>NW_022196893.1:8888624-8898861 GCF_008632895.1 Mastomys coucha
TCAGCCACTGCTTTGTGGATAGGGTGTAAGCTCCTCTCAGCCACTGCTTTGTGGATAGGGTGTAAGCTTCTCTCAGCCACTGCTTCGTGGATAGGGTGTAAGCTCTCAGCCACTGCTTCGTGGATAGGGTGTAAGCTCTCAGCCATTGCTTCGTGGATAGGGTGTAAGCTCTCAGCCATTGCTTTGTGGATAGGGTATAAGCTCTCAGCCACTGCTTTGTGGATAGGGTGTAAGCTCCTCTCAGCCACTGCTTTGCGGATAGGGTGTAAGCTCCTCTCAGCCACTGCTTTGTGGATAGGGTGTAAGCTCTCAGCCACTGCTTTGTGGATAGGGTGTAAGCTCCTCTCAGCCACTGCTTTGTGGATAGGGTGTAAGCTCCTCTCAGCCACTGCTTCGTGGATAGGGTGTAAGCTCCTCTCAGCCACTGCTTCATGGATAGGGTGTAAGCTCCTCTCAGCCACTGCTTCGTGGATAGGGTGTAAGCTCTCAGCCACTGCTTTGTGGATAGGGTGTAAGCTCCTCTCAGCCACTGCTTTGTGGTTAGGGTGTAAGCTCTCAGCCACTGCTTTGTGGATAGGGTGTAAGCTCTCAGCCACTGCTGCATGGATAGGGTATAAGCTCTCAGCCACTGCTTTGGTACCATGCTGTATCTGCCTGCCTGCTGCCATGCTTCCCACCATGATGGTCAGGGACTCACTCTCTGAAACTGTAAGCAAGCTAATTAAATGCTTTCTCTTCTAAGTTGCCTTGGTCATGGTGTCTCTTCGCAGCAATAGAACTGTAACTAAGACACCATAGTGCCTGGAAGCACGGCAGGAAGCTGTCAGGCATGGTGCTGGAGCAATAGCTGAGAGCAATAACCACTAGGCAGAGAAAGGAAAGAGCTGTCAAACTGAAAAGTCAAAGCATTCATTGATTCGTGGGGAAAAAAAAAAAACCACAAAACATACACAGACTCTTAGATAGGTTATGCGATTGTGAAAATAAAAGCAGATCATTGTTTTAACCAAAAGTCATGCTATAAACATCCTTGGGGTGGGAAATGGAACAAGGTATTAGGCTTGTGAGAGAATTGGGTTCTCCTTTACAGAAAGAGGAGACTAACATTTAATTTCTAATAAAGAAAATAAATAAATAAATGAATGAATAAAACAATGTCGACATCTGCTCAGAAACAAAGAACCATGTAGCAGAACTAACTGGGAAACCAATTAAGAAATGCAGGCAACACCTTATGGCAGCAGTTAGGGTCCCTCTCAGGCTTTGTTTTTATCTTTTCTTGCTTAATTAACTTGTATCAAGGAAGCCAGGAACACAGTATATACACCATTCTCCCACCATCCTACTCCCACCTACCCCCACCACCCTACAAACACTAGTCCCAGGACACTAGAAAGTTCATACCTGGAGCGATAGCCAGAGAAATATGGAGCGAAAAATGATCATAATGAAAAGCAGACATGAGAATCGAAGGCTAATAATAATAATAATAAGGTCAGGATGCTTCCTGATCCTCACAGAAGCAAGATTAATAAACAGCTCCAGGGTTTGCCCTATGCAACCTTCACCCCTTCCCATGTGCAAATCCCCCAGGAGGCTCACATCTGGTGACAAGACGGGGCTTAAGGTCTGGCGCCTCACCTTCCACATTGGCCTATTCACAGAGCACTTTCTCCCGCGTCTACTCTGGAGTCTTTTACCTTGTGGGGCTGTAGCCAGGTTTTACAATGGGAGAGTGTTGGGTTTTTTTGGGTGTGGGACTGGAGGAGGGGTCGTTGCTGTTGTAAGTTGAGCACCTACATTTCTGTTGCAAATAATGATAAACCGATGGGAAGAAAACTCCCATAGGAGCAGCAACAGAGCCTGTGGCCAGGGACAAGGCTGGGAAGGAGCGAACAGCTGAGAAAGACCTAAGGGTACCCAGAACACAAGCACAGTGGTGTTGCAAAGAGGGGACAGAGAAAGAGCTAGAATTATCATGGTCTGTCTTTCAAAGACAGTTACTATGGGTGTGTGTGTGCGTGCGTGCGTGCGTGCGTGCGCGTGCGTGTGTGTGTGTGTGTGTGTGTGTGTGTGTGTGTGTTTGCATATGCCACAGCATGCATGTGGAAGTCAGGGGACGACTTGAGGGAGTCCGTTCTCTCCTTTCACCATGTGGGTCCTGAAAATTCAACTCAGGTCATCAGGCCTTGAGGCAGATGTCATTGCCCACTAGTCCATCTCATCAGCCCTATCTGTAGACACTTTTTGGAGTCATTGCCCATTTGCCTCTGCATGTGACTTAACTACACTGTTGTTGTTATGGTTATAGAACTTACTATGTAGCTGAGGCTGACCCTGAATTCCTGATCCTCCTGCGTCTGCTTCCTGAGTCCTGAGGTCACAGGCGTGCCTGGCAGACTTTTTCTACAACTCATGTTATAGATGAATTCTGTACAACTCATGTTCTACAACAATGTAGATAAACTTGACACCCCTCTATCATCCACCGCTAAAGTTGAGGCTGTGGTCTATAGACCCTGCCCCGCCCACCACAGCCATCTACCTATGTCCTGACCTGCTTTATAAACATATTGATTCATGCCTTTCTTTCCTGTGTCTGTCAAGGTCTGTGTGATCTTTTCCACTCAGAACATGTCATTCAGAGTCACTCAGATCTATGTTCCCCACCACAGCCATCCAGCTCTGACTCAGAATACATTATTGTCTTATTTCCTTAGGGCCGAGTTGGTGTTTTTCCATGGGCAGCATCGGGCACTCTGGGGATTGCTCTGGGAGGAGAAAGGAAAGAAGCTGAGTTGAGACCAGAGCCTGGCTCAGTAGCCCATCCACGGAGAGGCTGGGCCAAGAGGAGCATAAGGTTTGGGGGCCATATGGATGGGAGGACTGGGACAGGAATACCTTGAGGGACAGCCCTTGACATAATCCATAGACAGAGGGCAGTGTGATCTGGGACAGGGCTGCAGGGCCCTAAAGGAGGCCAGGTGCGACCTATCAGATGGTGTAGGAAGGAGCACAGGTGGTGCCTACTAAGCAGGGAAGTCATGAGGAGGAGATTCTAGTTAGTGAGGGAATGCTGACAATTGGGACAAGAGAGGGACCAGGGACAGTGGCACATGGGACACACACACATATACCCAGGGAGAGTGAATGGCAAAAAGACAGCCAAAGGAACAGCTGTAGAAGACTCTAGAAGACTCTGGGAAAGAGCTCCACACACAGGGCAGAGAGCTGGCCCAGGCAGGGCTCAAGCTGTGGCCCCAGCTGAGAGCTGAGTTCAGACAGGTGCTCCAGGTAAATGTAGCTCACCACAGAGCAAGGGACTGGGAGGCCAGGGAAGACAAGTCTGGTCCTAAAGATGAGAGGATCAGCTATAGGCTGGGAACACAGCTCCAGGAGGCTAGGGTGAGGGTGGGGTCATCGGGGAGAGGAGAGGTGGTCCAGCAGTCACTGCCATGTTTGGGCCTGATAAAGGACAGCTTTTCTCTGAAGACCCAGGGTGGAACCCCGTGAAGATACTAAAGCAGCCTTAGTCCCCCAGGGGGCGCTGTTGGAGCTGGAAGCTCAGCCCCGTTCCTCTGACCATTTGCTTGCCTCCCCTTTGTTATCCTCTTTTCTCTCTCTCTCCTTTTTCTTTCTCCCCTACACACTTGTGGACCCTGTTTGGACACTAACGATTTCTACAACAGCGCGACTTGTGACTTGCTCTAAACGTGTCGTCCTTCGGGAAAGGTCAGGCCTACAAACACCCGCAATGGTGGCAGGAAACTGCCTTGATCTCACTGCCTGGCAAGAGGTGTCCCCACGGAGCACAGACCTTCCCAGTGCTCCTCAGTGCTCCTCACCCAGAAGCCGTGGCTCCTCTCTTGACTCTGCAGTGAGTTCAGTTAAATACAGAGCAAAGGCTGCATCTGGGAAACTGGAGGACCGTCAAGGATTTACTGTTTACGGCTGTTTTCCTGCCATGACGACAGAACAGCAGCCGTAAACCCCCAAGTGTTTACTATGTAACCTTTTCGGAAAATGGCTGCCAGCCCTATGCTGTCACTGGGCAGAGCACTGTAGCGATTCTCTCTTCCTCCCTGATAGTCCAAATGGAGCAGGGTGACAAGCTGGAGTTCACTGTCACCCGGCCATTTTCCAGTAGGTGGGAGGAGAGAAGAGTGATGGGGAGAGGGAGGCTGTGCTATTTTCCCTTAGCAAATATGAGAGTACCCTGGCTTCCCTTCCCAGGTCACTGGCCAGCATATGGTATTCTGCTCCAATGCAGGTTTGAGGCAGATTGGTGATATACTTTAAGTGTGGTTTGTCACCCAAAGATTCCTGTGTTGGGACATAAGAGGTGGTGGCAGAACATTTTTGAGTTGATCCAGTGTGAAGCCTCTGAAATCACACACTAGCAGCCGCTTGACATATAATAATTTATGCAGGACCTGGGTATATAGATGCATAAACAGGTACACAAATCGATTATTTTCTGACAATGAAAAATTTATTTTAAAACAATTCTTTGATATATATCTAACTTTACAATTTATTAAAGACTAAACCATTATTAAATACTAAATTAGCATATCAGTGAGAAGGGCACTCTTGCTATTTTTAAATTAAGTCTTAGGTAATTATATGATCCTTCAGGACATCGAATGTCTTCAATGTTTTTCTGAGTTGATATTTTGAATTTATGATCATCACAATGGAGCCACCATAGACACCAAGTGACAGCGTGCTCAGAGCCCCTTCAAAAACTGTTGGAGACTCTGTGCTAACTCCTGGCTAAAATTCATCAAACAATACTTTAGAACAATGAAACTCGAAACTCAAGCCAGCAATTTTTAACAGTCAAACATTCTAACATAACACAATCCAGAGGTACCCCAATCTGATGCTTATGAATTGAGAAATGATGGAAACAAATGTTGCAGTTTTCCATTATGTTTCCATGAGAGAAGGAAACCTCCTACACATTTCATAGTGTATCATCACCTGGAGTCCGAGCCCACATGTTTCAGGCAATGCTCACTCGTCAGTGTGGTGAAATTCGACACCACACCCTGGGCAAAGTGGGCATTCGTTCAGAACTGCCTCTGCAGTGACGTCACACGATAAAATTGACAGAAACATCAGTGCTATTATGTTTTTGATTTCGAGTTAATTTTTTGGTTGAGTGTGGGTCAGAAACTTTTTAATGTGTTTGTGTGTGTGATTTCCACAGTTAGTTATGTGACCCCATGCGGCGCGTGGGGGATTCACATAGGGTCGCCACCCACAGTTTAAGAAGCTGGGCTCTAGTGGGTGATCCTTATTTTACTGAGGGCTCCACCCTAGGAATTAATTAAAATGGTTCTAATGGGACTCACCCCAAGATGGCTTTTAGGTGTTCTTTTAACTGGATCCTGACTACTAAGTCTAGCTCTTGCTTCCTGTCTCTCTGTGAGAGCATCTTGTCACATGTACCCTGTGACTAATTCAACTGGGAAATATCACTGATGCAGAACCCAAATAAGCTACTCAAATTAGTGCATTCCTTGCTACCCTCCCTAATGTTCTGGGTTCTTGAATGAAATACACACACAGACACACACACACACACACAGTGCCTTATGAATATAATATGCCTTAAACAGCTCAATGGTTGGGCCACTTTCTAACCTCCAAGTGGCTGACGTGCTTTTCCATAATCCCAACTCATCCCTTACTAAAACCTATATTCCATCTTGGCTGTCCCACTGTAGCCCTCCTGGGACACAATCCTCGAATTTTACACAATGGCTGTGCTCTCTTTTCTGCACCTCTTAGGCCTGGTGTCTCTTTCTTCCTCCCTGGCAGGCATGGTGGCTAGCCTTTCATCCTTCCTCGGTCCCTTGTCCAAGAATCCTAAAACTCCCACCTCTGTCTTCCTGTCCAGCCACTGGCTGCCAGCTACTTTATTTACCAATCAAAACCAACTGGGGGCAGGGACCCTCAGTGTCTTAATGTGTGAACAAGTGGATTCTCCTACCATTTGGGGAACCCAATTAACATAATACAAGCCTTAGACTAAACCACAACATACTATTTTTAGCTGAGTGGCCAAGAGTCGCCTTGCTACCCCCAGGCTTTTTGAATAAAGGAGATGGGAAGAGTGGAGTGTACCAGAATGGTTAGTCTTGCAACACTAGTCGAGAACTCAGGCAAAGGATGTAAGATGCTCAAATTGTGCCAGTGTCAGTGACAGCTTAGAAATCTTTCCTTCCTCTGTTTTCTCTCCTTAAATATTTATGAAGCCTTCAGTTATATGAGGGTCTAGCCAAATGCCCTTTATAGACAAGAAAACCAGAGAACAGGAGCCAGGTTTTGAGCTGAGGGGAAATAGCTTTTACCACCAACCAGGGTCTCTGACCTCTGTGACAATTGTTTCCGGACTCTGCAGAGCTCGGAGGCAGTGAGACATGGTGCCTGGGAGCAGCCATCTCCTGTTGTTAAGGACAACCTGGAGCCAGGCCCAAATGAGGTATCCATGGACTCCCAGAAGGTCAGGTCAGTGCCAGAAGGTGACAGCATCAAGAGCCAGATCCTAGGATTTTGTTTTTGTTTTTGACCTCTTGTCTTTCCCCAATTCCATTGAAACAGCAAGGCTGCCCGCCATGCCCCTGTGCATGGCATTGCACTGGAAATGAGATCAGAGAAACTAGACTAAACATGGGTTTCCCAGTCTCTCCCTCATTGTGCATGTATCAAAGAATATGTGTGGCATGCATGGATAAGTCGATAGCTCCAGTGCATGGGTATGTATGGCTGGATATGAGGGCATGTTTGTATGCATGGAGAAGCATGTGTGAATGTGTGCATGCATCTGTCCATGTGTGCTGTACACAGGGTTCATTAGTGTACCTTAACAGTGTTCTGAGAGGCTTGGCAGCAGTGTACTGGATTTGTCTCTCTCTACTGTTATCTGCTTCAGAGTGGAGAACATGAATGCTTGTGTAGTGAATGAATGATTGAATGAATGAATGAATGAATGGCATATGGCACAGTTAACAGCATGCGTTTTGGAGTCAGCCACAGTGGAGCTCCACACCTCACTCTGCCACTCACTGAGTTACTTTAGCCTCCTAATCTCAAAGTGCCTATGTTTTCTCATCTCCAGAACAGGCATGAGACCATTATCCACCCTAGGCACCCCAGTGTGGGGGTGAAGGAAGAGTAATCAAAGCCACCCCATTCCAAGCTGGCCCACAGCTCTGTCCTTAGGGCTGCCGCACAGCTCCTCCCTCACAGTTCATGGACGGTGTGGTAGCACAAACTCTTCTCAGTGCACACCCATGCAATTTCATACTTATGGTCAGTGGACATCCAAGAAGAGCTCAGACCTTACCTTAATTTACGATCCAATGGGCTGATGCTTAAGTCCTCCTCTAGGTGGCGCTGCAGAGAGGAAGCCTGACTACTGAGTCATAGTGCCCCCTGGTGTTCATTGACATAAAAAGTGTAATAAATGGGGAGCTGTTTTCTTAGCTGAGACTAAATATGGAGGTGAGGGGATTTCAATATGATAAATTGTATCATAGACAGGAGCAAGGCAAATGGGAGACAGATGTGCTGGGGAAAGAGAGAAATGAGGGGTCAAGTCATACTAAGGGAATTATCGTGGATAATATTAACATCCATAATTCCCTCCCCACCTATTATACACTTGATGTTGCACTAAGCATTCATTTCTTTAGTCAACACGTAGTCACAAAGTGTGTCTGGAGCCATGCGGTAGGTGCTCATTACCCTGTTGACTAGATGACTGCTTTTTACATTTTTTTATTGTATTTCTTTGTGTAGGTTTGCACGTGCCAACAGGAGTGCATGTGGAATTCAGAGGACAACATTTAGGAATCAACTCTCTCCTTCCATCACGTGGGTCCTAGGGATCAAACTCAAGTGGGCAGGCTTGACCTCAAACACTTTTACCCACTGAGCCATCTTGGGGCCCCAAGATGGCTAACATACTTCTGTGAGACAAATATTATCTCAATTTAGGAAACTGGATACACAAATGGGTGGCCAGGAAGGCGGCAGAGCTGGGTCATGTGATGCTTGTGAGCTCACACCGGCTCTGCTGCCAAGAGGGTGGGGCCTTGCCTTCAGAGGATTCGCCTTTTAGGCCTCCCCACAGCCTCTGGGTGTTCGGCTCTGCCTGGGATCTGCCAGTGATGGCTATTTATGGCTCAGGGTGGCATCCAGTGAAACTCCCCTCATAAATTATGAGGAGAGACACATGTGGGTCAGGACAGGGGAACTCGGTGCATGAGGGAACCCCAGGACTCTTGCTCTCTCTAATCAGGGATTTTCCGTCTGTTCCCAAGACAGCAGCTGATGAAGACTGCAGAACAGCCAGCCCCACAAGGGGTCCCAGGGTTGGGCTTCTAGCCCTTACTGTTAACAGCTCTCTGCCTCGTCCCCAAAATGGGGCTGTCTGCAGTTTCATGTGTCCTGTGCCCACACAAGGAGGGCTTGAACTGTGCTGGGCATTCCCCCCCTCTCTCTGTATCTCTCTGTCTCTGTCTCTCTATCTCTGTCTCTGTCTCTCTCTGTCTCTCTGTCTCTGTCTCTCTCTGTCTCTCTCTGTCTCTCTCTGTCTCTGTCTCTCTGTCTCTCTCTGTCTCTCTGTCTCTGTCTGTCTCTGTCTCTCTGTCTCTCTGTGTCTCTGTCTCTGTCTCTGTCTCTGTCTCTCTCTCTCTCTCTCTCTCTCTCTCTCTCTCTCTCTCCATACTCTGAATGGCCCTTGACACCTGCTTTTGAATTTGTGGAGCTTTTTTTTTAATGCTGCAGTTTCTTGGTTAGTGTTAGTCTTGCATTTAACTCCTGTCTACCTCTAACTTCCTCTTGCAATTCATTCCTCCTTCTGAGTTGCTAATCTCAAGTTTCTAATCTGGTCATTAAGTTGTTAGCTTCGGGGAGATGTGGAAGAAACCTGACAGAAGTAAGGGGTTGAGAACTTTCTTCCATGAATGAAACATGCCAGGCTCCATGTGGCCTTTGAGCTTAGATGGATATCTGAGACACGGGCTTGCTGGGTAGCCCAGGCTGGCCCACGCTGAGGGCGGAGGCCATCGGAAGTCAGACTGGAGTTGGGAAGACTGTACCAGGGGCTTCTTGGTAATGTGTGCCATGCAATGGAGGCATTCTTATTTAAGGGACAGGGACGGAGGAGGAGCCTGGGTGACTCCTCTCTCCCTGGGACAGGTGGCTTCATGAAATGAAGAGCCAGGACAGCGAGGAGAGGAGGAATCATGGCAGCTCAGGACTGGAGCCCACTGCTGACAGGGTGTCTGGCTTCCAATTACACTGCCTCAGAGCTCCACATAAAATTAGCAGCAGTGTTCTCTGTAAAAGGAGCCAGAGAAATAGCCACATTCAGCAGAACCCCGAGCAGGGACAGAAGACAGAGGGAGAAAAGGCAGGGTTGGCCCAGCATGGACTTCAGGCTCCTCCTAGGACACCCTTGGCTCCTGCTGTCCAGGTGGCTCCCAGGCTGAGTCAGGAACACAGGATAATCCTACGGGGGAGGGAAGGGCTGAGTGTGGGAAGGTGAGAACTGAGAGAACCTGGTCAGGAGGCTTAGAGAGCTCAACGTGGACACACACACACACACACACACACACACACACACACACACGGGAGGGCTTGTGGGAGGACATACTGCCATTATGTGTATGTGCTTGAGTGTGTGTCTGTGTGTGTGTGTGATGAGTTTGTGTATATATGCGTTTGTGTGTTTGTGTGTATCTGTGTGCATGTGTGTGGGTATGCATATGTGTATGTGTGTGTCTGTGTGTGTGTGTCTGTGTGTGCATGTGTGTCTCTGTGTGTGTGTCTCTGTGTATGATGTGTGTATATGTGTGTATATAAGTGTGCATATGTGTGCATATGTGCATGTGTGTTTGTGTGTGTGTCTCTCTGTGAGTATATGTGTCTGTGTGTGTATGTCTATGTGTGTATGTATGCTTGTATGTATCCGTGTGTGTTCATGTATACGTGTCTGTGCTTCTGTGTGTCTCTGTGTGTCCATGTGTGTGTCTGTGTGGTTGTGTGTGTGTACATGTGCCACCACCAAGACTCCATCAGAGAAGAGTGTCCGTTCTGCTTGTGATGCCACGACTCTCCGAGTCAAGAGGCTCTCTAGAGACCCTGCAGAAACACACACGTGCCCCCCACATGCCCCCACATGTGCCCCCCCCACAGCCCCCCATACACACACATGTGC
>NW_022196893.1:8899030-8924030 GCF_008632895.1 Mastomys coucha
CCCATACACACACATGTGCCCCCCACACACACACATGTACTCCCCCCACACACACACACACGGGCCCACACACAGTTGTACTGGTCTCTGCACACACTGGCCTTGAACTTGGTATGTAACTAAGGAGGCTGTGAACTCCTGGTTCTCCTGCCTCCACCTCCTGTGTGTTGAGATTACAGGGGTACTCATGCTTCCTTTATTTGGTGCTGGGACTGATCCCAGGGCTTCACTCACGCTACACAAGTGCTCTACATCCCAGCCCCAAAGAAGCACATTTTCAAGCCGCGACAGGCATGCTGTGACACAGTCTCTCACTAGTGCTATGTGACATTCTCTTGTGGAAGCGATGTCATCATTTCCTGTTTCCTGACCACCTGTTGACCAACATTCTCCTCCTCCTGGGCCAAGCTTGTACCTCTGTGTTCACAGACCCCCCTCTTCCACCCCTCCTTGCTCCCCTGGTTGTTTCCTCCAAAAGCTAGGCCGCCTGAGCCCCGAGGCCCAGCCAGAGCCTCTGAATCATGTCTAGCTCCTCAGGTGTGAATTCTTCTGAAGCCCAAGGCGCCTGGCTTGCAGTTTTGTGTAGTGCTGACTCCAAACTGCTTCCTTAGCACAGTTGAGAGCCAGCTTTTCTCTGGATTTCACACCAGTGGGGGCTTCAGGCTCGAGGCTCTGACCCTGCACATTAACTCCCTCTGTCTACTCTAGGCTGGAAGACTTCCTCCACTCCCTCAGGCACCCAGGCCAATGGCTGAGAAACCCTCTTTGGCGTTTGCTGTAATATCCAGATTCACATGAGAGCTCAGGGTGGACTTCCTGCCAGCAGTGGGACATGTGACCTGCATCTGGTCTCCGGCCAGTCACTGGAGCTTCATCTTTAACAACACATGTGTTTGCTGTTCCTAGGCCCAGTGATCGGTCTCCAGCCTCAGTCACGGGTATAATTCCTGCCCATCTTAGACCTTGTAGATCATCTTTCCTTGTCTTGAGCAAGGATTCGTGTGCTTAAAAGACCTAACTCAATGAACTGCGGCACTTTTATGTGCTTGGAGTAGGTCGAACCATCCATCCCATGTTCCTCTGCCACCCTGAGCTATCTGTGCAGCTCAAAGGCCTTGATGGACATACAGTCACTGGTGGAGTGTTCCTCTCCCACTTTTCTGTTCCCTCCTGTGATTTTTCCCCAACCTTGCTTCCACCTCCCCAGGAGCCCATGCTCTGCCTGGCCATAGGGAGGGTAGTTCTCATTGGGTAGATTCCATCCTGGGAACTCTGGATCCATCCACTCTGGACTGAGTCAGGGCCAGAAGATCCCCTTGGGTGACAGGATGGTGGGGGGGTATCTTAAAGTAAGGGTCTTTAAAAGTTCTATATTCTTGGAGCCAGATCCTGGGGTCTCTGAGACTGCATCCAACTCAGCCCTATTTAAGGTGAGAAATGTGGGTGGTTCCAGATTCCTCAGAGAAGGCCCTGTCTCCACAGCTATATTCCCAAGTTGGGGAGATAGGATCCTGATTCAGGCAGGATGGGCAGGCTGCCATCTCTCTCCTTCTATCTCAGCACACAGTGAAGCTGGGGGGGGCAGGAAGTAAGGATGGAATGGGCTATCCTCTGGGCTGCTGGGCCCATCCTTTCTGTAGGCTTTGGAGAGCTCCCTGTAGAATCAAGCATTAAAAGGAGCTGAGGAGGGGCTGGAGAGATGGCTCAACTGTCAAGAGCACTGACTGTTCCTCCAGAGGTCCTGAGTTCAATTCCCAGAAACCACATGGTGGCTCACAACTGTCTATAATGAGATTTGATTCCCTCTTCTGGCATGTGGGTGTACATAAAGACAGGGTACTCATATAAATAAAGTGCATGAATAAATCAGTCTTTTTTTTTTTTTTTTTTTAAAGGAGCTGATGAAGAATTCCCTTTGGCTCACATAATCTGGCTATCTGCAGGGTGGCACTGGCCTGGAAGGAGCCTCACACACATACACACATGCGGAACACACAGGGATAGGGAGCCCAGGGCTGGTGGGAGCTTGCTGCAGGAAAAACCCGGAGAGTGGCAGGGAGGTCTGGTGAAGACATGCCTCTTACTCAGAGGGCAGCTTCTGAACTGAGACCTACAGGAGATAGGAAAGGAGTGTTGGGAAGGAGGAGGCAATGAGGGGAGAGAGAATTGGGAGAGCAGGCAGCCCACAGGGCCTTGGGGATTCTGAAGCCAGCAGCAGGGGGCTTGGGGGATGGGAGAGGGGATCAGGGAGTGTTGGGCTCTTCTGAGAGCTGAGTAGGGAGGTAAAGGTGGATAGTAAGGAGAGCCTCTGTGTGATTGGAAGCTCTGGGAGGGCTGAACGTGGACTCTCAGAGCCCAGAGAACCAGGGTGAGGACAAGATGGGGCATAAGCCAATGATATCCTAGTATAAGAGGGAGGGGAAGCA
This sequence comes from Mastomys coucha, assembly GCF_008632895.1. Lineage (NCBI taxonomy): Eukaryota > Metazoa > Chordata > Mammalia > Rodentia > Muridae > Mastomys > Mastomys coucha. The sequence goes on from NW_022196893.1 coordinate 8,901,457, forward strand.
GGAGAGCTTCCTGGAAGAAGCAATGTCTCCGTCAGACCTTAGGGATGGCAGGTCTTGGACTTTTGGGCAAGGGATTCAGGAAGAGGCATGAGTAGTAAGTCCCCAGGGCCACAGGTCCCTTTGATGAACTACCCAGGGCTAAAACTGCTCTATGGTGGGTGGAGCTTAGCACCAGAGACAGGCACTGAGGAAGTCCCCAAAGCCAGTGGCCTCACGCAAGCCCAGCACCCAAGGGTGCCACTTCCTCAACTGCTGTGCAGCTGGGAAGTGGGTGAGAAGATGTGTGGGGCCAGGCAGCTCAGAGCCTGAAGGAGGTCCTTCAGGGAGGGTCCAGAGAAGCTGGGCAGGGAGGGACCTCCTCAAAGGCTGATCCCCGGGACACCCCAAGCTTCAGGAAGCTCCCAGATGCACATAGGAGGAAGTGAGAGGTGAATTCAGCTTAGGCCTGGCTGGGCAAAACCCCCATCCATCTGCTTTCCTGACTACCCACAGCCATGGCCCTGGCCCAGCAGCTGCGATCGGAGAGGTGAGGGTGCGCCCCCATTCCCTGCTAGTCTTTCTGGCTGATCCCAAGAGGTCTAGGTGGGGGTTGCGGTGGGGTGGGCATGGGGAGGTAAGAGGCTGTCCCTCCTGCCAGCTGATATCAGTGGATCAGCACAGAGTCAAATTCGGAGGTCTTGCTGAATGATACTGCATGACCTGCAGGCTCGGGCAGCTGTTTCTAGAACCTTGACTTCGTAGGTCAACAGCCTCATGTACCAGTGAGAAGCCTAAGGCTCAGAATGGGGAGTGGCTTGGATGTGACCAAGAGCCACAGGGTGAGTGGGCAGCAGGGCCTGGGAGCAAAGGTGTCCTGGGTGTTAGGCTTGGGCTCCCAGTTCCTGGTTCCACGTTGCGATCAGGAGCGGCTCTTCTGCCTCCCATTCAGACTGAAGTGGGCCTCTGAGTTTCCTGTCTTTAGGTTCAAATAGCCCAGGCTCTGCCGTCTGACCCCTCTCTCTACTTTCTTATCCTGTATAGACCTTAAATGCCTGGCACAATGTTGAGGGCGGGGACTCTGCTCTGCCTGCTCTGAGGGTGTTTTTAGTCTTTCGGATCACAGTTGTGTCTCTGGGAGGCAGAACAGCGCTGGTACACACTAAGTGCTCAATAAATCTGCTGGAGCTCCACAATGACCCAGATCTACCTTAGACAAAGCTGACAGACAGGGACAAGGAGACCTGAAGGCCCTGAGCCCGGCCACCTCATTCAATCAGCCCTTGCTCAGGGTCTCTTACGGAGCTTAGCCCTGTGCTCCCGTCTGCATGTGGAGACCCAAATGACAGAGCCATCTCCTGGATCAAGCAGAAAGTAATGCTAGGAGGCAAGTGTCGGTGTGAACCACTTGAGAGACACCAGAACAGGTCTGGCTGATGAGGCCCAGGTGGGAGTGAAGAACATATGGGATCTGGAAAAAGGGATGGCGTTCCTGTAGGTCAAAGGTCAGAGGAGGTTTGTCTGTGTGGTAACAAGGGTTAGTGTTGGGTGGGGGTCAGATGGCCTTCCTTCCATTGCTACACAGAGAGATACTGGGGTGCTAAGTAAGGCTGCATGACATGATTCCAGCTCTTCTGACCCCCAAGTTCTCCTAGGAGACTGACAGACATGCAAACTTGAATCTTCTGGAAACTGTAGCCGCTTGAGGCTTGGGTCCCCTCTTGTTTCTTGGGGTGCAGGGTTCAGATGGTGCCTGTGAGGACCACCAGGGCTGAGTGTTTCCTCCGTCCACTCTGCCCTTTCCACAGCTGTCCCCAGCCCTCTGAGGGGCGACTCCCCTCCTCTGCCCCTGATGGGACCCTGGGCCCAGGTCCTAGGGCCATCGGATCTAGCATCTCCATGTCCTCTTTAGGAACCAGCCTGAGGATGTAGATTAGGAGATAGAGCATACAGCAACAGCACTTTCTAGAACCTTGTGGACAAATGTCCAATCCTAAACAGAGGCTCTTCGAGGGCAGCTGCAGAGTTTAGCTCCTATGGCCGCATGTCCAGCTCCGGACATGTGATTGAGGTACCACGAACCTGCAGTTTTTCAGGACTCTTCTAGATCAGGTCCCAAAGCATGAGTAGCTCCCGTGTGCACAGAGCCTGGTATCAGCCCAGCAAACCCTGAGTGGTGCCTGAGGAGGACATCTGTCTTCCCAGGCCCCTCCCTTAGCCCCACACCACAGCCTTCTTGCCAGCTCAGCAAGCGGCCAGGCGGCTCACACTGCATCTGCCAGCTTGCTGGTTACTCACAAGTGACAGTAGCTGCTGAGAACCTACTAAGTGCCTGGTGCCACTCTGGGTGCTTAGGGATGCCGTGTGTGGGGACCTTGCTCTTAGGGATTGCAGGGATCCTGCCTGTCACAGAGGGGGTCTCCCAACCATGAGACATAATGGACTTGAGGGGTGGGAGGAGCCAGAGGATGGAGAGAGGTCCCACAAGGTCTCTTCTGACAGGGAGCTAAGTAGAATTCTGGTCCTAGGCCAGGCTAGTCTCTGGCTCTGTCAGGCCCGTTATGTGTTCTGATACCAGCGCTACCCAGAACACTTCTGCGTTCTTCTACCCCAAAGAAAAAAGTTGAGATTCTTCCACAAGGCAGGACAACCCCTTGTGTGAGATCTGTTTGCTTTTGGCCTGTTTTTATCTTGCTCTGCCTCCTGTCCTGCGCTCTGGCCGTGCTTGCCTCCCTGGGGTTCCTTGAAATTGCCCCCCTTAATTGCCTCTCAGGGGCCCTTTGTGTGTCCACTCCTCCTGCCTGAAAGGTTCCCCCCTGCTGCCCCAAACAGCTCTTCTGTGCTTTCCTTGCCCTTAGCTGTAGGGAACCCCACTTCCCCTTAGTAGCCCTAACCCCCACAAACTGCCCTAACCCCCACAAACTGCCCTCATCCCCACAAGCTGCCCTCATCCCCACAAGCTGTCCTCTGTCGTACTGTTGGTTCCTTGAAGGATGTGAGGAGAGTCACTTGTGGAAAGTCTTTGGCCAGGATGACATAGACAGATTGCTTATTGGGTACTCAATTTCCCCACTCCTCAGAGCTATGGGGTACAAGAAGCAGAGAGCTGGTCCTTGTGATGCTAAGTAGTGTCTGTTCTATGGTTCAGGCTGCAGAGTGTAGGAGCAGACCCAGTGCTGGGGTTCATCAAAGGTCTCTCAGCTTCTTTGTCTCGAATCCCAGTTACCTCCCCGTAACCTCTTGGTGCTTCACCATCCACACCTTTCCCAGGGTGGCTCCAAGGAGTAGGTGCCCAGTTCCTGGTGTGCTGTGGGCACTCCCAGCCATCAGTGTTACCCACGGCCATTTCTCCCTTTCCAGTTCCCTCCTGCCCCACCCCAGCTTCTGTGGGAAGTGGGTGAGGCCACTCTTCCCAAGGGTGTCTTCATGGGACATGTTGAAAGTGAGTGGGAAGGCACCAGTGGCCACAGAGGTGCTTCAGTCTAGGGGACGGCCCCTGCTGGTCTGCTGACTTCCCCAGTCACTGCCTGGTGACTTCTGAATCCAGATACACCAGCTTGGGACAGACCAGGTCCCAGGGGACCCTGTGCAGGGTGTGCAGGCTCCTAGTAACCCCATACTTTGTGAGGTATGGGACACGTTGTCCTATCTGTCTCTCAGGCACTGCCAGGAGAATCCAGTTGCTTCTTCAACTCCTTCTCACCCTCCTCTTTCTCTTCCTCCTCCATTTCCATGTTCCCTTCTCCTTCCTCTATCTCACCCTCCTGCCCCCTTCCTTCTCCTCCCCTTCTTCATCCTTCTCTCCTCCCTTCCCTCTTTCTCTTCCATCTTATTTTCCCTGGCATCCTATTCTCCTCCTCCTCTTCCTTCTCCTCTTCCTCCTCTTCCTCTTTTTCTTCCATCTCTACCTCCTCTTTTGAAACAGGGTTTCACTCTGTAGCCCGGACTGATCTAGAACCCCCCATTCCATCATGACTCACTCTCCTCAGCCTCCTAATTTCTGAGATCACAGGTATGTGCCACCTATGCCTGGCTATTCCCACTTCCTGCTTCCTGGTCTGTATACAAGTGACAGACAGCTGACCTTGGCTGTACCTGGCGGCCGGCTTCCTCTTTCTCTGCTTGTCTTTCTCAGCCCTCTCCAATTCACTTAAGCCTCTTAAGTCTTAGCCATAGCCATAAGCCACAGGCAGGTGGCTCTCACCTTAACCACACATCAGCCCCACCATGCCATCTCCACACCTGCAACCAGCCTCTTGCTGGATGCCTGCCCAGAGGCATCTCACCTTAGCATGACATGAGCCGAGTCTGACAGCCCTACCCCTCCCTGTACTGGTCAGAAACAGGCATCACTCTTGTCATGGCCCTTTTTTTCAGTCCAGCTCAGCTGCCCTATCTTAGTCATGTATCCCCTGGAAATGCATTAGGCTGCAGGGAAAAGCAGGACTGGTCTTGGCCTAAATGGCAACCAGTTGTTCTTTTTCACAGTAAAGGTCCAGAGGAAGGCTGCACTCATTCCATAGCTCAGGGGGCTCAACACCAACCCTACATCCTTTCATTTTGCATCATGATTTGCCTCATGGCTGTACAGTGGTTGCTGTGGGTCCAGATGCCACCCCCACCCCATCTCATTGACCAGAGCTAGTCACATGGTTGTGTTGAGGCTCAAGGGCAGGTGGGAACAGGAATAGGAGCGCTGTTTGGTTCAGGCCAATCATGACATACTGCCTCTCCAAACTAGGCACATTTAACGCTGAACACGACTGTTACTTGATTGGCCAGGAAGAAAAAACAAAAAACAAAACAAAACAAAAAAAAACCAAAAAAACCCAGGGACATATGAAATGCTCATCTAGCATTTTGTTGGGGTCCTATCATTTGCATGTCCTGGCTCATATCGCCCCTTACTCTTGGGGCTTCTCATGGAGCTGTCTCATTTAGTCTCTGTCCACATGGCTGGCTACCTGTGGTGACCTCCTTGAACCAGGATCTTCCAAAGCCCATATAGTTACTTGATCTCAGGACCTTTAGACAAATGTATCCACCTTAAGACCCACCAGGCTCTGCCCTCAAGCAAATCTAATCTTCCTCAGGGCTCAGAACCTTAGCATAAGCTGTTCCCACTGTCTGGAAGAACCTCCCTAGTTTCCAGTGAATACCAGTCGACCTCCCTTGACCTGGCTCAAACGCCACCTTTTTGCGGCTTTTTCTTACTTGGGCATAGTCAACCGATCTCTTGACTGGGGGATGTGGGCTGCTCTCTGTCAGTCAGCCTCATGGTTCTATAACAAAATACCTGAGTCAATTAATATATGAAGTAAAAAGGCTTACTTAGGCCCATGGTTCTGTAGATTCCACTAAAGAGCAGGTCAACCCCTTTGCCTTGGGCCTCTAGAGATGGCAGCAAACTAAAGCAGGAGTACATGGCAGAGCAATCCAGATGCAAGCAGAGGAACTGGAGAAGGAACATGGTCCTTTAGTCCCCTTCAAGGCAATCCCTAGGGACCCAAGGACCTCCCAGGAAGCTCCCTTCCTAGAGGTCCACATACTCCCTAGTGGTGATACCCTGGGGACTTGGCCTTTAACTGTGGATTGTGGGGACACCCGTACAAACCAGCGCAGGCTTCCCAGCACACGCTTCATCCTGTGACACAGAGCCTGGCACAAGGCTGGCACAAAATGGGCACCGGGACCTGGTAGGCTCATGGGTGGACAGCGAGGCTGCCAAGTGGTAGGTTGGACTAGAAGCCGGCTGGTGATACCAATTCCAACTCTGCGTCCCTCGTTCTCAGGGCTTGACCTGTGCCCTGACATCCTGGGGTTCCCAGCATCAATAAGGTGCTAGGCATGGACAGTGTTCAGAATGAGGTGTGCAGGCCTTCATCAGCGGGCTGTGTTCAGAACAGGCAAGGTAGTAACTGATCACCTCCCTCTGGCCTCCTACAGCGACTTTGAGCAGCTTCCAGATGATGTGGCCATCTCAGCCAACATCGCTGACATCGAAGAGAAGAGGGGCTTCACCAGCCACTTTGTAAGAGTCACCAATCCCTGTTCCTTCGACCTCTAACCTCCGACCTTCCTTCCACCTTTCATCTCCTGGCTCAGTGGGTCTCATCAGGGACATTTTTCTGTCTGGAACACCTGGAGATTCTCTAAGACACCTTGACAGTGGTATCTCTGGACAGGGTTGCTGGCACTTGCTGGATGGAATGTAGGGGTGCTTCTGAACACATCCAAAAGCATGGGACACCCCAGGGAAGGCTTACCCTACTCAGTATGCTTCAGGGCTTTTGAGAGAGCCTGTTCCCTCTCTGTGACCTCTGACCTCATCCTGTGCTCATCGCTGGGCTCTCTTATCCCCCCTCATCTCCCAGTGCTCCCACCTTCAGTCTCCCCAACCTCCTCAGCTTCCCAACCCTCTTCACTTTCCACAACTTTCTATCTCCTAGCTCCCCTACCTTATAAAGACACCCAGCCTCCCAGCATCCATCCTACCCTGGTCTAGCTCCTCTCCCCCAGCCTCTCTCCTCCTCAGGTTTTTGTCATCGAGGTAAAGACAAAGGGAGGATCCAAGTATCTCATCTACCGCCGCTATCGCCAGTTCTACGCCCTGCAAAGCAAGCTGGAGGAGCGGTTTGGGCCAGAGAGCAAGATCAGCCCATTCACCTGCAGCCTGCCCACATTGCCAGGTAGGTTGCACTCGTTCCGCTGCCCCCGGAGCTGGCCCTGGCCCTCGCCTCACCTTCCAACTCTGCAAAATGTTATTTCACCCCCTTTTGCAAACTATTCATTTGCCTGGTGACCTTCTTGTAGCCATAGACTGGCAGTGTCCCCCAGCAGCTCCCTGCCTGCCACTCTTTGGCCTTCAGGGTACTTTCACTGCTACAGTTTCCGTGTCACAACCCCTGGCCTTTGGGAACCTAGTACAGTCACCTTGCCACAGCCATCTCTACCCAGGGAGCCTGGGCTGGGAGCACTCAGCACCTGGGTTCTGGTCTTTCCTGTCTCTCTCAGTCACCCATGAGCCCCGGCTCTCCAGTCACATAGCCTCAGCCTCAAAAGATCCCCAAGGCTCCTCCTCTCTGTCCCTTGGGGAAGCAGGGAGCCACATGGTCTGAGTACACATAGCCTCCAACCCCACTCCTGTTCCTCCCTCCTTCCCACATGCCCCTCCTCCAATCTCCTGTGCCCCCTCCCTCCTGAGCTTGCCCAATAAAGTCCCTGGAGACATTCCTGACTCTATCATATCACATCTTCCCTAAGCCTCAGAGGCCTGCCCGGCTGCCCTTCTTCCAGCCCACCTCCTGTGGGTGCGCTGCTCCCCCCCCAAACATATCCTCTTCATCCATCTCCAGAAAGGGGCAAGGGACCTGAGAGGCAAGGGACCTCCTACCCCCTCCCCCACCCACACACACTTCCTAGTGGTGAGGAGGAGATGCCTCTCTCCATCCTCCCCTTCCCCGACTCCCCACACCCTTTCTCTGCTCTCTGGTCAGTTTCCTTGACACACAGCTCCCTCCCCAGTGGAGCATCTGCATAGGCTTTTCACCACAAGCCCAACTGATGAGCTATAATCAAGTGTCCCTGTGGGGAGCCTCTCTTCTAAGCCTCCTGTCCCAAAGATCAAAGTCTCCAAAGATCATGCTCTCATTATTCCTTTTCAGAGACTCTTCTGCAGTCTCAGGGTCTCACCTTCCCTCCGGACACTTCCCCCAGGACAGAGACCCCTGGTTCTGATCTGATGTCCAGAAGCTGAGGGCTCCCCCTTGTGCCCAGTCTCTTCCTCCATTAGGCCCCCTCCACCACCTCCAGTTCCCCTCCAGCCTTCCTGAGTCCAGTTCACCTTTCTTGTTGCAGACTCTGCTCTCTTGCTCACCCTGGAATGGGGCACTCTCCCCCATCCTTGCCTGTCTCATCTTCTCACTCTGAACAACTGCTGCTTGTGACTTTGTCTCTTTTTGGTTTGTGGCTCCTGGGTAGCCCCAACCTTTATATACTACCTTCTTGGCATCACAGGTGCCCACCCTGCCTGCCCTGTAGCACAGGACCCTCTGGGTGGCAGTTCCCTCAAGTGTCTGCTTGAAGGCTCCTGGTGGACCTTCATCATGTGGTTGGACATTACCTGTTTCCTATTTCCCAGAACACTCTTTGTGTTAGGGGCATGGCTAATTCATCTGCACAGAGATTCTTAGTTCTCTGCAGTGTCTGTATGTGTGAATGGGGCTTCAGACCCATGGTTTCTAATGAAGGTAGCCTGCTGAAAGGGACTTTAGGGAGCCCCCTACTTCTAGGATGCCAATGTAGTTGTTCTGGGGAATCCTATCTAGTGGGATGCTCAAAAGCTCCTATGGTGGCCTGAGGGTTATCTAAGTCTGAAGATGGGGAGCTCACTGTGATCCAGGCAGATCAGAGCTAAGATTTGTGATTGTGCATGCATACATGTGCATCTGTTTTATGTATGTGCACATATGTTTGTGTGTAAAAGCATGTTGCATCTGTGCGCATATATATACATGCACACATAAGCCTTACATGTGTATTTGCATATATGTGTTTGTGGGTATACTGCATGTGTGTGCATGCATATATGTACATGTTCCAGACTGCGGGTATATCTGTGCAGGTGTGTGTGCACATATGTATATAAGCTCATGCAGGTGCATTTGTGTGCATGTGTGCTCATGCATGCATCTGAGTGAGTGTGTGCATGCATGTTATTGTGTATGCATGTGTCTATGTGAATGAGCTTGTGTCTGTATGAGCTTTGTATAGGTCCATAGAGTGTGTGTGTTGTGCTGAGTGTTTATGTGTGTGCATGCATACATGTGAGTGTGTGTGTACCTGTACACACCTTTGTGTGCAGGAGCAGACATGACACAGAGAACTCCTTCTGCCTTCTAGTGATGCTAGGATGGGAAGGCGCAGTTGGAAAGTATCTCGGTGACACTTGGTACCATGACAGAGGGCAGGAGGAGCTCTGAGCTGGGGCAGGAGCACTGGGCAGTTATCTGGCTGGTGGGGCAGCTGAAGGGCAGGAACCATGTGGTCCAGGCTCTGGGCACCTTTTCTCTTTTCAGCCAAAGTCTACATGGGTGCAAAACAAGAGATCGCTGAGTCTCGGATCCCGGCCCTCAATGCCTACATGAAGGTACCCGCTGCCGTGTGCCATGGTGTTTGAGTGGGCAGGGTATTACTGTGGGGCATGAAATTGAGAACTGACAGTTCACTGAGGCCCCCATGATCCCATCTTCAATCCTGAAAGGCCTGGCTGGAGAGAGGGGCAGGGTATGTACTCAGGATTAAGGAGCTGGGTCACGAAAGTCATGTTTGACGAATCCTTGAATGCACCAAGCTCAAGGAATATATTTGTGCCCGGCTCTAGAATGCCTGCCTGCCCCAGAGCACCTATGGCCCAGGGGATCCTTACAAGGTAGTGAGCACCCTGTCAACAGAAGCATCCAAACCATGGTATGACAGAAAGCCTTCCTGGCTGTCCAGAGGTCCTTTGCATCTGGAGAGCTCTGGCCTTGGAGACTCTTGAGTGCTTTGGAGTGAGCAAGCAGTCCTCTCTCGGGAAGCCTCGGCTTCCTCCATTGTGAGAGGAACAGTCCCTCCGGCTCTCAGCTCTCAATGACCAAAGCCGGGGTCTACTGAGAAAATGAGGGCAAGTAGCTTTTAGAACTGTGAACCTGCTTCTAGATTATGATCCTGAGGGATTTTCCACAGCTCTCTGGATGCTTCTGGAACTGTGGCCCCCATACAGTGGCCTCAGCTCTGCAGGGTAACTGAGCCATACGGGGCTGAATAGGGTAATCATGCCAGTATCCACAGCTCCATGTCTTCATACTTCAGTCACACGTGTGCACATGGGCAGAGAGAGAAAGAGAGGAGAAAGAGAGAGAGAGGGAGAGAGAGAGAGAGAGAGAAGAAGAGAGAGGGAGAGAGAGAGGAGAGAGGGAGGGAGAGAGGGAGAGAGAGATAAAGGGAGAGAGGGAGAGAGAGAGGAGAGAAAGGGAGGAAGAGAGGGAGGGAGAGAGAGGGAGAGAGAGAGGAGAAAGGGAGAGAGGGAGAGAAACAGAGAGAGGGGAGAGAGAGAGGGAGGGACAGAAAGGAGAGAGGGAGGGAGAGAGGGAGAGAGAGAGGAGAAAGGGAGGGAGAGAGGGAGAGAGAGGAGAGAGGGAGGAAGAGAGGGAGGGATAGAGAGGGAAAGAGAGAGGAGAGAGAGAGGGAAAGAGGGAAAGAAAGAGAGGGAGGGAGAGAGAGAGGGAGGGAGAGGGGAGAGAGAGAGGGAGGGAAGGAGAGAGAGAGAGAGAGAGAGAGAGAGAGAGAGAGAGAGAGAGAGAGAGAGAGAGAGCACCTGGTAGAGGGCATTGACCTGCAAGCCCTCCAACTCCCGTCCCAATCACTTCCCGGGTCTGCCCTCACCCCCACCCCTTCCAAGCACTGTCCCTCCTTATGATTCATTTGGTAGAGTGCTTGCCTAGCATTTGAGAAGGCCTGGGTTTGTTCCTCTGTATCAAATAAAATAGACATGGTGGCTCACACCTATAATCCCAACACTTAGGAGGTTAGAAGCAAGATGATCAGACGTTCCAGCTCATTCTTGGTTACATAGCAAGTGTGAGGCCAGCCTAGGCTACATGAGCCCTAATATGTGCACCTCCAGTGCCTCTGGATGCCCCAGCTGTGATACTAAGCTGTGTGGCTTTGGGCAGGTCCTTCCCCTCTCTGATCCTAAGCTTACAGGTTTCTGGTGTAATCAGCCCCCTTAATCCATCTCTGGAGACCTTTAGGTGATTTTAAATGACCTCTCAAGCCAGCATCCCTCCCCAAGCCCCACCCTGCTCACCCTGGGCCAAGAGCAAAGCTTGGGAATTGTCTCCTTCAGCCCCTGAGTGCTAATAACTCATTTTTTATTATCAGCTGAGAATGCGTTAGCAGAGACGGTAGACAGGGTGGTGTGTTGACAGGACTGTCTAGATATTTACGTCGCTTGCCCATCTGTCCTTCTTCACACAGAACCTCCTGAGCCTGCCGGTCTGCGTGCTGATGGACCCTGACCTCAGGATCTTCTTCTATCAGTCTCCGTACGATGCGGAGCAGGTGCCCCAGGCACTCCGCAGGCTCCGACCACGCACGCGCAAAATGTAGGTGGCCATAGCTACACCTCTGAGCCAGCGAATGAGTCCAATCTCTGTCCTCCAGGGGTCACTGTTGCTTCTTGTTCCAAAGAGTCCAGTGCTCCCTTCTCACCCTGTCCCTCTCAGAAAAATGAACCAGGCAGTCCTTGAGGCATCAAAGTAGTGAAATGGCTCTAGTTTCTGTGCGAGCCACTTCTTTAAGAAGCCAAGGAAAAGCAGTCAGGGATCCTGAGCCCTGAACTCCTCCAAAGCACCTAAGAGGGCAGGTAGGGTCTGAATTCCAGCTTCTCAGGAGAGTTTGGCTCTGAGAGCCAAGTTGAGGACCAGTGAAGACTTAGAGGCGCTGAGCCATGATCCCCTCTCCATTCCTTCTCCAAGCTTTCTCTTCGGGTCTTCTGTGGGAGAGCAACCTCACCTGGGGCAGTGGTGAGAATACAAGACGAAGGGCTGGCTGCAGGAGCAACCAACCATGACTGGTGGCTGCGCATAATCTTTCCCCGGCTCTCGGGGGATCCACTAGGCTGACACCGTGCCCTTTTCTTTTCATAGCAAGAGTGTGTCTCCACAAGGGGCCATCACGGACCGCATGGAAGCTCCGAGAGCAGAGGTACCACACGCAGGCTAGACCTCATCCACCGCAACTGTGGAGCCCGCCTGCTGTGCACCACTGTGCACTTGGGATGGTGTTGTGTGCACAGTAGGAAATGCTTTGGTAGACAGCAGTGGGATACAGGAGGGCTGTAGCCCACAGGGAGGCCAGCAGGGAGGGGGATGAGCAGGACAAGCCAGGCTCAGGGTTTAGATCCCTCCTCCCAATGTGAGCCCAACTTGCTCTGAAAGGACCACCTACTCTGTAGTTGGGGAAGGAAAGGTTCTAATCGAAGTCCTCCTCAAACAGAGGGGCTGTATCAGCACCCATCCCAACCCTCAGTTTCCTTACCTGCAGGGACAGACACCAAAGTAGTTAAGCTCTTCAAAGACTCAATATTTTCTCCATCTCAGCAATGCTGTCCTTCTCCTCAGGCCTTGTTCGACTTCACTGGAAACACCAAACTCGAGCTAAGTTTCAAAGCTGGAGATGTGATCTTCCTTCTCAGTAAGATCAACAAAGACTGGCTAGAGGTGAGATGGAGAGAGAGGGTCAGAGTCAGGAAGACTAACTAGAGGCGAGATGGAGGGCCATGTCAGAGTACATGGATGACGGGGTGGAAGTGAGGTTGGAGGTGAGGGGGAAGGTCAGATGGAGATGAGATTAGAGGAAGGGGTGAGATAGTGGTGGAGGGGGGAGTGGAGATGAAGGTGGAGAGAGGTTGGATGTAAAGTTAGAGGTGAGGATGGAGGTGAAGGTGGAAATGAAGGCATAGGTGAGGATGGGATAAGGATGGAGTTGAGGATGGAGGTGAAGATAGAAATGAAAATAGAGGAAGGAAAATGGGGATGAAGTTGTGGGTAAGGCTGGAGGTGAGGATAAAAGTAAGGCTGGAGTTAAGGATGGGAGCAAGACTGGGGTTGAGGATGGGATAACGGTGGAGGTGAGGATGGGGGTAAGGATAGAATAAGGGTGGAGGTGAGAATGGAAATGGAGGTGAGGATGGGGGTGAGGATAGAGGTGTGGATGGAGGTGAGGATGGGGGTGAAGATGGGGGTGAGGATGGGGCTAAAGATGGAGGTGAGGGTGACTGAGAGATGAGGCAAAGGTAGAATAAAGGTAGTTTGAGTTTTTCACAGGCAGACACCATGAAAGGTCTGGGGAGGCCCAAGGATAGACGTCCTCTGTTATTGTCCTGAAAGTCCCAGCATGTCTGGGTGACCTGTGAGGTGACCTGTTTGTAGGCCAGATGTGTTGGTAAAGCAGAACACATGCCACACAGCACATGTGACAGTGAGGGGACAACTTGCAGGAGTTGTTCCCTCTCCTCCTCTCCCTCTGACAGGCTGGTTGTAGAAGTGGAACTAGGCTTGTCAGGCTTGGCAGCACGCCTCTTTACCCCCTGAGCCATTTCACAGCCCCCTCCCGTTCTATTCAGTTTCTTGACCACTAACAAGGCTTCTAGAAACTGACACTCTTGGCTCTGGGGGACTGATAATTCCTGGGGAAGGGCAGGCTATTTAGGGAAGGAAAGGCAGTCAGGGTGTTTAACAGTACTCTGTGTCACCACTAGATGGCAGCAGTCCACCTGGTCACCCCAATCCCATAGGTTTCTCCAGGTTTGCTTTGGGGGTCAGACTTTCCCCACTGAGAGATGCGAAGGCTCCTATGTAATAATGTGACCTCCCTGGCCAGCAGCAAGGATGACTAATTAGGAGAGGGTGTCCGTGCCTGAGGCAGCTCAGTGGAGGACTGCTTACCTAGCGTGCAAGGCCCTGAGTCCCACCCACCATACTGTGAAACAACAGAAGAGCAGTTACGAGTGTGTCAGGACCTCACTGTTTTTAGCTGGCCTTGTGTACTTCAGGAGGTTGCTCAACCCCATGGTTTCCTTTCCTGTAAATGATGAGAACAGTTTCTTCATTGCTTCCTGGCAGGGACGAGGGAGAGGCGGATGTCCTCCAGGCCTTGTCCCCAGAGAGTCTAGGTGCCTTGTTCTCACGGCATGTGAAGGGACTGGGACATCTTGAATGTGACCCTAAAGCTGCTCCTCCCCCCACCCCCCCGGGTGTTACTTTGCTCCACACTAACAGGGAGTGACTGTGCCAGGTCCCTTAACTGGGCCTGGTCATCTCTATCATAATATTGTCACTATAGGACATTCTCTGGCCCTCACTGTGCTTGAGGGAGGCAGAGTTCCTGGGATCCTGAGGCTGGACAGGAGTGGGCATGGCAGGGGTAGGGATATAACTGTTTGAGCGTCTGCCTCCTCGTGCTCTGGGTCTCAGAAGCCTCGTCTACCCGAGTGGCTATGGTGACCGCCACTGTTGTAAGAGGAACTGTTGACCGCTGTCCTGTCTTCTGGAAAGTCTTACTGTCTGCATGTCGTCACTGTCAGACCTCAGGCTGCAGGGAGGGTCTCTGTGGCGTAGGAAGAGGAAGGAGCCTCAGTCTTTGAGACAGCGTGAAGAGGATGTGATTCCTAGGGCTGCGGAGAGAACTCAGGCCGCATCCCAGGACCCACACTAAAAAGCCAGCCATGGTGGCTTGTGTTTATCATGCAGCTCTGAGGGAGGCAGAGACAGGTGGATCCCTGGGGCTTGCTGCCCAGTTGCAAACCAGCCACAAATTGGCCAAGTTCTAGTTTTCTTTCTGTTGCTGTGATAAACACATGGCCAGAGGCAACTTGGAGAGTTTACTTGGTTATACGTTTCAGGTCACAGTCAGTCCGTCCCTGAGGGAAGTCAGGACAGGAAGCAACCTGGAGGCAGAAACTGAAGCAGAGGCCAGGGAGGAGTGCTGCTTACTGGCTTACCCTCCATGGCTTGCTCAGCCTGCTTTCTTGTACAACCCTGGACCACCTCCCCAGGGGTACCCCCCTCTACAGTGGTCTGGGCCCTCCCACATTAATCATTAATAATAATCATACTCCAAGGACTTGCCCACAGGATGATCTGATGAAGACATTTTCTCAGCTGAGGTTCCCACTTCCTAGATAACTCTGTGTCAGCTTGACAGAAACCAGCCAGTATGGACGAGTCCCAGGTCAATGGAAGACCCTGTTTCAAAGAGGAAAAAATATGTAGATAGAGACTGAAGAGTGACATCTGAAGTAATCCTCTAGACTATGTATGTACACATATACACGCACATGTATGCACACATGTATACACTCACATAAATACACATACATGCTCATGTGCACACCTGCATATTCATTCACACACATAAGCACACATACGTATATACACACATACATATACATAATAAACATAAACATGCACACACACATATAAATAGGCACACACACACATGGATACAGAAAAGAATGCATATTCTGTTGCATGGTCATAGAGGTTTTAAGTGTCCACATGAGCAACACAGAGACAGGATTGGGGTCCTTCCTGGTTCTGTACTTAGGTGAGAGGCCCAAGCCTTCGGGTGACACCCAAAACCTGGGAAGGAGCATGAAGCACTTTCAGTTCTCTCTGCAGCCCCGACGCCTGCCCCCTGCCCTGATTTCCCCTTTGCGCATGCAGCTATCTGCCACAGAGCTCCTGCGTGTTCATGTGTCCCCTATCCTTCTGTGCTGTCAGGGGTGCTGCATGAGGGAACAGTGCTTGTGTAACTCCAGGCCCAGGGATTGGGCATAATGGTGCGTGAGAATCTTTGCTGAAGGAAAGAATGAATGAGGAAGAGAAGAAAGGAAGAAGGGAGAGAAGAGAGAAGGGAGAGGAGAGAGAGAGGGACAGAGAGGCAGACAGCTCCCCAAATAGATTCAGGGCTCTTATAAAGCTGGATTGCAGGACTCTGGGTTAGGCAGCTTGGTGAATCTCCTCACTTAGTCTCTCTGTGTTAGTTGGCTTTGGTCACTATAATAAAACGTCCAAGGCATCTAGCTTGTGAAGAGGAAAGGTTCAGAGGAGAGGTTTGCTATGGCTCACTATGCTGGAAGCTCCAGTTCCTGCACTGAGGCCACTCATCATGGCAGGAGCATGTCATGTGAGAGTAAAATTCTTACATTATGGTCAGAAAGAAAAATAAGTAAGTAAAATAGATATTAATTAGTTATTAATTAATTAATTAAAGAGAGGAAAGGAGCCGGTCCCTGCTATCTGATTAAGGGAGTCCTCTCCCCAGCAAGCAAGAGAAGGCATTTCTATTAGTACCTGTTTTTCCAACCCTGGGGTTCTCCTACAACCACCCTGGGGACCAAGCCATTGACACTTGGACTTTGGGGGACAATCTATGACAATTGTTGTAAAGGGTGTTTTTGTCCTCTGAGATATGGCCCTGGGCCTCACTCCCCCATGAAGCAGTCTCTTCTCCCTGCCTCCCCCAGGGCACATCCCAGGGAGCCACAGGCATCTTCCCAGGGTCTTTCGTGAAGATCCTCAAGGACTTCCCCGAGGATGAGGACACCACCAACTGGCTCCGATGCTACTTCTATGAAGACACAGGCAAAACCATCAAGTTGGTGTCTTGCTGGGAGGACGGGCCTCTTCCTCCTCCTTGCCGCCCCCACCATGCCGCTATCTCCCCCACCATGCTGCTATCTCCCAGTCAACGCTCCTGTGTTATCTCTCCCCTCCCCTGAAGCTGCTGCGGCTCCCATAGTGCTTTAGCGAGAGTTTGTTTTTGGCCCCCAGCGTGTCCCCTTCCACCCTGATGCTTGTCTCTTCTACTGTCCCCCTTAGGGACATTGCAGTGGAGGAGGACCTCAACAGCACCCCCCTGTTCAAAGACCTGCTAGTGCTCATGAGGTGAGAGGTTGGGAAGGGAGCCTGCAGAGAAGGGACTAGGAGGGGATCTGTGACAGCTCCAGCTGCAGCCCATGGTGCCTTAGAGAGGAGCCAAGCAGGCTGCAGAGGGCAAGGGCTCAGCTGAGATCCCAGTGTGGGACTGTGGATCTGCTATCAGAACAGAACATCTCTCTAGCTAAAAGCCTTGGACTTGGGCATGGGAGCGCGCACACACACACACACACACACACACACACACACCACCCAGCTGGGGAAAATAGCACCTCCTGAGATCCAGACCATTATGAAACATTTCCTCAGAGAGCCCCAAAGCACTGTCCCGTCTCTCACAATTAAAACAGGGCAGCCTGTACGAGAACCATATTTCACCCCTCTCGTTAGCTGATGTGTGCTCAGATTCCATCAGTACACGCACACACATGAAACAATACACACCCACAACGTATAACAAACGAGCACAAACACACAGTACACACACACACAAACACACAAAAATATAATACACAAACATATAATATACGACACACAACACAGATACAAAACAAACATATACACAGAAACACAAATATATGTAAATACCCCTGTCACACAAGCATACACAAAACAAGCACACACACACACACACACACACACACACACACACACACACACGCTCACAATGTCTCCCTGGCCATGCCTACCATTCTCCAACCCCCCTGGTGGCTTAGCCCCACTCCCCCTGTTACCATTGTCAATAACATTGTTCACTCACATATATTGTCTCATTATTTTCTGGGGATGATTTTCAAGAAGTGAGACTATAGGATGGAAGTGTATGCAAGGCGATTAGACTGGGCCTGTTGGGTCAGACGGTGCCTGGGAAGCTCATTCAGATCTTCCTTCCATGAGTAAGCATGGCCCTCCTCCCAAAGTTGTCAGCTGGTTCCCACAGGCCTTGCCACTGCTTAGGAAACTTCTAAACCTTCCATCCACTTATATGCTAGAAGCTTCGGGCTGTACCATTATTGGGTTACAGAGTCCTCTCTTCCTCTGAGGTCTCAGTTTCCTCATCTGCAGAACAGGAGTAAGGCTGTTTAGATGATGGGGCCCTGCACCACTCAGATCCACAGATCTAAAGGCCCTGGGTTCTCCCAGGATCCACAGACTAATCCCAGTGTGTTCCTCTAGGCGTGAGTTCCAGAGAGAGGACATTGCCCTTAATTACCAGGATGCTGAGGGGGACCTGGTTCGGCTGCTGTCAGATGAGGATGTGGGACTCATGGTGAAGCAGGCCCAAGGGCTCCCTTCCCAGAAACGCCTCTTCCCCTGGAAGCTGCACGTCACACAGAAGGATGACTACAGTGTCTACAACACTGTACCCTGAGTCAAGGATGGGGACCCTGTGGCAAGGATGGTGTGCTAAGCAAAGGGTTCTTGCCTTCCAAGAAAATGAAGACCTTCTGGGAGGCTGGTATAAGATGCAACCCTCCTGGGCCAGAGTGCCCACTGGACAGGATTCTACTAAATTTTTGACACTTTACCATTTGAATTCAATAAACCATTCTGTCTCTAAGGGCCACAGTTAGGAAATGGGATTTTGTGGAGGATCAGGGAGTAAAGTGTAATTGACTAAGACCTCTTCTTACCTTTCCAAATGATGTTATGGGGAACATAGTGAACCCACATTTAATCATCCACCGAAAGCCTCTAAAAGCACACAGTAGGGAGAAAAGAGTCACTGTCCATCAGCAGTGTTTGAGAACTATTGGGTCTGTGGTACTACACCCATAGCTGCCCTGCCACAGACCCATGGGGTGCAAATCCCATCCCAGCCACTTTGCTTTGGGATGATACAGTCAAGAAGATGGGGTGCCCTCTCCCTGTGGCTTCTGGTCCCCTTCACAGTGGGTAGCCTGCCAGGATCCCCTCTCCTTTCCGGCCCTGGGCTGGCCTGTGGAGATGCAAGGCCAGGCAGTTGTGGTTAATAACCTGAATCCCACAGTTGCCATGACAGAGTACCACAAAACAGAGACTAAAAGACAGAAAGGAACTGCCTTGTAGTTCTGGATGGCAGAAGTCCAAAAACTAAGGAATCCACAGAACCCTCTCCCCACAGAACTTTAGGGAAACCACCCTCACACCTCTCCATTACCCAGTGATCTGCCAGTCACCTGCGGTGTTCCTCAGCCTGTAGGAGCTTCATTCCGATGTCATGGGAGTTCCCTCGTGTGTGTCTCCTCTCTGTGTGCACCTGCCCCTGTGTCCAATCGCCCCTTTTAAATCAGGATACCTGTCAGACGGAATTAGAGCCCACAACAATGGCCCTGTTCTTAACCTGATCACCTATCTCCCAGAACTGTCGTGTTCCATGCTGCAAATGGGGACTTCGACATGACATTTTTAACCTGAACATAGCCATTCAGCCCGTAATGATCACTTCATTCATGCTGTTCCCACTAAAAGGGCGAGTGCTCTGTAGCAGGTGCTATAGGCCAGAGGTGTGGGAGTGCAGCTGTAGTGAAGAGCAAGGTTTCCATGACAACAGGGAGAACCTGAGTCCATCAAGAGACAGTCTCCCCGTGGGATTCATCGTAGAAAATTCATCCAGGAGAGGCAGGCTGACTTTATGGATATCATCCATCTCTAATACATAGGCTCGGGCCATGGAGAAATAAATGGCGAATCACATTGATTTCTCTCAAAGAGAAAGCTGGAAATGTTATCAAAAATAATGGACACTGGAACAGAGAAAGAGGCCAGTGGGCAAAGAACTTGTCACACACGTAGATCCAAATGCCCAGAATCCACAGCAAGCCAGATGCTGCAGTCTCTGGCTCTGTAATCTCGGCACTCATGAGGCAATAGGAAAAGAGGAGGCCAGAGATAGCCAGAAACTTGTGGGCTAGCCTGGCATGCTTTGAGGTGACAACTAGAGATCCGTCTCAAATGATGTAGAAGGTGAGGACGCCGAAGGTTGTCCTACGGCCTCCGTACATGCACCCTGGCATGTGCACACACAAAAGATTTCAAATAACAGAAGTTGTAATGAGTGGTAATGCAGAAGGGATTGTCAGCTCCAAGACATACAAGGTCAGAAGCATAGCCGCGAGCCCAGGGAGGCACTGCCAAGATGGGTTCTCTAGACCTGAGGCCATCTTTGAGGGCTAGGAAAGGTTGCCTCTATGGGCAGCATCCACTCAGGAGAGGTTAGAACAAAAAGTGCTTATGACTTGAAATATTTCGCTAAACCACCCACAGCTCCCTCAGCAAAATTCATAAGGAGTCTAGCCAGCTCAAACCTGAAGAGCGTAGCTCTGGCAGGCCTTACCTTTCTCCTCCATTCCCTCGGCTTTGCTAGCCCTAAGGCTAGCCACCAGGGCCTACTCTCTTATTTGGCCACTTTCTCCAGCTGAGGTTGACTACCAAGGTCCAGCTATCAAAATATTGAAGTCCATCAAACAAAAACTCCTTTCGTCTCACCTAATTAACATGCCCAATTAAAATGAAGTATCCCATCCTGACACAGGGTTTCCCCTTGTACCTTTGTAAACGTCCATTTTCCTGTGTACCACCTCTGTCTCCTCTCTATTCAGAAGCAGTCCTTTGTCCCCCACCCCCACCCCCTGTCCTCCAGGACAAATACCCCTGCCACCTTTCTCTTGTTCTCTTCCCTCTCTTCTCATCCTCTGTCTCCTGTCTTTGTCTCTTATTCCCCGACCTCTGTCCCTCTGGGGCAAATAAATCTCTTTTGTGCTGAGAACTTGGTCTTGGGGATCTCGGGATTTTCTTAACAGAACTCACGGGCTGACTGAGCAGTGGTACTCACGGATGATGTTGACTGAGCGACAAGCTACTGACTTGAAGGAGATCAGTAGGAAGGCAGGCTTATAGTGAAATAGCGTTGGTTTCCTGGGCTGCACAGCGCACACTCAAGGTTGCCTGCTCTCAGGGCAGGCTGGAGGAATGAACCAACCACAGGCAAACCCATAAACATGCTGAATGGACAGAGCAGCCTCCCACCCACACGCTTGACCCAAGTGAAAGGTAAAAGTCTAACTTACACCATCTGCTCTGAGGTCCTTGCTTGCTGAGTCCAGCACCTAGCCCACCCTCAAAGGCAGTTCTACGGCCTACTTCCCGTCACGTCTCTAGGAATGGATTATGGCAGAGAGGCCTCAACTCAATTGTTCACCAACAAGTAACTCATACAAACTAAATCAACTCCTAGGAAAGTAGCCAAAAAGACCAAGGAGGAAAAATCTCAACAGGGATGTTAGAAACTACACTTAGGGAAAATAGACTTGAAAGAATTAGAGCAGTAAAAATGAACTAATGACCAAATAAAAAGAACAATGTTAAGCTCTAAGGAGAGGAGGGAAAGTCAGTATCTACAGTTCCTATAATTTATTATTTAAAATGTTCAGTACTCAGCAAAAATCTCAAGACATTCAAAGAAAAACTCATAATCCATTCCTAGAGGGGTGAAGGGAAGTAGGCCGTAGAAGTGCCTTTGAGGGTGGGCTAGATGCTGGACTCAGCAAGCAAGGACCTCAGAGCAGATGGTGTAAGTAAGCTAAACCATGCTTAGCAAATTAAAAGGAGGTATAGAAACAACGAGTGTTTCAATAGCGACTCCTACTACTGAATGAGGGTGAGAACAAGAATTAAGCTGTGCATTTCTTTTCTTTTTCCTTCCATTAGATATTTTCTTTTACATTTCAAATTTTATCCTCTTTCCAGGTCTCCCCTTTGGGAACCCCCTATCCTATCCTCCCTCCCTTTACCTCTGTGAGGGTGCTCACCCACTCCCTCTTTCCCGCCCTGGAATTCCTACTACGGTGGGGCATCAAACCCCTGAGGACTGAGGGCCGTTCCTCCCACTGATGTCCAACAAGGCCATCCTTTGCCATATATGCAGCCAGAGTCATAAAATAGTTGAAAGGAGAAACCCAGCGTCTTGGTGCTAGATTTGAATGGGCTAAGAATGAGCACTTAGAGAGAAGCAGCCAGAAAAAAAAAAAAAAAGGACAGGGCCTTTATTTACACCAGGGAAGATTCCCAGCAGAGGTGGGGTGGAGGACTTCAAGACCTGGCCCTTACTGAGGAACTGCTAGCAGTGGGTAGTGGCAGAGAGAGGGAAGGTCTTTTCTGTGGTGGTGGTCACTGGTGTGTTTCTTGTTCTAGTGGATGGTCACCATACCCGTGCACAAATGGGCAGCGTTAACTGAACTTAGCGGGCTGTCAAACTTCTTTTTACAAAGCGATTGTACTTGGTGCTGTGCTCAACTCTACACAGTTGCATGTGGCAGCCACAGTGGCTTCTACTATTCGCCCCTGTGTTAATGGGTTCCCTGGTGGCTTTAGGTCCATCTAAGGTAAAATGTCCAGATTGGAAGTGAGGGAGTGTTGGCTGATGATAGAGATACTGATAAGGCTAGCCAGTGACAACCGTGGCCTACTCCCAATGTCCAAAAACTAGCATTCCAACCATGGGACACCCAGGAACAACCAAGAAAAAGTAACATCTACAATCCTTAAATAGAACATCCAATTTATAATCTGTTATTATTCAATTAAATCTCTCTCCTTCTCCCTCCTTTCCTTCTCTGTCTCACTGTATGTCTCTGTCTCCTTCCCTCTTTTCCTTCTATCTCTGTCTCACTCTATGTCTCTCTGTGTCTGTCTGTCTGTCTGTCTGTCTGTCTGTCATTCTTCAGGTATCTTCCCCTTTTGGTTTGAGATAGACTCCCTCCCTGGCCTAGAACTCCATCAAGTAGGGCCAGGCTAGCAGCCAGCAAGCTCCCAGGGCTTCATCAGTCTCCCCCCAACCCCAACCCTACCCCCACTCCCATTTCACCATGACTGGAGACTGCAAGCATGATCCCCCATGCTTGGTTTCTGTGGGACATTAAACTTAGGTAATTGTGCTTCAGTAGCAAGTCTTTACCGACTGAGCCATCTCTCCAGCTCCAGTGTTGTGTTCTGACTCGGCAAGGATCTCCTCAAACCAGGGCACACACTCAGTGGTAGCAGTCTGGGCTGGGAAGAACATTTGTTGGGTGTTATCTGCCTGCTGCACCAGCCCCTTCCCGGACTTATGTGAAAATACAGTTCCGTTTTTATTTC
>NW_022196893.1:8926530-8934733 GCF_008632895.1 Mastomys coucha
TGTGTTTTTATGTATGTATATGTGTGTATACGTGTGCATGTATATGTGTGTATGTATATGTATGTGTGTATGTGTATATGTATATATGTGTATGTGTTTTTATGTATGTATATGTGTGTATAATATACATATATGTGTGTGCGATATGTGCACATGCACATACAGGTACATGTGTTTATATATTTGCTTTTGAATGCCAAGGAGTAAATCAAGTGTCCTGCTTTATTACTTTTACTTAATGTCCTATCTCTCTCTCTCTCCCTCTCTCTCTGGATCTGTTCCAGTGGTCAAGCACAAGCAAGCCCCAGTAATACTACTGTTTACACCCTGCAAGGCTCTTTGGTTATAAATGTTGTGTGTTGCGGACTTGAACTCAGGTCTTGTAATTATGCCACAAACACTCTTGTCCTTTGAGCTTTAAGATAATGTCATATGGCCTTGAAGAGTCATGAGAAAGACGTTATTTGTATTTATGTGTATTATGAGTGTATCTGCATGAGTTTATGTGCACCATATATGTACACATGTCTGTAGAGGACAGAAGAGGGTGTCACATCCCCTGGTACTGGAATTGCATGTGGTTATGTGCTGCATGACACGGGTGCTGAGGACAAAATCCAGCAGCTCTTAAGGAACAGTAAGTGCCTTTTAACTGTTGAGTCAGCAGTCATCATTCTTAGTGATAGAATGTCAGAATAACAACAGTTCCTTTCCAAGGAAGGAAGAGGCAGACACACACGCTGTCACTCAGGCATTCAATATTAGAGGCCCCAGCTAGTCTGGCAGGGCTTCACAGAGAAACGCTCTCCTAAGGCTTGACTGACAGAAGTGTGACTGTTGTTACTCATGCTTAACCCAATTGTATATGCCAAGACCCAGTAGAATGTAGCGGCAAAGTATTTTATGATGCCGTGGAGAGCTGCTGGGTGAGGGATTATATTGATACTGAATAGTGATTGCCCTTCCTACATGGCAGCAAAATAATCTGAAAAATAATCTTAAAAGGTCATTTGCAGCAGAACAACAACAATAATAACATGTCTAAGAGACTTAGGGATAATTTAACTAATGATGTTCAATACACACACACATGCCACACAAACACTCATATACACACATACACAAATATCAGAAGATAAATACACACCATACACGCCCATACACATACTAGAAAAAGATAAACACACACCACACACACACCACACATACACACTACACACAAATACACACACCAGAATAAGATAAACACACACACACCATACAAACACATACACATGCACACACACTTGAGCACACTACACATAAATATACATACCAGAAGAAGAAGATAAACACCACACACACACACACACAGACCAGAAGAAGATAAACACACCACACACACCATAAGATAAGCATACACATACCACACAAACACACACACACACCACACAAACACACACACACACACCACACAAACACACACACACACACACACACCAGAAGAGGATAAGAAAGATGGTACCTGCTTAGAACCCCAGCATTTGACAAGTAGAGACAACTCAATGTCATCCTCAGTCACACAGTGAGTTTGAGACCTTTTTGGACTACATGACACCCTGTCTCAAAAAGGAAAACAACAATCAAGCCAGAACCAGAGAATTAAGAGAAGCTGAAATTAGAAGAAAGCAACCCTGTGTCCGTGAACAGGAAGCCAGTATTTATGACATCAGTTCCCCCAGCTGATTCACAGACTGTGATGAAGTTTTGAAACATCCTGCACCGATTAGCTTTTGATAAATTATCAGAAACTAGAGTCACCTGGGAAAAGGTAATTCTGCCGTTGAGTGACTCTATAAAACATGCAGATAGTCAAGTCTGTGGGGGAATTTTCTCCATTAATAATTGATGTGAGAGGACCCAGCTTACTGTAGGTGGTCCTGCGAAGGTGTCCTGGGTATAAGAAAGCAAACTTAGGTAGAAAGCCAGGAAGCAGCATTCTTCCGTAGTCTCTGCTTTAGTTCCTGCCTCCAGGTCCCTGTTGTGAGCTTCTGCCCTAACTTACATCAGGGATGAAGTGTGACATAAAAGTTGTAAAATGAAGTAAACTCCATTTTCTACTAAGATGGTTTGGGCCAGTGTTTTATCACATCACCAGAGAAGCAAATTAAAGCAGAAATTAGTATCAGGAGTGGGGTTGTGCTGTGACAGACCTAACCACGTGGTCTGTATGCCTTGGAAAGTCTTGTGAGAGGAAAGTGGGAATTTTTGGAGCTTTGGGGGAAAATCATTGTGTACACAGGGCTTAATGAGCTGTTATGGGTGCATGAACGCTAACGCTGAGGGCAGTGATGGTAGATGCCGAGCATGTGGAGTTTAAGAGGGAGGCAAAAGCTTTATCAGGGTCACCAATGTAATAATTTGGACTAGAAATATGTGGAATTTAAGGCCAAATTGGTGAGAGGCCAGCATCATGAGGTAGACCCTTCAGGAAAGTATTTCCTTGGGGACAGCACACAAGAACCCACAGTTAAGAGAGTTTGTATTTCTTAAAGAGATTAGAACTTTTGAAGTATTTGGTTTTTAAGACTATGGGACCTTTAGTGTTATACCATGTTTTATTATGATCTCATCCCAAGATCCTGGAGATAAACAATCAAGGGAAGATTATGGTTTAATAGTATGGTGGTTCGGTGTCAATGTGGCAAGGTGTCAAGTGTGCTGGTCATTTTCTGACAGCTTGACAGAAACCGAGAAGTGGGAACCTTGATTGTGAAAATGCCTCCATCAGATTGGCCTCTGGGCCAGTCCTTGGGGGCATTTTCTTGATTAGTAGTTGATGGTGGAGGACCTGATCTATTGTGGGTGGTACTGTTCCTGGACAGGTGGTCCCAAGTTGTATAAGAAAGCAAACTGAGCTTCCCACAACTCGGCTGAGGCTGCTCAAGAGCTGCGCTTCACCGCTTCATGATTTTCTGCTGATTCTGGGGAAAGATGGCAGCTAATAATGCAGTTCTGAAGAGGCTGGAGCAGAAAGGCGCAGAGGCGGACCAGATCATTGAATATCTCGAGCAGCAGGTTGCTATTCTCAAGGAGGAAGCAATTTTGTAGGTAACATTGAGAGAAGAAAAGAAACTCTGAGTTGAAAGTGCTAAACTGAAAAAAGAAATAGAAGAACTAAAGCAAGAGCTGATTCTGGCAGAAATTCATAATGGAGTGAAGCAAGTACCTGTTCCACTGAAAACTTCACTAGAGACTAATTGTCCTGTTTTGGAAAGTGTGATGCAGTCTCCATCAGTAACAACCACAGCCTCTTCTGGTACAAAAGAACAGATCAAAGGAGGGGGAGGAGAAGAAAAGAAGGTAAAAGAGAAGACTGAAAAGAAAGGAGAGAAAAAGGAGAAGCAACAGCACTCGGCAGCTACAAGTGGTGACTCTAAGCCTATTGACGCTCGTGCCTGGACCTTCGAATTGGTCTTATCGAAACTGCCAAGAAACACCCGGATGCAGATTCACTGTATGTGGAAGAAGTGGATGTGGGAGAAGCAGCCCCACGAACGGTCATCAGCGGGCTGGTGAATCATGTTCCTCTGAACAGATGCGAAATCGGATGGTGGTTTTACTTTGTAATCTGAAGCCTACAAAAATGCGGGGAGTACTGTCTCAAGCGATGGTGATGGGTGCCAGTTCACCAGAGAAAGTGGAAATTCTGGCCCCTCCCAACGGGTCCATTCCTGGAGACAGAATTCCTTTGGATGCTTTCCCTGGAGAGCCCGACAAGGAGCTGAACCCTAAGAAAAAGATCTGGGAGCAGATCCAGCCTGGCCTGCACACCAATGATGAGTGTGTGGCTACATACAAAGGGGTTCCCTTTGAGGTGAAGGGGAAGGAGTTTGCAGGGCCCAAACCATGGCCAATAGTGGAATTAAATAAGTGAAAGACATTGGTGAAACCTTAATAACAATAAAGAGAAGTGTGTTTATCACTTACGTGTTAAAAAAGAAAGAAAGAAAGAAAAAAAGAAAGAAAGAAAGGAAGGAAGGAAGGAAGGAAGGAAGGAAGGAAGGAAGGAAGAAAGGAAGAAAGAAAGGAAGAAAGGAAGAAAGGAAGGAAGGAAGGAAGGAAGGAAGGAAGGAAGGAAGGAAGAAAGGAAGAAAGAAAGCAAACAGAGCAAGCCACAGGGAGCGAGGCAGTAATCCGTGTTCCCTTGTGATCTCTGCTTCACATCCTCTCTCATGGTTCATACTGTGAGCTCCTGTCCTGACTTCCTCTCAGGACTGACTGTGGCATATAAGTATACATCAATAAATTCTTTCCTCCCCCAAGGTTATTTGGTTAATAGAAACCAATTAAGACACAGCAATGGAAAGCAAACTAAGATGCATTTCTATAGTTTCTTTGTTTAGAATTTTAATATGTGTATGCAAAAATGTATACAGAATGCCAAAGAGCTTGAGACCTCAAGGCTATAGTGACGGTGGTACCACCTAGAGAATGTAACTCAACTCACACTGTCAGGAGCACAGAGACAGCCAGGTGTACAGGGATCGAGTTCTGAATGGGCCAGAACAGAGCGCAGAGGCACATGGAGAAGGTGCTCCCATGGTGTTTGCACTGCAGTGTGGGACAGAAGGATCGAGTCCAGGAGTGAGGTTTGAGCATTGCTCAGTTCCAAGGTGAACTAATTAAGTGGGATCAAAACTGTCACACCTCTGGGAAAGATGTACAAAATACTACCTTCCTAATCCTGGGTGACAACAGAGATGTTTACGTACAGAATGACTATGAAAAAGATGGACCTCATTAAGCTTAAGAAGTCTGTTTTATTTTTCCAGTAATCATTATTCTACATCCGAGTCAACTTCTTAAAAAGAATTTTGTTGTTAAGTGTGTGTGTGTGTGTGTGTTTGTGTGTGTGTGTGTGTGTGTGTGTGTGTGTGTGTGTGAGAGAGAGAGAGAAAGAGAGAGAGAGAGAGAGAGAGTCTAGGTGCCAGAGGAGGCCAGAATGAGATTCTGGATAATGAGGTTACAAGCACATTGAGTTGCCCAGTGTGCGTGCTGGGAGCCCAAACTCTTGTCCTCTGCAAGAGTGGCAGACGCTCTCCAGCCCAAGTTAGGGTGTGTCCCACTGTTCCTATAAAAGGGAGGCCAGGTGGCATTTGTCCCTCTGTGCAGATTATTGCTTTTGGCATGATGCCCTCTGGTTCCCTCTGTGGCACTTTGCAGTCTGGGGTCTTGACTAACACTGATTAGCCCTCTCTGCTATAAGTGACATGATAGGGCAAGTGAAGTCATGAGCCCCTCTCCAGTGTTTGGAGGTTTGTTCTTAATGATCCTGAGAGGGAGGGGCTTGCTGCTCTGTAGTGGCCACTGCTGCGGCAGACAATGTGTGAACATGACCTCTGTGTGTTTTCTCTATTTGTGCGATGTGAGGGATTTTCCAGAGAGGCAGGATTGGGTGGTGCTGTGGCTGAGTGAACCTTGGCCTTGGAGAAAACTGATACATGCATGAGTCCAAGCCTGGCTCTGTTGGCGTGAGTGACTCGAATATCATTTCCAACACTGAAAACTTGGGGACTTTCCATGTACACAATTCAGGTTAATATCCCATTTCCCTGCAAACAAGTGCAGAGAAGCACCTCACAGGGGCTGCAGACTGGAGGATTGTCTTAAAGTGCAATTGGAATGAGAGAGGTTGGGGAGTGTGGGATAAGAAGAGGCAGAGAGCGACCTACTCAGAATTTGCTATGGAGAGAAAGGAAGCAAGGGAGGCTAAGAGGTGGATCCAGGTGTACTTCCACTTCTGCCTAGGTGGACCACTTGCAGGAGAGACTCAGCTTCCCCATCTGCATAAACCACCCTCACTAGATCACTTGCTTGGAGACTCACTTTCCCATCTGCAAAATGGGCACATTTCCCAGTACATGAAACCCACACAGAAATCCCACACTTAACAGTGGCAAGCAGAGAAGTTAGCTGAGCAATTCGAGATGAAGACGTGACCCTGAAGAGACAAGGACACAGCAGACACTGCTCTCACCCTCCTCATGTCCTATGGGTCTTGTGACAATGCAGCCAAGCAGAAAAGTGTCTTGACAACACAAAGCCATCCAGGAGGGGGGTGACATGGTTCTGGCTTCTAGGTACACTTTTGACAAACTGTTGACAAGTACCTCACCCTCGGGAGTCCTGTAAGGAATGATAATGGACTTGGGGCCTTGTAACTACAGTGGACATCTGATGGGGTTGTCTGGATCAACATAGGCTCTTTCCTAGGTTCTGCATGCTGGGCTGGGGTAGGGGGTGGGGGGATGAGATGGGGGCTCTCAGTGAGCCTCTGCAATCAGTATCAGTGCAAGCATGTGTATACTTGTGTATGCACAAGCAAGTGTGTGCAAATGTCTTGGGAGAGGGGATTGGAGTTGCTAATGCGAATACAAAAGGAATGGGAAAAGGAGGGTACTGCCCATTGGCACCTGGAAATCAGAGCTGTGGTTACCCCCAGGGGGAGAGACTCACGGCATCAGGCCTTCTTGTGAGTGTCCTCAAAATGACACATGAGGAGGGCTTAGCAACCATTAACAACTGTCAGTTTGGAGTGGAGCATGCTTGGTGGTATAGCTGCCCCAAACTTACTCACTGTTCCTATAAGTAGCCCAACTGAACTCTTTGGCTCATCAGGATAGCAGACAAGCATGGAATCGTTTTTTCGATCTGTGGTCATGCCCTATCTGGGGTGACTAGACATTTGTT
This sequence comes from Mastomys coucha, assembly GCF_008632895.1. Taxonomy (NCBI): domain Eukaryota; kingdom Metazoa; phylum Chordata; class Mammalia; order Rodentia; family Muridae; genus Mastomys; species Mastomys coucha. The sequence goes on from NW_022196893.1 coordinate 8,933,263, forward strand.
CACATTTTCCCAGGAAAGTCATATGTCCCATGGGTGGAGTCGAAGTTGTGCAGAGAGGATAATGCGTTCCTGAAGCCTGAATCAGAAAGAAAGCCGGAGATGGCCCCATCCTCTTGGCCACCTGGCCTTTGGGTTAAATGTCATCTCCACTTTTGTTAGCCGCTTTCTTCCTTCCAGTTCATTGTTCATTGCGATGCTCGTATGTATTCAGTCATCTGAAGCAGAGTCTCATATAGCCCAGGCTGGCCTTGAGCTAACTGAGGCTGACCTTGTACTCCTGAGCTTCCTGCTACACGTTTTGAGCACTGAGATTACAGGCCTGTGCAGCCATGCCTGGTTTTATCTAGTGCTGGGAATCAAACTCAGGGCTTTGCATGCTAGGCAAGCCTTCTACTGAGCTACACCCCCAGCCCTGCACACACACACACACACACACACACACACACACACACACACACACACACCCAGGGGCTGGAGAGATGGCTCAGTGCCTAAAAGCATATATATTGGCCCAAAATGTCCATTGTTCAGTTCCCAGCTCTGAATTGTTTTGTACATCTTTGCCCTTTTGCTGTGGCTTCAAATGGCATGCAACTATGCCCACAGTTTCTGATTACAGGGTGTGGTGCTCATTGTGTGATCCACATGTGTTGAATCCTGAAAAGATGTCACTTGTTGACTCTCAAACTGCTTTGAGCTGGTAAGCCCCGCTGAGGTTTCTCTTGTCAGGCCACAGGAGCCCTAAACCTTCCCAAGCCACCTGTCCACTGCCTATTTCCCTCTTTTGTCCCTGTCACTGGTCTTGGACGCCTGTTTAACTCTAAACCTTTCCTTCGGCCCTGCACTTTGAGCACTGCTGCGTAGGACCTAGCACTCCCCAGTTCCACTGACCGCTGTCAGCTGGCTGCCTGCTACCTCCTCAGGGAGAAGTGGGAAGAGACCCGGGGACACATCACTTCACCCTGTGGCAGTGATTGAAGACATTTTATAGCTTTTCTAACCCTGGCAGGGCAGGCTCCAGTGAGTGACACTGTTTTCCCCACCCAACACCCCTTCTTACCTCTCCTCATTTAAACTCCCCCTCACTCCCCATCCCTCCTTAGAGTTATTTAGCTAACAACTTTATACTTAATTGTTTTTTTTTTAAGAATTGCTTTATTTTTCTTTATGAGGGAGCGTTGTTGACATTGTTAATCTCAAGCCAGGGTTTCTACCCTACCTTTGACCATTCAGTTCCTAGATAAAATACACACACAACCTTTACATTTACAATAAGCCTTCATCAGCTCAAGAGCTGGACAGATATCTACACTCTATGCTATTACAATCTATTTCCTATCGACAACCCTGAGTTGTTGCTTACAGTGTTTCATCTGGGCTGCTCTTAACACCAATAAAGCCCGAGCTCACAGTGACACGCCTCCTCCAATCAGGCCGCACCTCCTAACAGTGCCACTCCCTGGGTCAAGCA
>NW_022196893.1:8936348-8939512 GCF_008632895.1 Mastomys coucha
CTCCCCATGTATGTGCACACCCATATACCCTCCATGAACACACTCACTCACACACACACACACACACACATTTTAAAAAATAATTTCTAAAACATTAGAGTTTTAAAGCTAGATGTCTGTCAGAGGTCTTGCCCACAGCTCTATTCACACAAAGTTACGTGGGTTCAGAATCAATTGGATTTCCATTGGAAATCTATTGGAGTCTAAGGCTCACAGATGAGTCAGACCTGAGTTTTGGTGGCAGGTAAGGGGGTGGATCAAAGGGGATAATCCATGGTATGGGAGGAAGGAGATGCAGCCAAGAGTTAGATGAATTCAGATTAAGAAAGGCAAACCCAAAAATAATGTAGTGGCATGGTGTTACAAGTTTTACTTTGTGGGGGTCTGCCACATGCCAAGTGCCGGGCTCTAGAAAGGTCAAATGCAGGACTCTTGTTGTGCATAAGACATATACAACACACAAGCGAGTCTTCTGTATAGACTTGGGCTTGCCCTCTAGATAGCTTTTGTATATATGTGAATATTCCTAACTCTTCTAGTCCCAAGTATTTCTGCCTGTGGTGGTGAAGTAGCCAGAGTGAGACCACAGAGGGGTTAGGTGTGACATGGGGGAAAAAATCAAATGAAGTTGGGCACAAAAGAAAGTGGAAGGGTGGCCTGTGTTCTTCCACCCTCGAGAGTGAGACTTGGGAAACCTGGGGGTGGGGTCACCCTGTGAGGAAGGGGCAGAAGCTGAAACATGTAACAAGAAGTCTGTGGGGACAGGATGAAGGCTGGAAAGGTGGCAGCAGGGACAGTTAGAGATGGCTGCCATCTAAAGCTTGGCTAGGGTAGAATGGACACACATTCAGACCTGATCACTCAGGCGAGACACGGCTAGCAGAGGGCCTGGGTGCCGGTTGTTTTGAGAGCATCTGCAGGCTGAGGAGATAAAGGGTTGAGGTTTAGTAGTTGCACTTGCTCAAGAGAGAAAGGGAAGTTGACTCAGATACCATAACACTGAAAAACGCAAAGCGGGTGATCAATTCCCAGATAACATTGGCCTGGATCTTCTGGAAAAGTTGGTCACTGCTGTTACCCAGGGATGGGGCTGGGCATCAGTTGTGAAGGGTGACATAAAATGCCCACATTTATTAATTTATTCATCTACCAAGTAATACTTGAATTCCCACTGTGTGCCTGACATGGTACCTGGGAATGATTTTGAATTTACAACTCAGAGTTGGCTGTACACAAGCCTGCCTGCTCTGTGTTCTCCACAGAGAAGCCTCGGGAAGCCAGGACGGATGCTCTTGGGAAGTCCAAGCGTCAGGCACAGAGGAGGTGGCCCCTGGAGCTGGGTGGGCTTGGGAGATGACAATGGTCTGGTCAGGTGGAAAGACCTACTGTGTTCTTAGAGGTTTTGCCTGAGGACCCAACACTCCTGGTGTCCACTGATTCTTCTGGAAACTTAAGGAGGACACCCAGTTGTCAAGAGGACCAGGACAAGGAGTGACCCAGCCCCCTTCCCTCCCACACGCAGCAGGTGCTACTACAGGCTCACAAGTAATGGCTGAGTAGATGGCCTTCAAAAGGGGGTCCCAGACACACCATGGGGGTCCTGAGATTTCTGTCCATTTTCCCTGTGAGCTGCACCTTCTGGAACTTTAGGAAACACCATGGCTATGACGAGGGAGGCCTAATTTGACTTCCTGTGAGAGTTTCATGGAAAACTTCATCAGGTGGGATCTTTGCCCCTTCCCATCTACAAAGCCTATTTAACCATCTTCTGCCCTCTACTGCAGATGTTTACACTCCATCCTCCTTGCTAGCCTAACAACCAATCAGGAGCAGGGGATGTATTGGCTCTTCTTAACCACAGTACTAAGGAGCTGCAGACACCAGATGTGCTAGGATCCGAGGAAGGGCAGTAAAGGCCAGGCCAAGTGAGAATGGCACACACTCCCAGACAGGATTTCAGTCCATATGGATGGCCTCCCTCCATGGGTCTCAAAGGTCACAGGCTCTTCCACAGATCCTCTGTGGTAAACACAGGCTCCCCAGGCCAATGTTATCTGGGAATTGATCACCCGCTTTGAGTTTTTCAGTGTTATGGTATCTGAGTCGACTTCCCTTTCTCTCTTGAGCAAGTGCAACTACTAAACCTCAACCCTTTATCTCCTCAGCCTGCAGATGCTCTCAAAACAACCGGCACCCAGGCCCTCTGCTAGCCGTGTCTCGCCTGAGTGATCAGGTCTGAATGTGTGTCCATTCCACCCTAGTCAAGCTTTAGATGGCAGCCATCTCTAACTGTCCCTGCTGCCACCTTTCCAGCCTTCATCTTGTCCCCACAGACTTCTTGTTACATGTTTCAGCCTCTGCCCCTTCCTCACAGGGCGACCCCACCCCCAGGTTTCCCAATTCTCACTCTCGAGGGTGGAAGAACACAGGCCACACTTTCCAGTTTCTTTTGTGCCCAACTTCATTTGATGTTTTTCCCCATGTCACACCTAACCCCTCTGTGGTCTCACTCTGGCTACTTCACCACAACAGGCAGAGCATACCCTGCTGGAAACACTTGGGACTAGAAGAGTTAGTCCCAAGTATTCACACACACACACACACACACACACACACACACACACACACACACACACACACTTATATATGAGCTATCTAGAGGGCAGACTCAAGTCTATACAGGAGATTCACTTGTGTGTTGTTTGCGTCTTATACATAACAAGAACCCTACATTAGACCTGTGGCCGACCCCACAAATAAGACATGGAATTTCCCACTTGTAACATCACACCACCATGCATTATTGGATTAACCTTTCTTAACCTGAATTCATCCAACTCCTGGCTGCATCTCCTTCCTCCCATGCCATGGGTTATCTCATTTGATCTACCTCCCATTACTTGCCACAAAAGCTCAGGTCTGACCCGTCTGTGAGCCTCAAATCTCCATCAGTTCTGAACCCACTTACCTATGTGAATAGAGCTGTGCGCAGGACCTCTGACGGGCATACAGTTTTAAAACTCTAATGTTTTAGAACTTACTTTTTAAAATGTGTATGTGTGTGTGTGTGTGTGTGTGTGTGTGTGTGTGTGTGATTGTGTTCATGGAGGGTATATGGGTGTGCACATACATGGGGAGACCAGAGGTCAACCTTAACTGTTTTT
>NW_022196893.1:8939523-8943059 GCF_008632895.1 Mastomys coucha
GAGGGAGAGGGAGAGGGAGAGGGAGGTATTTGATGCATGCACACTTATGTATATATGAGAGTAAAGTGTAGCAGGACATGGTGTTAGATGTCTCAAATCCTCGTACTTGGGAACGAGAGGCAAGCAGAGCTCTGTGACTTCCTGGCCAGCCTGATCTCCATAGTAAGTTTCAGGGCTGCCAATGCTAGATAGTTAGACCCTGTCTCAAAAACAAAACAAAACTAAAAAGAAACAAAGGAAAAGAGAGTGTGTATGGAGTGTGCGCGCGCGCGCGCGCGTGTGTGTGTGTGTGTGTGTGTGTGTGTGTGTGTTTGCGCGTGCGCGCGTGCATGAATGAGTAAGGGGAGAACAGAGAAGGACAGTGTATGTTCAGCTATTTCCATCCCAATCTTACTCCCTTGAGGTCAGTTAATCTGGAAGAGCTGGGCCAGTGGCATCTCCTCCAGAGTGCTGGAGTTAGGGATGTCCATGCAACCACGCAGCCATGCCACCATGCCCAGCTTTTCCATGGGTGCTTGCATCACCTTTCCAGCCAATGTCTCATTTTCTATAAGAGTACCAGCTCTGGGCTCTTAGGTCCTGCCAATGGTGCAATTACCACCCTGTTCTCCTATAAAGACCCAACTTCGAAGCAAGACCACTTCTAGAGCACTGGGGACTTCAGGACTCTAAGCTATGACAGGGACAGAGAGGGCAGTCAAAGAGGAAACTGAGAGGGGCCTGGTGCTCAGTGTGGAAGGACGTTTTCGAAGAGAATAGAGGGACAGAAGGACATGGATTAAATGGCCTGGGGTTAGACTTGTATGCAGACTCTGACTTGAGTCCAGGATCAGAGGCATGCCCTGGGGTGGCCCAGAGGTCTCTTGGGGGAAAGTGGCTCATTCCAGCTGATCCTGGGGCCAAAGGGCAGCTGATCTCTCCTATGCTCTTGGAGTTCTGGGGTCAACCAAGAGCTGAGGTAGAAACAGTTATTTCTTTCATTGCTGTGACCAAATACAGGAAGAGAAGCTACTTGAGAAAGGAAGAATACATACTGGTCCATGGTTTCAGTGTACAGTCCATCTGTCATGGTTGGAAGACATCATGGAGGGAGTGTGAGAAATCTGCTTACACTGTGTCCCTTCTCAGAAACTAGACAGCGGTATATACTTGGTCTCCTGCCCCTGCTTTCATTTAGTCTAGGCTCCAAGCTCATAAGACAGTGCTGCTCACATTCATGGCTGCTCTTCTCACCTCAGTTTACCTCTCTGGAAACACTCTCACAGACACACCCATGGCTATTTCTGCTAGGGGATTCTAAATCTCACCAAGGTGACAATGCAGATTGACCATCACAGACAAGCTCTGTAGAAACTCATCTCTCAGATGGCACCAGGAATTAAGCCCATGACCTCCTTTAACACCCAGGGAGCAGTTGACATCATCAGCATGGCTGGCTTCTCTGGGTAGGGCCAAAGAAGTCACAGTGTTTCCCAGAAACTCGGTACCTGCTGCAGTCAGCCAGGTTTGTTAGCCCTTCTAGACAGCCTTGGTTGCTCAGTAGGAAAACCAAAACAATCAAAGAGAAGGTTCTTGAATCAGGCTACCTTATCTGAGGAGACTTGAACCCTGGAGGCCACAGCAGTGGGACCCCCTTGAAGAAAGAGGGTGACGCAGGGGACTATTGAGCTTCTAGAGGACAGACTGCATAAAAGGCTGTCCATCATTAGGACCAGAAGGAAGAAATCGTGCCAAGGCCAAGCCCCTGTAGAATGCTAGGTGAAAACTACCTCAGCAGCCTTTGAAACCAAAGTTGTGAATCCACACAACTTGAATTTATTCAGCTCTTCTCATTTTTCTTCTCCAAGATATTTAGCTGTCCCTACATCCATCCAGTGTGCATGGCTGTGTGTCCCTGGCTCCTCCACCTTGACACTAATCAATCATCCCAGGTCACATGCTCACCACTTCCTGTGTTGTGCATGGATGACTATGGATCTGAAGGAATCAAATTATTCAACAGAGAGAGAGAGAGAGAGAGAGAGAGAGAGAGAGAGAGAGAGAGAGAGAGCTGAGTTGAGTTTCAGCCAAAGCCACAGCCAGGCCCAGGAGAAGCAAGTGCCCATGGGGGAGTGGTATATGAAATTAGGAACTGATTTGGGTACCATGTATGTCTTGCACAATTCCCTGCAGATGGTGACTGAGTGGGGGATGCCCAGGAGGGCACCAGGACATGTTGGTTTCCATCTTGTTCCTTCATTAGATGCTCATCCAATAGGGCTGCTCATGCTGTGGAGACCCAGCCCAGCCTGCCCTCCCTGGTCAGCTCTGCATACCCGCCCCCACCCCCAACCCCCAGCTTCTGTTAGCATCTCTAACTTTTGTGCAGCTGTCTAAGGCAGCTTCTTGAATCTCTTCGTCCAGGACACACCTCAGAATCCCTTCTAGAGCCCACGCAGTGTTGTCTGGAGCACAGCCTTCCAGTCCACAGAATGGGCTTCTCAGTCTCCACACTGCAGTCTCCTGCCCTCATGGGGCTCAGCTGGCAACACACAACCCAATCCTCAGCTTGGACTTAAGGCAAGAGGGCTCCCCATAGAACACGGCTGCGTTCAGGGATCCCCTTTCAATTGTTACTCATGTGCCTGAGACTAGATTGACTTCTGGTGGGAGCCTGCTTGTTTCCAACAACTCACATCCTGCATCTCTTCCCTTGCTGAGGTCCCTGACAGGAAAAACGCAAGGCAAGGAGACTTTCCCTGCTCTGCTTCACAAGAGATCACTTCCAGGAGATGCACCCATCCTCAGAAGAGCCTGTTTTCCCCGAGGCCTTAGCCAGCCTGTGCTAGGGTAAGTCTGCTCCTGCTACCATTGATTACTGGGAGTCCCTCAGCTCTGATTCTCCTGCCTGAGGCCTGTGTAGGTAGAAGACAGTTCTCCTCGCTCCGTGGCAGTGCAGGGGTTTTCCAGCCAGAGAGGAGTTGTCAGGTCTGCTTCTGCTGTTGACAGGGTCTTGCCTTTTGCCCATGCTTGAAGGACACCAGGTAGTTTTTAGGAGCAGGGCTTCATGCCTTCTCTGCAGTTCTCCACTCTGGCTCCAGATGTTCCCGCATCAGGGAGATGTGTGCTGGGCACTTTATGGACTGGGAAGAACTATTGGTCCCGTCAGATATCAATGAAGTAGGCTTGTGAGGAGTAGGGAAACAGGGAGAGATACTGGAGGTCTGCTCTCCTTTTGCTAGGTGTCTTAGTTAGGGTTTTACTGCTGTGAACAGATGCCATGACTAAGGCAACTCTTTTAAGGACAACATCTAATTGGGGCTGGCTTACAGTTTCAGAGGTTTAGTCCATTATCATCTAGATAAGAGCATGGCAGCCTGAACCAGGCAGGCATGGTTCAGGAAAAGCTAAGAGTTCTATACTGTGTTCCAAAGGCAAACAGGAGAAATCTGGCTTCCATGAAGCTAGGGCAAGGGTCTTAAAAGCCTAAGCTCACAGTGACACGCCTCCTCCAATCAGGCCGCACCTCCTAACAGTGCCACTCCCTGGGTCAAGCA
>NW_022196893.1:8943070-8944678 GCF_008632895.1 Mastomys coucha
GGGTCAAGCATAAATAAATCATCACACTAGGGTAACAAGTTCTGTCACAGACCCTACTGTCCCCAGGCCAGTACTGGCTGATGGCAGCTGTGCTAGAAGCCACCCAAGCCTCTCCAGCGCTCCACCTTGAGGAGGGCACTGCCAGTCATCCACCTGCCATTACCTGTACCAGCTCCTGGATGTTCTGGATAGTGTGACCACCAGATCCTATGAGTTTGATCCTTCATCTAGAATCCACTGGAGTTTCCCCACTGTTGCCACTAGAGTCCCAACTGGTCAGTGTCGTCTTCCAGCTGGTGACACACTCCCTCTATGCGTGGTCTCAGCACAGTGGCTGGAATGACCATCTCAAGAGCTAATAAAGTCCAAGGACCACCTGTGTGAATCTCACAGCTTCTCCGTCCCCATAAGTACCAAGTCCCAAATCGTGACCACTGTCCAAAGTCCCCTGGCACATGGATTCACCCTCACTCCCTCACACCTCACCCTCACTCCCTTGCTGACCCAAGTCTTCTTCCCTCTGGCTCTGGCTCCATTCTGACTCCTCCCAGTGCCCTGCTCACCCCCATCCCGAATGCATTTAGAAAATTGCTATGTTTTTTTAAATAGGTTCTTACTGTGTAGATCTGAATGGCCTGGAATTTATCTGCCTCTGAATCCTCAGTGCTGGCATTAAATGTTTGCACCGCCATACCCAGAACTTTGCTATTTTTTAATGACTTTACATAATAGCAGCATATTTCTAGGGTGAATATTTGAAAGTTCAGTTACCCCTATTTCGGCCTTTTTCTTACGACTTCCCCATGTCTCTAACCATATTTGGGAGGAAGCATTAAGTGTATCTGCCTATGCATGGGGACCTCAGTATCACTGTCCATGTCTATATGACACTGCTGTCCCCATGGTCATATGAAGATGGCTGTGTGGGCCAGAGCCATGTCCCTGGGTGTGACTTTACGTGAAATTGGGGATCATACCACTTCAAGTGGAAGGCTCAAGTTGCCACCAGGAATGTGAGTTCCCTTGGGGCTGTCACCAGGGCATGCTCATCAATCAAGAAGACGGCCAGTCTCTTTCCAATCGATAGGCTGCTTTGCTGGTTACTGTAAGAACAGTTCTTGGTTTTGTCATGTAAAGTTGTAAGAGAGCTGTGTTCATTGCTGTAAGTCCGTCACAGGATTTATCACTGGGCTGCTGAGGCAGTGTGCAATATAGCTGGCCATTTGGACATTTCAGCATTAAAATCTGCTCAGGTTGTGGTGGAGCAGTCACCTGATGGAAAGTTGGAAAGCTGGGGAAGTGCTCTGTGGGTAAAGCGCTTGCCTCACAAGCACGAGGACCCAGGTTCAGTCCCTAGGACCTGTTTTAAAAAGAAAAATAAGTAGTATGTGGTGATGGATGTCTGTCTGTCAAGCCAGGCCTGGGGAGGTACAGTCAGGCAGGTCCCTGAGATCACTGGCTGCCAGCCTTGCCTAATGGGTGAACTCTAGCATCCCAGTGATAAGCCCTGCCTCAAAAAACAAAGCAAATGCCTCCTGAAGAAAAACAGTTAAGGTTGACCTCTGGTCTCCCCATGTATGTGCACACCCATATACCCTCCATGAACAC
>NW_022196893.1:8944689-8946884 GCF_008632895.1 Mastomys coucha
TGTCTTCCCAAGATCTCATGATCCCAAATCAGACCCAGTGAGGGTGGTGCTCGATCCCCTCAGAACTGTTGATGCAAGGAGAATTTACTTTGTATGAAGTGAAAGGTCAGAATTAAATTTCATCCTTCTGCATGAAGAATGGTGTGCTAGAAACATTAGTCTTTCTCCCAGTGTATACCTTTGACTTTTTTGTAGCAAATTAAGTGATTATGATTTCCTTTTTTAAACCTGTCAATAATGATTATATTTCTATTTTCCCATTAGTTAATTTATTTATGCACGTTGCATTCTGCTTGCTGTCCCCCCTCCGGTTCCCTCCCCACACATGGAACTCAGTTTCTTGACAAGGCATCTATGGGTTCGAAATGTCCCCACTCCCAACCTTCCAACACACACACACACACACACACACACACACACACACACACACACTCACACATACACATGTCCTTGTTTTTCCTATGTTTTATTGGATGTAAATATTTTATTACAATGTTCCCTCTTAATGCAAAGGCATTTTTATAGTTCATATCTTAATACGGAGGGCGCTCCTGTTTGTTTCTCTAGAGTGTACTTTCTCTAGAAAGTATTGTCAGGCGGTCGTTGAACATTGTCACTGAAACACTTTCAAGATATTAGTGGTTTTCTTTGCTGCAATGAGCAGAGAGCAAGAAACACTTGATCTCCCTGCTTTAGGTTAAAGTCAAATGTCAGGAGCTGTGGCTGCCATCCAGTGAGTGAGGCCAGGAGATAGGACACACCAGCTCCAGCTAATGACTTGATGGATCATGGAGTGCCTGACAGAGTGCAAATAGATGAAGAAATGATACAGTGTCCCTTGGCTCCAGGTCGATGGAACATATAAAGCCAGATCTCTGCAGCATGTGTTCTAGAAAAGTTAAAGCCTCCAGTCCAAGACTTTAGATACAGAAGGATCCAGAAAGAATATAAACGAAAGCCCATGTACATTAGCAGTAAAGGCTGCTGTAAATATGGCTCCAAGAGGGGTGTGGCTCGGTGACCCATCTCACAGCAGTGCAGACATGAAATTGCTGAGGGAGCCATTGTGCCACCTGCACAAAGTTAGCACATTCAGGGAAGACTGGTGTGCCCTACAATGGACCATGTGGAAGGAGCTATTCAGTCTCATCCAAAAAAGAAGAGTCTAGGGCATGAAAATTGTTCATGGGCTTGGCTCTGAACCCCCTATCCCCACCACCACCAAAAAAGCCAATACTGAAGACACATACCAAAGCCATGTGCAAACTTGACCTTGAGCAAACAACATGAGTGAGAACAGAGTGACATAATGCCATTGTGCCTGGATTGTCAAGAAGGTGGTGATTGCCAAGGACAACAGTCGACCAGTAGACCCTCATCTGAGGCCAGTGGGAGCACAGGTATCCAGGCGTTCTGGAGGGAGAAAGGCTCAACTGTCCAGACTAAGTCTCTGGGTGTTCCGTCCTGGGTCCACAAGTTGGCTTGGCTACAGTTGAGACCATGACTTCTAGACACCCAACCTTCCCCCATTGCTTCTCATCCCTTCAGCCTGGCCGAAGCAGTGTCCAGATTTGTCCACATCAGTGACTTCTGTACATGAGGGCTCCCAGTTCCTGCTACAGGGTTCACCAGAGCTTCCCGGGAGCTTTAGACAACCATATAGCACCATGTCTATTCTTGCAACGATATGAACCTGCCCAATTTTACAGCCTGACACTCAAGGGCTCACCTGAGCCTCCCACCTTTTACACAGAGCCAGAATTGTCCTGTTATTGGTGCCTGAGGTGGGCAAGCTGACCTCAGCAGTTCTTAAACCCTAAACAGACCATGCAGGGCTCATTCTGAGAGACCTCGTCCCCACTCCAACAAGTCAGAGGGAAAGGAAGGAAGATCCCAGAGAAGGCAGGAAACTGGAGAGAGAGAGATGGGGGAGGGGGACACAGATGGAGGGGGAGGGATGAGGAGAGCACAGGTGGGTATTGCTGTGTCTGGGCTGAGAGCAAGGAAGAGCACACATCTCAGTGAGGGTTCTGTGGTGATGCTCAGGCTGAGGTCCACCTGCTGAGGTTCCAGCTGCCGGTGAGATCAGGAGGGGGCCGACTCAGCACATCTACCCAGATTGGTTACTGTCCCAGGGGGGCAGTGACAGGTAGTCCTGGTGCTTTAGGGACTTGAAAAACTGAACGGCTGGCACC
>NW_022196893.1:8948083-8948496 GCF_008632895.1 Mastomys coucha
TTCGCTGTCCTCCAAGTGCATATACGACACCCTGTGGGGACAACATAAGCAGAGATGTTGAACCTAGATACTTAGTGCATCCCCAGAGCAGGTGAAGCTCGCTGGAAGGCCTGACCCCCTTCCAGGCCTCACAGTAAGCACCGAGGCATGAGATCCTATGAACGACATGGTATATGTCCAGTGTCCTAGGACATCATGTGCCCGGGGCTCAGTTCATGCCACAATCCTAACTTTTGCTCTCTTCTGCTCCTTGCAGCCCACTCCCTTCAGGACTGGGCTCAGACTTGTCTGGGTACCATATGGTGCTTCTGACAGCTGGGCTCCTGACAGGTGGGCTGCTGACAGATGGGCTGCTGACAGGTGGGTTCTTGACAGGTGGGTTCCTGACAGGTGGGCTGCTGACAGATGGGCTG
>NW_022196893.1:8948506-8949588 GCF_008632895.1 Mastomys coucha
GGGACTTGAAAAACTGAACGGCTGGCACCTGGAGCAAGGATTGGTAGGGAAGCTTTTTGACAGACAAATCCTGGTCTAGGTCCTCAATCTCAGGGCCTGGAGAAGGTGGCTTACTGTGTGGTGAGAGAGGGCCAGGTCCCAGGCCAGGGAGGAAGCAGTAGTCCCCAACCTGTTGAAGAACAAGGAGGCCTTCGGGGTGTGGGGATGCTGGGCCTGCTTCCTCCCTGGGCTCTCCTGGGCTCACTGAGGGGCTGCTCGTCATAGGAAGAGCAGGATGGCTTGGAGGGGACTTGGCAGGCTGGCTCATGCTTGGAGGCAGCTCGACATAGTCCTCAAACTCTGGTGGCCCAAGAGCTGGGCTTCCAGAGGGGACCTTGGGCAGTTTAAGACAGAGACTGGGGCTTTGGGCTGAGGGGAACCCTAGAGAGGGGCCCAGAGAGGTAGGCAGGGGCCCTGTGGGCAGAGTGAGCACCAGATCTGCAGGAGTAACATAATTAGAGGCCATCATAATGTCCTCAGGGCCCCCAGAGCTTATGGGCTGAGTCATTGGGTTGTCCCTTGGCTCCTGTTCCTCTACCCTCAGCTCAAATGGAGGGCTCTCCTGTGGTTCCGTGGAAGGGCTCCCTGTGGTCTCCAGGCTAGACCCACATTGCACATCCACATTCTGGCCCTGCCCCATCACCTGGGACAATGGGACCAGTTGCACTTGTCCTCCAGGGGGCAGACACATGTACTCCAAGGAACTTGGCAGTGCTGGCTTCAGGCTCCCACCCACCTGGGGGGAAGCCAGCTGGCCTGGGAGATCAGGCAGGGAATGGGTTTGGGGAGGCCCTAGGTAGGGGCCGTTGAAGTCAAAGCTGGGTACTTTCTTCTTAGGTCTGCTGGAAGGAGTTGGTGGGTCTACTTGAATGTCAGAAGGCTGCTCTGTAAGTTTAGATGAGATGACTGGGGTTGTTTCAGGCCCCGATTGTGGATCTTGAGCCATATTAGGGTCCTCAATGGTGAGAGGTGACACTTCGCTGTCCTCCAAGTGCATATACGACACCCTGTGGGGACAACATAAGCAGAGATGTTGAACCTAG
>NW_022196893.1:8950165-8951693 GCF_008632895.1 Mastomys coucha
GGTGGGCTCCTGACAGGTGGGCTGCTGACAGATGGGCTGCTGACAGATGGGCTGCTGACAGGTGGGCTTAGCAGGCTGAAGTCCTACTGTGCATGTTCAGTCACCCATGAGCCATTGCAATGCTGGGCTTACATAGGTCACGTGGCAAGAAGGGGCTTTGTGCTCCAGGACGCTGCCTCTGGTCCCTTGTCTGTCTCATCTTAACCTGGGAGTCAGAAACAATCTCCCTCATGTCTCCCTGGAGTGCCATTTTCTAGAGTGGGCATCATCTCCTCACATCTCTTCAGAGACCCACAGGCTACTGTGATGTGCACCATGGAGGGGTTTCTTCCCACAGGCTCACTAAGGGTCAGAGCCCAACCACTCACCCTTGTTGCTCAGTGAAAAGGCTGCTCTGTGGTTCCGGGGGAGAGGGGTTCTTAGAGGCGGAGGCTGCCATGCCACCAGCAGACCAGAGTCCTTTACCTCCATCCTGGAAAGAGAAGGGATTTTTTACTGTGAATGTGGCACCTCAGGAAGGAGGGGACAGTGGAGGACACACATGCATATGGTATCTTCCATAAGCTTTGTGCATGGGAAGAATATCCCCATGGTGGGGCCCAGCTCAGGCCTCTGACTCCAAGAAATGGAGAGGCATCCATGGGTCTGTGAATTCCTTTATCTCTAAAGCTCTGAGGGGAGCAGCCATGCTATTCCCACAGCTTCTTCTCCCACAGCACTGGTTCCCCATGGCCATCGTTCTGTGAGACCTGGACTGTCGTGTCCTTCTGTCCTTCACATTCCTGTCTCAGGTACTGAGCCTCTGGAGACAGCCTGGTTGCAGCCAGCTGTCCTACCAGCTCAGTGGCATCTTGCTGTTCTGGGTTCAAGTCCTGTCCTGAAGCCCCTTAGCCCCCTGTACACCTCCAGGAGAAGACTGTGCAGAGCCATCTTGTGTAGGAGAATGTCTTTACTTCTGTCTCTGACTCCAGACAGAACTCAGGGCAATTTGTGAGATTCCTTCTCCTTAGGGCATTCAAGCAGTCCCAGAAACCCACCTCCTCCTAGCCTAGCCTTCTGGCTCTCCCACACTTTCCCACTGGGAAAGTAATTGGACAGGGAGCCAGCAGCAGGGCCTGCCTTCCTACCTGGAACAGGAAGCTCTTGCTGGGGTTGGGGATTTTTTCCTTCCACTTCTTGTACAACCTAGAACATAGCAGGAGGGTGAGGTCCCATATATATTCGAGGTCCCAGAAACCTCTTGGTCAGCTACTTCCATGCCCACGTATAGAGGGAAAACTGAAACCAGTGGAAGAAATGGTAGGCTGGGAATGATACTGGGCCTGACTTTGTCATCTCTGTGACCCTGGACCCTGGAGCCTGGTTTTGACTTTCATCTCTCCACAGACTTCACTTACCCGTATCCATAGACACCACCAAAACGGAGGCCCAGGAGCAAGGTGAGGATGAGAAAGACCGGAATGAGGACTATCCACAGTGTGGGCATCACTTGTTCAACAAGGAGAAGCAGCATTAGTTGGGAGGCACA
>NW_022196893.1:8953872-8957316 GCF_008632895.1 Mastomys coucha
CTTTAGGCTCTGTGGAGCCGCAGGGTCTGCTTCTAGGTGGCCTCTGCAGGTGTGGGATGTGTGCTGGGCAGGACTTGCCCTCAGCTTGGCCCTCAGCAGCAGTACCATTAGGTCAGATCTGGTTCTAGGGAGGAAATACACCCAAACCTTGGTGATCTTTGAAACCTTCATTTCATTCCTCTGCCAGTCTGGCCCCTCAGCTCAAGGGCAGCAAATGTTATTGTGACCATGTCATGTCACCTCTCTGAGCCTGAATCTTTCATCAAGAAATTGGACAGTTACCTACTGACCATGTGGGTCCTAAGGCACAGGGGTCAGGCTCCTGACAAGTAGGGCTCCCTAAAATATCCTCTCTTTCCTCTCCTCCCTGTCCATAACATCCCCTGGGTCCTGGACCTCACCTCCCAGCTGTCTGATTTCTTCTTGTATTGGACCTGGAATGTGTGCTTAATTGATGAGGAGGACATTTTCTGAGTTTTCCAATGCAGGCTGTAGCTGTCTCTGTTCTTGGTCAGGTTGAGGGTTGGAGGCTGCATCTGGACTGGAGGGAGGATAATTTCAGAGAATGTCATCACATCCTTCCCCCAGCACCATGTTCCCCATTATCCAAGCTGTTCTAAGGAACTCTTCACTCTGTACCAATATCCCCACCCCCAGCCACTCTGACTCTGTTGAACTCTGTGGTTGTTTGAATAAGAATGGTCCCATAGGTTTATATGTTTGAATCCTTGGTCTGGTCCAGTTGGAACTGTTAGGGAAGGATGAGGAGGTATGGCCTTATTGGAGGAGATGTGTCACTGGGGCATAGGGGTAGGGCTTTGATTTGCTTCTGGCTTGTGGTTCAAGATGTGAGCATGGTGGTACTTGCCAAACTTTAGTCCTAGCACTTAGGAGACAGGCAGACAGATCTCCATGGGTTTGAGGTTAGCCTGGTTGGCAAGGTAAGTTCTGGGACAGCCAGAGCTACAGAGAGAAACTCTGTCTTGAAAAAACAACTAAGCCACCAACCAAATAACCATCTATATATCCATCCATCCATCCATCTAGCCAGCCAGCCAGCTAGGCAGTCAGAAAGCAAGCAAGCAATGAAAGACATGAGTTCTCAGCCCCTTCTCCAGCTTCCTGCCCATGATCCCTGTCACCATTGCTCTGAACCATGAACTCTCATGCACTGGAACCATAATCCCAAACTAAACCCTCTTCTAGGAGTTGCCTTGGTCATGATGTCTTGTTATAGCAATAAAAAAATAACCAAGGCAAATGCTCATCATTACCACAACACAGTGATATCCCATGTTTTTTCCATGGTGGAAGGAGAGCAACTGAGGTAAGCCTGGGTGGCCCAAAGCTTGTTGGCTCTTTCCTGCTAGTATTTAAATACAAAAAAGAAAGAAAGGGAGAAAGAGAGAAAGGAAGGAATGAAGGAAGGAAGGAAGGAAGGAAGGAAGGAAGAAAGAAAGAAAGAAAGAAAGAAAGAAAAGAAAGAAAGAAAAGAAAGAAGAAAGAAAGAAAGAAAGAAGGAAAGAAAGAAAGAAAGAAAGAAAGAAAGAAAGAAAGAAAGAAAGAAAGAGAAAGAGAGAAAAACAAAACAAAACAAAACAAAAAACCCCATGGTTTTCTATCTTGGTCCATAGACTATTCCAGTCCTGGGTAACACACTCACTTTGTGGGAACTCCCTCACTCTGTCCACCTGTTTCCCCTGTGAAGTCCTTTCATTTTCCCATTCTACATATGGGAAAACTGAGTCTGGAGAAGATAAAGCCTGTGCAGTGGAGAGCTGTGTCTCCATTGTCCTGTATTAGCCACTCCCCTCTGCTGCTTCAGTGACTCTGGGAGTTGCCTGAAGTCAGCATGGGCTGGCAAGTCCTTACTGTCCTAAAAGTCTCCCCTACGTGGCTCTATTAGGCCCGCAGACACACCCAAATGACCATCCCACCATCACTCCGTGGCCAAACCGAAAGCTGGGGACTTTGGATGACAGCCCTGCCCAAGTGACAAGCTGAGATTTGGGTGCACATGCAGGCTTTCTCATGTAGCCTTGATGTGTTTTCTGAGAAAGGTGGGCAATTTAAAGTTAGGCACTCAGTCAACGTCTATCTCTCCATCCAAACAGAAGATTCACAGCTTTTGACTTCATAGAGCTTTCACAAGAATAATGCTCATGGCTATAAAACATGGAGGGTTCCCTTGAATCAGAGGACTCCCTTTTCGTGGAGCAAGGACCCCAGGAAGAAAATGCTGGATATGAACTCAGGTGACCAAAAGATTGGCTGCCAAGGAGGACAAGCTTTACTGGTTTGCTGAAAGTCTCCCTTGTGTCAGGGTCATTGCCATGTGACAGGAAGCTGGGACATAGGTCTGTAAGGATGACATCTGTGGGCACCTACTCCCTCCAGACAGGAAAGTAAAACAGAGAGCAGAATGTGAGAAATGTGAATAGTAGCTGAAGGAGGAGCCTGGAAATCTCAGAGGGAAAGGGCAGGTATAGAAGGAAGGTGGTCCAGGGGAGGGGCAGGCATGGAGCTAGGAGGAAGCAGAGGGGAAAGAGAACAGTCCCAGGTGACAGTCTTGAGGGCCGACAGTATGATGACTCAGCATCATGAGTTACAAGCTGGCTGTGCCTTCCCTGTCTCCTTGAAGACAGTAGAAACGCATTAACCTTTCTCTCCATCTCTCATTTTTGCATCTCTCTGTCTCTATCTCTCACTCTGTTGCATGTAGGTATGGGGGCCCTTTATGGCTTGGGCTATGGAGTGACACTATTAGGAGGTGTGGCCTTGCTGAAGTAGGTGTGTCACTGTGGGTGTCAGCTTTAAGATGCTATCTTAGGGGTCTGGAAGTCAGTATTCTGCAAGCAGCCTTCAGATGAAGAGGTAGAACTCTCAGCTCTGCCTGATTCATGCCTGCCTGGATGCTGCCATGCTCCAGCCTTGATGATACTGGACTAAATCTCTGAAGCTGTAAGCCAGCCCAAATAAAATGATATTTTTATAAGACTTTCCTTGGTCATGGTGTCTGTTCACAGCAGTAAAACCCTAGCTAAGAAAGGGCCTATATGCAGGCATGCAGAAGCCAGAGAAGGATGTCTTTTATCCTTTTTCTATGACCTTAAGACAGGATCTCTCACTGAATCCTGATCCAGCTGAGTAGCCAGAAAGCCCCAACCATCCTCCTGTCTGTTACCGGGTACATGTGAGCATGTTCCATTTTTGTTATGTTGGTGCTGGGATTCAAACTCAGGTCTTCAAGCCTGTTCATCAATTGTTCTTACTCATTGAGACATATTCCTAATCCAAGAATAGTCATTTTATCACTCTGAGTGATAAATCTGCAAATCTTTGAAAGTGGCAAATGCAAAGATGCCAAAAAGGACTTTCTGTTTATTGGAGTGACCCACTGGACCCCTGGAGTACTGGGAACTCATGCAGAGGCAGGGCACACTC
>NW_022196893.1:8959519-8961422 GCF_008632895.1 Mastomys coucha
GCTTAGAAGAACAATATAGGCCATGGTTTCTCCATCAGTCTGCTGTAGTCCCTAAGAAAACCTCACAGATGATCCGTGACCCCACTTAATATCATGCTGTAACTATGGGCCTTGTGAACCTGTTGCACACTCTGGGGTCCAGAGAGGGTGGTGAGGAGCCTGGCTCCGGGTCAGAAGCGTGGAAAGTGCCTGACAATGTGACCTGTCATGGCCATCCCTGCTCCACGGCTGTACTCGGAGGACCTCTGTGGATCTTGGAGCCTCAGCGATAGGGCAAGGTGTTGCAGCCATGGGCCAAAGCAACAGAGAGGAGAGTTCTGTCACCTGGGAAGTTCTACAGGAGTCACAGCTATGGCTCCTCCAGGAGGGAAGCTTTGTTGCTGGGTAGGTGGCAGAAGAAGCTTGGGCAGAGGCCTCATATCACATCTGTTCCAACCCCAGGACAGGGTCCCTAAACCTGGGCGAACTTCTCTCTAGCCTTTCCCCAGTACCCTGGCCATTCCTGAACCCACTGCCTGGGCAGGACCCCAGCTCCTCACCATGCTGGGCCAGGGGAACCATGAGCTGGGTGCCCAGATCACGGTCTGGCTGGAAGGAGTAGTAGTCTTCATTTGTGATGGAAAAACGTGTATAGGGGATGACACATCTTCTGGGCACACAGCGATGGGATGATGGGCACTCTGACCACATGAGGTTCTCACTGAGCTCACAGGGCACTGGCTGTTTCCTGTCAGGGAACATTTGTTAGTTTCGACAACGAGCCTGTTTTTAACCAATGTCAGTGTCTGGTAATGAACAACCCACACACCAACAAAGTACACACTTGCACACACAGAGACACACAAAGACACACACACATGCACACAGAGACACACAGTCACACCATACAAATACATAGACAAACACATGTACAGACAAAGACACACATACCTACATATACACACATATATACAAAGACATACACTGACACACAAAACACAGATACAAACACACACACACACACACACATCCACCTGCATGCACACGTACCTGCCCATGCAGTGAACATCTTGATGAGAACAAGCTCACATGAGTTCACTAGGTAATATATTGTCATTGAAATTGTTGGACACAACAAACAGGCAAGGATGAGGAGCCTAGAAGTGTCCATGAGGAGTAAGGACAGAATCACTTCATGCACAGTTTGAAAAGAATCTCCAAGGACTTGCAGGAAAAGCAGGCAATTTCTGCAGCAGGCTGATTGTAGCAAGGGAAAAGTCCCTGGAGCTGCCACCAGGCCTGTAACAGGATGCACAGACTGTGTGTGTATGGTCTACCATCTATCTAACTAATGAGCTCGATCACGCCACATCGCAAGAAATCTGACTGCAATCCAGGTGGAGCCTATGAAGCCCCTAACTTCAGAGACTCCTAGTTGACTTTAAACATCACTAATTTTGATCGTGGGGGTGAGCTTTGCTGTGCACAGCAGCTCTAGCCAAGGTCATAGAAACAGGTCAAGGTCATTCTCTAGGTAAAGCTCATCTGCTCTTCTCCCCTTTTCTGTATCCTCACCTGTATCAAGTAACCTGCATCAAGGTTACTATTCCTGAGGAAAGAAACTGAAGAGACAAGTTCCTAACGCTTACAGATTAGTCATTTCTCTGTACATGTGCAGTACCCAGGACATCCAGTGACCTTCATATAATCATAGCACTGTTTCCCAGATCATTCTGAACCTTATGATCGCTTGTAACTGCCTCAAAAACCACCTGAGAACAGAGGACCCTCTCCCCAAGACCTTACTGAATTCCTACTCTTGTGAAGTCAGCACAGGGTGCTCGTTGGCAACTCCTCCTCTGGCATCTTCTTTACTTTGAATGCTTGTCACTCTGTCCTTTCCCCATCCCTAATGAGTTGTCCC
>NW_022196893.1:8962376-8974008 GCF_008632895.1 Mastomys coucha
CTGCAGATGATGTGGTTGGTGTAGTCATTGTAGCACTGCAGAGTCTTCAGAGGGACAGTGTCTGTGAGGGAAACAGAGGATCAGGAGAGGCATCCTCTCCCCTCCAGGCATCCAGGTGTCCCCTGTCCCTCTCACTCCTGTCCCACAGGAGTATCTTCTTTTGAGGCAGGTCTTTCTATCTAATGCAGGCTGCCTGAAACCAACTTTGATGTCCAGGCTAGCAACACACTCACAGAGATCCTCCTGCCTCCATCTCCTGAGTGCTGGAATTAAAGGCATGCACCACAAAGCCCTGGTCTCTAGCTTCCTGCTGAGGCCCAGGTGACCAGGTAGAGGGCCCTGAGCCTGGTGCAGCTGTGTGGTGGATCCTGTTAAGGACACTCCTTTTCTGATAGGAACATGAGATCTCAGTGGATTCTCAGCCATGAGGTATGTTCTGTGCTACACGTGCCCTCATGTAGGGCAGTGCTCAGGCCTACCCCTTTCTCTGAGGTGTCACTTGGTAGGACAGACACAGCAGTGCCTGAGAAATAACCGACATATCCCTTTCCAGGGTCCTGACCTGCGAAGCCTTGGCCTCTCTCTAAAGCTGGGCTTGGTAAAGAGACAGTGGCTACTACATTGTCATGGAAGAAGTCCATGGGACACTGGGGACAGCCTTCTAGCTTCGGGACCCTCCAGAGTGTCCCATAGGGTCTTAGAGTAAAGGACCGGGTTAGAGACATTGTGTGGGGAAAGGTCCTATGCCAAAGCTCTCAAGAGCAAGAGTTATGGGATCTGGAAGCCCTTAGAGGACTAGCAGACCTGTGGGATGCAAAGAGAAGACTCTGGCTCATCCGAGGTTGGGAGTTTAGGGGATGCATTGAGTAATACGGATGGAGAGGGACACCATTGAGCTGGATGCTCCAGGGCAATGCAAGGAGGATCAGGAACATGAAGGACAGGGAAGAGAGGGGCAGTGTATCCAGAAGGAGAGAAAGAATATAGGAGAGACAGGAAAAAAACAGAGCTGGATACAATGGCCTGAGCTACACTGGTTCTGGGAACTGCTGGGCTTATGCTGGGTACAGCTCCAACCAGACTCAACATTAAAAAGGGAGATAAAGGGAAGGGCTCATCAGTCTTACCTTCTGCCTCTGTCACCCCATGTCTCCAGCAGAGAGCCACCAGGGCCATGTAGTGCAGCCCCCAGGGTAGTGCCATTTGCTGCTTCCTTTTGACAGTTTGGGTGGCTACACAGGAAGCTACGGGCAGGGTGTTGTTCTCATTGTCCTGGAATTCTGTATTGCTGCTTGGCTGAGGTTCGAGTCCCACTCATGTTACAGGGCTTGCGATTCTTCACTCCTAGACTGCATCCTCTGTGGCTGTAAAACAGTGTGTAAGGCTGAGAGCTGCCCAGGACCCTGCTGATGCCCTGTAAGCAGAACCCAGGGAAGATGCCCTGATGCGTGGTGCCCTGGGGCTCTTCCCTTCACTCAAGCCTCATTGAGCTGAAGCATGAGCATAGAAGACATGGATTGATGGCCTCTGAGGCAGCATGTCCCTCCCCAGACCACAGTGAGGTGCCCAGAGATGAAAGTGAGGCTGCTGCTTAACTTGCTCCAGGCCTCACAGAGGAGCTGAGACCCACACCTTTGGTGGATGTGGTGGTGGGGGCGGGGCTTGCCTAGGTGTGATTGCTCTCCTGTTTCTATCTCTGCACACAGCCACCCAATCTTGTTCTCTAGCACAGGCAGAGCCTGGTGCTCTCCCTCCCTCTGTTCACTTTACCATCAGGTCTCCCACAGGCCCCTCTGCTTCCCAGTTCCCCTTTCTCTGAAGCCTGGGGATTTCCTTGTTTTCACTGAGTTTACTTGGGAAGTACCAGAGGAGCAGAGCCATTGAGGTGGCCCTGTCTCCTACAGGCATTTGAAACTTGAGTCAAGATGCACCCAGTGCACAGCCATCTGTTATCTATCAATTCATCCATGTACCTATGTATCTACATATTGCTCATCTATGAATGTACACATGTGTTTATGCACTCTTTCATCCATTCCTGTGACTGCGTCATGAGTGTGTATATTATTCATGTATCAACTATCTGTCTGGATTTCTATCTATCTATCTATCTATTTATCTATCTATCTATCTATCTATCTATCTATCTATCTATCTATCTACCATCTATCTATCAATCATCTTTCTATATATCATCCATCTATCCATCTATTATCTATCTATCTATCTGTCTGTCTGTCTGTCTGTCTGTCTGTCTGTCTATCTTACCTATCTCTCATCTATCAGCCATCTATCTGTCTAGTCATTGACCCCTGGACTGTAACAAGGGTTATTTTACCCCTACAATGCTCAATATAAATGGAGGAGGAACCAGTAAACCATGTAAAATGATGGAATATTCCCTTTGAAAATGCTAAGATGATTGAATAACAATGCACACAGATCCCAAACCTCTGTCTCACCCTCTCCCCATAGCTGAAGCTAATTGAAAAGTTATATGCTAAATCCCATCAAACCTTTGCTGCTGGTGCACCTGAGTTGTCTATGCTTAAAAGTAACCAAAGGATTCTGTGGCATAGAGGGATGAAAGGGTTTTGTAGCCAACTGCCTGCCTTTCATAAAGCCAACAGAGTCCCCAAGCAAGGGGGAAAAAAGGATGTACCAATGACTAATGTCTTCATCTGGGAGGATTGTTGTCACAAAACAACACCGATAGTTCATAAAAACCACAGACACTTATTTCTTGAATTTCTGGGAAGTGGCAAGGTCAAGGTCAAGGTCAAGGCCCACGCAGGTCTGAGGTCAGATGAGGCCTCATCCTCACAGGCTTCTCACTGCCACTGCCATAGAGGAGGCAGCAAGGGAGTGTTCTGGGATGTCTGATAGAAGGACACTGGTCTCCAGCACCCTCCCCCTGGGGATGTAGTTTCAACATAAGAGTTTGGGGATACATGAGTATTCAGTCCCTAACAATTGAAATCATGGAGAACAAGTTATCATCTACTGTAAAAGACAACAGAGCTGTGTCATCAAAGTCTCGAGCAGAGTATCCAAATACACAGAGAGAGTCCATGTTAGCAGACGACAGAGGTTTAATGCCCGCCATGAGTCAGGAAGTGTGCAGAGCGCTTTGCGGAAATCAAGGCACCTTGGTCAGGGCAGCTGTTAGAATCCTTGCAGACAGGAAACAGTGTAGGGATGTGGAGTGATGGGCCACAGTGCCACAGCTGTTTGAGGGAGCTGAGACTCAGCCCAGGGTGGTTGACTGAGGACCCGCCCTCTCTTACCATGCTTCCCTCAGAGGCTGTGTTCCCTGATCCTCGGTCCAACAGGACAAAGGCCACCTTGGCATATAACTTCAGAAAAGAAATCCTAGTTCCTAAACATATTGAGGAGGCTAGGAGACGGTTTAGCAGGCAAAAGATTTTGCACAAGTCTGAAGATGGGAGATCAAGTCCCCTGGATTCCAGAGTGGAGAGAATTAAGCCTCTGACCACCCTCCAGGTTGTGGGACACACATGCCTTATCCCACACAAACAAGAATACACAAAATAAATTAAGAAGACCAAGTCTTCCTCGCTGTTCAAAAGTCAACCAAAGAGTTTGGTTATAGGAAGACAGGACAGAGAAGAAGTTTTCAGATACTGCCTGTAAAGAAGGTATTCTAGCATGTTTTTCAGAAAAGACAGATTTAAAGCAAGACAGCATGTCATATGGGAACAGAGAAAGCAGCATGCCTTGTAGGTAAGTAGGGGAGGTTTGCCACTGCATGAAGCCAATGTGAGTGAGCACACAGTAAAATCTCAGATGACTAAGGTGGGAGTTTGCTATGAGGCAGGATAAGAAGAGAACTGAAAACTTGCTGAGGATTTATCCTGCTTTATGAAGACACAAAAATGCTCATTCAACCCAAGTGCTAGTGTAGCATATAAGTAGGAGGGGCATTGACCTTACGAATTGAATCTGGGCCTTGGTGGGCAGTCAATTCCACTTGCTAGTGATTTCAGACTAGGAATTTGGGGCTAGCCTGGGCAACACAGTGAGGACCTGTCTAAAAATAAAACAAGTTAGGCTTAATAGTCCTTGAAGATGAAGGGTAAGTATAAAGACAGGAGGACCTCGAAGAATAGGGGCAGGGTAAGGGTGGCAGGAAGGGAAAGAAATGGGAAACTAGATGTGTTTATCCATTATGATGCCTGAGTGTATGTAGAAATATGCTTGGGTGGGCGGTGGGGGGGGCAGAGACAGAACCATTTCCCAAGCCAATCAAATCCAGACTTGTTAAAGGAGTGTGCATGCTGGCCATGTACGGAACCCTTGACAAGGGAAGGAGAGAAGCGCAGACGTCCACTCACAGTGCATCCGCAGTGAGAGGCTAAAGGGCCAATTTACTTGCCAGGGCCATGGAAACCTCTCATGTGCAAACCATTCTGATGACCTGAGTTTGTCCCTCTGATACCCAGGCCAGTGTCAGTGCCAGAGAGGAGGTGGGCTGCCCCTCCTGGCCAATGCTAGCTCTGGAGAAAGTCCCACCTCTGTCTCCAAGGGACTGTTTACTGAGAATAATCCTGAAATTCAGTGAAATAAATGGTAATAAAGGATACAGGAGGAGTTGATTCTGAACCCCAAACAGAGCAGAAGAGGCATGAGAATTTGTTAATAAATAAGTGTAATCAGAGCAAAATATAAAAATGATAATGAATATGACCAAGTGTGTCAGAGCTTAGAAAGTTAGACTGCTGTCTCCAGGCACTGAGGCATAGAGGGACTGCACACTCAGGACTAGTGGCTTCTAGTCAATGAGGGGACCATGCTTTCAAGTTAGCTTGTTTCTTTATATCCAGATCCAAGGTGGATTAAAGTTCTGAAACCCAAAACAAACCCAGTAAGAGCATTAAAACTATGTATGTGATTTTAGGGGTTGAGTAAAACATTGAAACCAGAACCTACAAAGCAAAACAGAACTCAAACAACAAACAGGGCTGACGACCTGGCTTAGTGTGTAACACGTGTGTTAGCAAGCATGTGAATCTGAGTCCAAGGCCCCAAAGCCACATGAAAAAGGCAGGGAAAGAAAACATGACACCAAGAGGAAATCTTTACTCAGCTGAATGTGAGCAAAGGAAAGGAGGAGATGTCAGTGGTGAGCCACAGACTCTGCCAGAGCAATGGCTCCTCTTGGCGGTAAGCAGTGAGAGCCAGTGTGTCTCACCAATGGAAGGACTGTTGGAGTGGGTGAGGGTGCTGAGTAAGTGGCAAGCTAGAAGCATCCTCAACAAACCATTGTCCACGAAATAAGGTGCACTTGGCACCTTGTCTGGGACCTATAGACCCACACCTGCTTACATATATCCACAAGTATGGAAAAATAACTATATTCTTCTGGGGACATTTTTTTATCAGTCACTCTTCAGAACTGACTTAGGTGGCTTGCTTGAGGGCTACTGTGGCTTCCCGGTTTGTTTTGTTTTGTTTTGTTTTTGGTGTGTACACACAGCACACTGTAAGCAGTAGTTGTTTATAAACGTCCCTTAACTCCCAGGAGTATGCGATAAGCCGAGATTTCTGAGCTCCTTCCATTCTGAATGACCTCAAAAATAAGTTCAGAAAAGGTAGAATTTCTTCAATCCAGAACCTTTCAAATTCAGAAGAGGATGATGTGTACCTTGCCCGGATTGGCTTGGATAATTTAAAAGCCACCACTTCTGAATATATACCTGGCCTGTGTCTGTGTCATTTGTGTTTTTCTTTGACATTAAACACTAGTGAACTCATGCCCTTTCCTACAGCACTGGGTTATGAATATCTTGACACAATAAAAGCAAAACTTTCGAGTGGGGTTTTGGGGTTGAGTTGTGAGGAGTGAGCACAAGGGTTTATTCACTCTGAAACTACAAAGAAACCAGAGAGGATTTAATTGTTAGAATCTGAATATGCAAGAATGTTCTGGCAGGGCCTCTGAGGAGGGAAAACCCTACAGAGAGACCTAGAAGCTCATATGGTGAGGCTACAAGCCAATCCCAGGTGTGGACAGAAATGCAGGCACATGCACACATACACACACATACACACACACACACACACACACATACTCACACACACACACAATCACACACTCACGCATGCACCTGTGAGCACACACATTCATGCACGCATACCAGCAGCATGTACCTGACTACACCTAGGCACTCACCCTCTGTGATGCTTTCTTATAGTGGGAATAGCTCAAGGCCTGGTAGTGAAGAAATTGACATCAAATTTGCTTCGAGAATTTCTTTAAGAGCGGTTGCTATAAGAAGAGGCACAATGGACAAAAATGGTACCCTGAGAATGGAAGGATCGTTTTATAATTTGAAATGTGGTCTCAGGTTGACAGAGGGGCAGCTATGGAAGAGGAAGGATGCCCAAGTATAAGGGGTCACGTGCTTTGCACCATGTGAAGTAATCTAGGAATTTTTAAATCAAAGGAGCTGCTGCATTGTGGTCAGTGTTGCTAAAGAAACTCAGGATTTGAGGAATTGCTAAAGAAAAGTTCAGGACGAAGTGTGTAGAGGTCATGTAGAGGTCACACAGAAAGCAGCAGAGGGGAGTCCTTAGACACATGGAACTGAGCAATGCCATCATGAACCCTGGTCAAGAGGGTCTAGACCAGTGGCTCCCAACCTTCCTAATGCTGTGACCCCTTAAAACAGTTCCTCATGTTGTGGTGACCCCCAACCATAAAATTATTCCATTGCTACTTCTGTATCTTGATATGGTTATGAATCGTGATGTGAATATCTGATATGCAAGACATCTGCTAGGAGACCTCGAGGGGGTCCCGACCCACAGGTTGAGAACCATAGTCTAGAGGACAGGCAGCCAGGGAGACAAGCGCCCTTGTGGCACTCAGGTTCCGTCCTGAAGTGTGGCCAGAACAGAAGTAGTAAGGAGAGATTGAGAATAGGAATCTCTGTACTCAGCAGGTCGGAGGGAAGGGACAGTCCAAGCCCCATGGAACATGTGACTTACAAAGATTTCCGGTATAGACAGACAGGAGATCCAAGAAGACCTCGGGAGCTTACCAGGGGAAGAGAGAGAGGTCTAGGGTTAGATGCACAGACAGCAGAGCAAGGGAGGGGGAGCCTTACAGGGCAACCTCTTTGCCACCCTTCTGGTTCCAGTACCGGACATTAGGTTCCAGCTAAAGATTTGTTAGGGTCAATGGCAGGGTAGGGCCTGAAATGGCATTTCAGCCCATGCAGACAGAGAAAGAGTCTTCCTTTAAAGCTTTTCAGAAAGCGATAGGGAGAGGGGAGAGGCTGCACTACAGAGAAGTGGGTGAAGGCCCCTTTTCCTTGACAGATTAGGATCAGAGGCCCTATGTGCTGGGTTAGAGCGGAGGCAGGGGCATGAACCTCAGGCAAATTCTTTGCTTAGAAGGTCATGGAGATTTCTGTCAAACAATGGCTAATGTATGACCTCTGGAATACAGCATGTGGGACATATGAACAGCTTAGTTTATGAGCTGTGAGTCATGTCAGTGCTCTCTGTCAGCAGAGGGGCTGACTGTGTCCCTGTCAGGGAGGAACTGTCTCTACCCCGCTCTCTTTTTCCTCTCTTCTTCCACTTCGAGTTGAGGACAGAGGGAACTGTGGCTCCTACCCACCCTGTCCACCAGATGTTTGACCTGAATCTCAGGACATGGAATAAAATAACATATGCGTGGCAAAGTTAGAAGGAACATGGTGCTTAGCCCAATGCAGAACTTTCAAGGGAGTCCTACCTGCCACCAGACCACCAGAGTCTGGTGGTCTGATAAAGCTGGGTCTCCCCAGAGCCCCAGAGCCCCAGATCACACCCTAACCCTAACCCTCCTTGAGCCCTAAAGCACACCCTAACCCTAACCCTCCCAGGGCCCCAACATTGTACCCAGCTTGAATGCTCCTGGATGCCCCTTCCCTACAAACCGCCTTGGAGTCTGAGACCTAGTCTTCCTAGAGAGGCCAAGTCCGAGGAAGACACTACCCCAGGCCAGTCTTCTCCTGTCTTGTTCCACCCTGGAGACCCCCACACCCCCTACTTTGCGCTCATCCTCAGCTCTTCATCAGGAACCAGACACTTACCTCTGTGCTTGGGGGACAGGCAGCCTCCTTCGGGAGCCTCCAAGTAGCAGTGAGCCGTAGGTTCTTCCTATTTATTTGTGCCCCATCTGGAGGAAACAGAGAGCAGATTGAGGAAGTACCAGTGCTCTTTCATAAGCAGCTTTGCCTGCTTCTCAGAATTGCGGACACAAACCTCTGATAATACTCACGACACTTATTTCTGCCAGAGAAGCTCACATCCCACCAGCTCCCGCTCAGCTCTTGTGTGCCCTTCAGGTCTCAGCCAGGAATGGTCTCCTCTACACCCGCTTCCCTGACTCCTCTGGAGGAAGCAGACCCAGAGGGCAATATCCATCTCCCTGCAGTGTACAATCAGAGCCAGGCAGAGCTGGGGTGAACGTAGAGGGCGGCATTTCTCAGCATCTGGCATTAAGCAAATCAGCTACAGGTGGCCTCTTCAAGCCCTGGGACCCCTTGGGGTAGTTTTCTAGAAGCACCTACAAACCAGAAGGTTTTGAGGGAATACCACTGACATGGAAAACCTAAGCTGACAACAGTCAGAAGGCAGTGGGAGCATTCTAGATCCCTGGCGGTTAACTTTGGCTTTCCCTTCTCTGTCCTGCCCTAGGGTCCCTGTGAACTTCCTCCATTTTCTCTTCAGAGCAGTGATGCTTTGTCTCCATTTCTGTCCTCCAGTGCTCAGCATGGTCCAGAGGAGGATCTCGTGACTGGGTGTAAAGTGAATGAATGAATAAATGAATGAACAAAGAAATAGATAGTTCTGAGCGTGGTGGACTTAAGAGGAGGGGAGTGAGTCACTTCCTCAGGGAAAAATTTAAAGAAGCCCCCAAAGTCCATTATAAACATGAGTGATATTTTAGTAAAATATGGTAAATGCATTCAAATAAGCATAAAATTACAAGAAATGCCAGATTCCGGCCAGCAGTGGTGGCACACCTCTTTAATCCCAGCATTTGGGAGGCAGAGGTAGGTTGATATCTGAGTTTGAGGCCAGCCTGGTCTACAGAGTGAGCTCCAGGACAGCCAGGGCTACACAGAGAAACCCTGTCTTGAAAAACAAAACAAAACAAACAAAAAACAACAAAACAAACAAAAGTCAGCCTTTTTTAAAAGGTAGATTCAGTGATAAACCTGTCATTTCTTATCTCCCACAGCAGGATGACATACACAGGAGACCAGACAGTAGGAGAGAGGCCCCTGGGCAGGGGGGACAACAGTCGGTTGAGATGAACAGAGTGGGCTCCAAATGGTTAAAACCGTCGAACAACCTCTGGCGTGATTTTTTTCGTAGAGATCAGTGCACCCAGTTCTCACACTTCTAATCCACAACAGTGCACACACCTATGTCCACACACACCAGTGCACACACCTATGTCCACACACACCAGTGCACACACCTATGTCCACACACACCAGTGCACACACCTATGTCCACACACACCAGTGCACACACCTATGTCCACACACACCAGTGCACACACCTATGTCCACACACACAAGTGCACACACCTATGTCCACACACACCAGTGCACACACCTATGTCCACACACACCAATGCACAAACCTATGTCCACACACACTAGTGCACACACCTATGTCCACCACACACCAGAGATCAGTGCACCCAGCTCTTACACTTCTAATCCACAGCAGTGCACACACCTATGTCCACCACATACCAGTGGTTTTGCTTTACTTGACATTTTCTTTAATTCAACAGAAAACGAAAGTCAAGAAGATCACAGGCTGACTTGTCCAGAGACGCAGGGCATGGGGCAGATGGCAGGTGTCTTGGTTCACAATGGAGTTTAACTAGGTACTTAGTCAATCCTTTTTACTCATGCAGTAGCTATGCCATAGTCACTGGCAGCAAATGGCTCCAAGTATGGATTGTGTGGCACCTATAAGAAGCTTTCATTGAGCACTTGGGATACCCACACAAGGCAGGTGGTCTCAGTCTGATAACTGGATACACAGTCTTATGAGGCCTTGAAATTCAGAGAAATGAGTATCTCTTCACACATTATATAACTATTTCTCCAAGCATCTTACTGTTTGAGAAAATTGACACATCATCAAGGCAGACCTTAAAATCAAAGCATAAATGATGATGTCCACCATCCACAACTACACAGGGCACCCCAGACATAAAATTCACAAGAAATCCTTGATCCTTAGCACATACGACAGGGACAATGTGCCTTTCTGGACAACATACTAGTTTTTGGGATGAGGGTCAGACTAGGGCCCAATAGGGTCCTCATCACCAAGCTCCTGCCACCGTTAAAAACCCATTCCTTTCTTAACACAGACTGTCCCCAGATAAATGTGTCTTTGTCCTAAGAGGGTCATTCTCACTCCATTTCAGATATAAACTCAAAGGAAAAATGAACACAGGTGGTTAGCAGCCAAAAGGGCCATTAAGAAGGACTTCCCTAAGAACAACATTGGTGTGGTATGACTGAGAGATCCAATATGCTTACAGTTTACCTTTTAAACTGGAAGTCCCTGGAGTATTTATGCAGTGTATCCTACAGTTTACAAATTAGAGCCTTGGAAACAGTACCTGTCTTAAAGCAATAGATACAAGTAATAACCCTACCATAATTTATACAAGTGAAGTTTTAAAATATGTTTCCATATATTCACTCACATCTTAGTCACCTTAACTGGTAACTTGACCAGCCTAGAGTCACCTAAGAAAGCAGTCTTAAATGAGGGGACTTGTTCAGATCAGATAGGGTTGTCTTGACTACTTCTTGGCTTGAAACAACATCTCACTGTGCAACCTAAGATGGTCTCAAACTCCAAGAGAATGGCTTGCCTTTGCCTCCAAAAGGCATAAGCAACCAATGTAGTTGTGTTGATTGTTTATTGATATAAGAGGGTCCTTCTAACTGTGGGTGGTACCATTCCTGGGTATGTGATCTTGAACCATGTAAGACAGTTACATAAGCATGAACCTATGAGGCAGTCAGCACACAGGGTCCTGCCATGGTTCATGGCTCACACTTCTGCTTGAGTTCCTGCCCTGACTTCCCCTCCATGGTGGGCTGTGACCTGAAGTAGGGCTTTCCCTCTCTAGGTTGCCTTGGCCATGGTACTTGTCACAGCATGGAGAAACTCACCATAACACACATGTACCCTATATGCTCATTCATGACTTTTGCAGAAGTGGGCACACAAATGCTGCAGCCCTTCACTAGGTCTCACCCCTCAATATCAAGGACACCAGCTTTTCAAGTCTTAAGGGCTAGAGGAACAAAGCTCACCATTGAGGACAAAGGACAGGCTTGGTGCTCCTTCTGTTGTGAGGAAAGCAAGTTTGCTACAGCTCAGGACTTGCTGTCAGGACCAAGCATATTCCAGCTGTCACAGGTCTAACCACATATGGGACACAGGTACCACACACAGCACGGTGCTTACATCGGACAGGGTAGATGCCTGTGGCTCAGCCAAAGCTCCCAGTGGCTTTCATGCTCCTAGCAGTCCTAGGTATGTGACAGAAATGTCTCACTAACTGTTT
>NW_022196893.1:8974836-8975337 GCF_008632895.1 Mastomys coucha
GGAAAAGATCTCTCCAAAGAAAGGCCAAAGACTTTTTAAGTACATCACTAAGGGGAACACAGCAGACAAGAGTCACTCAATCCATGGCAGCCGGGAAGCCAAGCCTAGTATAGTCGGGACTTTGTTGTTGTTTTTCTCTCTGTGTGTCCCTGTCCTGTCTCTTTGTCTCTCTGTCTTTTTCTCTTCTCCTTCATCCTCTTCCTCTTCCTGTTCTTCTTCTTCTTCTCCTTCTCCTTCTTCTTCCTCTTCCTCTTCTCCTTCCCCTTCCCCTCCTCTTCCTCCTCCTCCACTTCTTCCTCGTTGTCCTCCTCATCCCCCTCCTCCTTGTCCTTGTCCTCCTCCTCCTCCTTTCCCACCTCCCCCTCCTCCTCCTCATCGTCCTCCCCTCCCCCTCTTCCTCGTCCTTGTCCTCCTCCTCCTCACCATCCTCCCCTTCCACTCCTCCTCGTCCTTGTCCTCCTCCTCCTTCCCCTCCTTCTCCTCCTTCCCCTCCTTCTCCTC
>NW_022196893.1:8976012-8985053 GCF_008632895.1 Mastomys coucha
TACTGCCCTAGGAAAAGGCTAACCACATTGCCCACCAAGAGACTCACCTTGGTAAAGAGCTGGGTTATGGTTAAAACCTACGCAGTTCCTAGGCCTAGGCACGTTCCAAAGTTTGCCTGGTGGATCTATGCAAAAGACTGACTTCTACGCCAGATCTACCCTGAGGTTTCCGAGGGGCACTGACATCAACGACTGGGTACCCTGAACTGACATTGCCCTCCATATCTTTGTATTCCTGGCCAACTATTCTATGCCTGGATCCATCTCTGACACCTTGGGCTGAGGGCTTCAGGTGAAGTGTCCCCAAGGAGAAGGAGAAAGGCCTTGACAACACTTATCCTCTTTCTAGGTGTAGCATGCACCCCATGCCTTCCTCCTTCCTTTCCAAGGCCTCCCTAGACTGCCAGAACCTTGGTTCTGAGCTCTCTCAATGACAAAGCGAGTCATGTATGTGCTGATCCATCTGACTGTCTGTCCACCTTCCTGAGAGGAAACAGTAGAGCAATGGTTGCATTATCTGGGCTGGAATCCTTGTTTTTGCCACCCAGCAAGTGTCACAGGCCAGCATCTTTGTCCTTTCCCATTTCTCTTAGTCACCATAACCCTGGAAATCTCAGCTAAAACCCTGACACCTGGAACCCCAGTTGAGGTGAGCTTTCCTTGGGTAAGCAAAGATGTGCCTCAACCACGGGACTTCCTGTGGGAGCATCCAGTCCACATCTAGGAAGTGACCTAACAGTGAAATATTGAAACCAGACAATCGTCCACCTGAAGTAATAGAATTGTGGATTATCTAAAACCAAGCAGCCGGAACAGTTAAAGCAAGATGGGACTGGAGCAGCTTCTGGCCTCACAGGGACCTGAGATGTGCCCTCGAATGAAGTTGTTTTCTATTCAGATAAACACTGCAAGTGGGCAAGGCTCGGCCTCCTTAGCATTTTCAGTTCTGAGCTCTTGAATACAAGTGGCTTATGGGCTGAGCTTGTAGCTCTAGGTTTTAACAAAAAGGAGACTATGGCTTTAGGCATTTAAAGGCAGACTGCCTACAGCTCTAGGCTGCAGTTTGAGCAAGCTCTAAGCCTTCATACACTAGAGAGACTCACATGTCTCGGCCCTGAGAACTAGAAACTTAGCCTCAACCTTGCTTCTATAGACTTGCTGGCTTGAACTTTGTTCATTAGTGGCAAAAGAATTATTGCTTTGGGGTTACAGTGAACTTGTGGAGAGAAAGATTGATGGGAAATGTTTAGTTAGGTCTGAGTTTCAAAACAAAAATACAGAATCAATAATCCTGTTGTGATTTACTTCGTGCAATGATTTAAATGTGTTTTTGAAAGATACGTTTTCCTGCTGATTGTTTTTACAGAATATGCAGTTTGTGGTTATGAGGCAAACTTTTTCTTACATAGAGAACTTTGTCTTAGATGGTATAAAAATCTAAGAAAGAAAATAAAATTGTTGGTTTTTGCTCCATCTGCCAAATATGTATATGTGTGCATATGGATACATATGAAGTCTGTTGGAGCCTGCTCACTAGAGCTTCGTTCCCTCTGCCAATGTGTATATGCATCTATTTATTAATGTATTCACATAGGTATGAATATACATGCATATATGAATATCTATGTAATATGAATCCACTCAGTGTACATATATGTGTGTATGATTTTTCTTTCCCTTTTTCCTTTTTCCACAGTCTCCAAGTACTATCAGTACTGACCCCTACTATCTGCTATCAGTAAGGGCCCCCAGTCAGTGACTTTATGACTGCCTCAATTTACCCTGTGGTGTTGATGCTAGCTTTTAACACTAGACATTGTGGTCTTTCTGTCTCCTTGGTTTTAGACTTCCAGTGCCCACAAATCTGTATGATGACAAATTTCTACTGTTTAAGACACCCAGGTTCTTTTTATTTTCATTGTGTTAAGCAGCCCCAGGACATGGAGGTACCCCTCACACCAGTCCAGCTGCCAGAGAACGTCCTCCCAGCATGCAGCAGGACAGCCTGATGACTTCAGTTGAATGTTCTTGCAGAGAGGGAAGGAGGACATCTGGAAACAGAACTTGAATTTAAACTCGTTCATGTCCAAAAGCCATACCTTTATTTAATTTAATTCTTTCTGTGGAACATCAAAATAAGCCTATTAGTTAGTAGTTCTTTTTTAAATTTTGAGGATGGATTCAGGCCCTTGGTAGTGTTGGACACGTGCTGTACTCCCAAGCTGAGTCCTCAGCCAACAGGCAGATTGTAACAGTTGCTACAAACAGTTCTGGTGCACTGTGGCCTACAGACCATAGGCTGAGATGAAAGTATTTAGGTAGGGCCAGAGGAATGGAATGGCTTAGTGTGTCAAAACATTTGCTATCAACCTGAGTTTGATCCCTGGGAATACATGGTGGAAGGAGAGAGCTGTTCTATGACCTCCACAAATGTCCTCACCCCAGTAAATAAATAAATAAAACCATAATAAAAAACTACTTAAGGGCTTGGAAAAAATCAAAAGGAGAGTATTTCATGATACAGAGTAATCACAGGACCTTTTGGAACTTCCAATCACCACGGAGTGTCTCCCTGGGCCACATCTGTGCTTACTGTGCTTTTTCCCACAGTGGAAATGCTCTGTAGGTAGCACAAAGATTAGGTGTGACCTGCATGAGCTTATCTGCCTACTGTTATGGTTTTTGGAACAGTTGGCTACTGCTGTTACCCAGGGACATGGCTGGGCATCAGTTGTGAAGGGTAACATAAGGTGCTCACATTTATTAATTTATTCATCTACCCAGCCATCCTTGAATTCCAGCTGTGTGCCTATCATGGGGCATGGAAATAATTTTGATTCTTTACAACCCAGAGTTGGCTGTACACAAACCTGCCTGCTCTGTGTTCCCCACAGAGAAGCCTCAGGAAGC
Source organism: Mastomys coucha (assembly GCF_008632895.1). Lineage (NCBI taxonomy): Eukaryota > Metazoa > Chordata > Mammalia > Rodentia > Muridae > Mastomys > Mastomys coucha. Next base: position 8,978,923 of record NW_022196893.1, read on the forward strand.
CAGAGTGGATGCTCTAGGGAAGTCCAAGCCTCAGACACAGAGGAGGTGGCCCCTGGAGGTGGGTAGGCTTGGCAGATGACAATGGTCTGGTCAGGTGGAAAGACCTACTGTGTTCTTAGAGGTTTTGCCTGAGGACCCAACACTCCTGCAGTCCGCTGGTTCTTCTGTAGACTTAATGAGAACACCCGGTTGTCAAGAGGACCAGGACAAGGAGTGACCCAGCCCCCTTCCCTCACACATACAGCAGGTGCTACCACAAGCTCACAAGTAATGGCTGAGCAGACTGCCTTCAAAAGGGGGTCCCAGATGCATACATGGGGTCCTGGGATTTCTGTCCTTTCTCCCTGTGAGCTGCACCTGGAACTTTAGGAAACACCATGGCTGTGATGAGGGAGGCCTAATTTGGTCTTCTGTGGGAATTTCATGGAAAACTTCATGTCCTCTGCAAGAACGTTCAGCTGAAGTCATCGGGCTGCTGCATGCTGGGGGGACGCACCCTGGCAGCTGGACTGGTGTGAGGGCTGCCTTGGTGTCCTGGGGCTGCTTAACACAATGAGGAAAAAAAGAACTGGGGTGTCTTAAACAGTAATTTGTCATCATACAGATTTGTGGGCACTGGAAATCTAAAACCAAGGAGAAAGAAAGACCACAGTGACCAGTGTCAAAAGCTAGCTAGTTTCAACACTACAGGGTAAACAGAGACAGACATAAAGTCAGGGGGCCTTACTGATAGCAGCCAGCAGGGGGGCGGTACTGATAGTAGCTGGAGACTGGGGAAAAAGGGAAAGAGGAAAGAAAATTATACACATACATATATACACTGAGTAGCTTCATATATACATAGATATTCACACATGTATTCATATATGCATATGCATTCATACATACATGAATACATTAATAAATAGATACATACACATATACACATTGGGTGCATGGGACAAAGCTCCAGTAAGCAGGCTCCAACAACTGCACATCTATCCATATGTAAACATATACATATTTGGTGGATGAAGCAAACTCTAATGACTTTATTTTCTTTCTTAGCCTTTATACTGTCTAAAACAAAGTTATCAATGTAAGAAAAGATTGCCTCATAGCTGCAAGTTGTGTAGTCTCTAAAAGCAATCACCACAAAAACACATTTAAATCATTACACGAAGGAAAACACAACAACAGGATTAGTGATTCTGTATATTTGTTTTGAAACTCAGACTTAACTAAACATTTCCTATTAACCTTTCTCTCCACAAGTTCACTGTAACCCCAAAGCAATAATTCTTTTGTCATTAACCAATAAAGCTCAAACAAGCCAGTCTATAGAAGCAAGGTTTTTCCTATGCTTAGCTGACTACAATTTGTATTTACTAAGAAACACATCATCATCTGTCTTACTTGTAATATCTGAAGCTTTGTTCAGCTACACTGGCTAATCACCTATTCTCTATTCTAATGGAATTATAATTACATAATTATTACATTCTACATAGAAATAGTAGATGATTACAATAACTCATTATAGACTTATTTACTCTTTATTTATAGTCTTGCATTTTCATGGTGCACACTGAAACCTGTGGCCACACCCATAGATCACAAGATCCAGGAAATCAGACCCAACTTAGAACGAATGCTTTCTTTGATCAGTAACTTCTCCTAAGCCTATTTTTCTCTTCCAAGTGCAATTACAGGTGTGTAAGGCATGAAAGCTCACTGTGCTTTATTCTTAACCTTTGTAGCCCTCACTATGGGGGCCACACTCTGTTCTTAATTCTAACACTATTATAACAAATCATCTCTTTAAACTTTCTACCAATTACTCTAAAGATGATTTAAATGAAATCAGAAATTCTGCAAAATCATTAATTTATCTAAGGAATATTATATATAAAAGTCCATCTTCATATTGCTCTTCAGGAAAATTGCCCAATATAGCAGGCCGTCTCCAGGAAGGAATCCCACCCACTGCAGCTTTTCTTGCATGGTGTCTGCCAGTCTAGGTAGCTCCAATGGACTGATGCTGTTTCTTCTAGTTTCTGGCCTTTGATTGAAATTCCTGATGACCCTCATATCATAAACAAATCTCTCCAGCTTAGAGTCAACTTCTCCGTATATCTTTCAGTGTCTTTTCTCTGTTCTGTAGTTGTGGCCAAATGATCCCCTATTTATAACGACACCAGTCATGAACATGTCTACCATACAGCCTCCTTTGAACTTGTAAACAGTCTCTTACTGAGTAGCTTTGGCAGGCCTGGCCCTTGCTCTGTAGACCAGAGTAGCCTTCAACTCACAGAAATCCACCTGCTTCTGTCTCCTGAGTGCTGGGACTAAAGGCATGCGTCACTATATCTGGCTCCCAAAACACTGCATTTGGGAGTGGCAGTAGGAATTTCAACTTTACCTTGACTTTCTAAAAGTGCAATCCTACCCATGGATGGTAGATTGTAGATAGCAACCCAGCAGGGATGGGAGTGGTGTGTGTGTGTGGGGGGTAGGGCAAAGGTGAGCATCTCAGATGAGAGAAATCCATGGCCCCAGAAGAAAGTGATAGACTAAGACACATGGAAAGCCACAGCAAGCCTGTGGCAGGAGTTGAAACTGGCAGGATCTGTGTGAGCCTGCTGTGAAGATATTCACCCATTCATTCATTCATTCATTCATTCATTCATTGCCTCTGTCCATGAAGATGCCTAAGAACAGGGGTTTCCAGGAGAGTGTGCAGGGACTCCTTGACTCTGCTATGAGGAATCTGAACACCTTGGAATGAGTCCAAGGCTGGAGGCAAAAATCTACAAGATGAGACAGAGGCACCTCACAATGCCCGAGAGGACATCAAGGACATGCAGAAAGAGAGATGGACAGAGCTCATATTGATCATATGAGATCATATTGGCCTCCTATTGATCAACCCTGAGATGACATATGCTTCTAAGTAACTTTGAAAATCTCTACTTAGAAATCATTACCATCATTGCTTCCATCATTATCTGCATCTTCATCACCAATATTATCATCATCAATGCCATCACTATGATCACCACGGTCATCATCTCCATCCTCACCCCCACTGCAATTATCATCATCAATGACATCGGCATCATCAGCATCATTATCACCGCCATCCTTATCACCATTATCACTATCACCATCGTCACCATCAGCACTGTATAAACCAATGACATGATCACTCCATGGTGATTAAAGGGATGATTTTGATTGCAAATGAGAGAGAGAGAGAGAGAGAGAGAGAGAGAGAGAGAGAGAGAGAGAGAGAGAGAAACGAAGATTCTGGAAGAATCCAAAGCAGAGAGGGAAGAAGACTGAACAGGGCAGCAAACTGGACCTGGACCTGGTTAGGGCTACTGTGAGGGAGGAGGGAATAGCAGCGGATAGAGATTGGAGAAAACATTGTGAGAGAGGCAGAAATAGCAGCACAGAGCTAGAGAGCAAGAGCACAAGAGGACGGGGCACATCAAGGATAGCATGGTCATTAGGAGAAGGAGTAGCTTGGGAGAAGGAGTAGCTTAGGAGATACTTGGAAGAGGGAAGATCATGAGTTTAGGGGAAGGGACGAGGGGAGAAGGGCTGGGGATCCAGCATGGACTTTGAAATGTGAGCTCATTTCTGGATGTCTGGACGGCCTTTTGCAGTTGGAGGAATGGGAGGTTCTGTTGGACCTGACAGCCACCGTCATTTTGTCACCATCATCTCTGTATTAATCAGATGTACAGAGGAGAAACACTGGCTGGGCCTACAGTTAGATAAATCCTGAGGAAAATATACTGAGATAAGCCAGGCACAAAAGAACAGACAGGGCAATGATAATTAGATGGGGTCCTTAATTCGTCAAATTTACAAAGGCAGAAAGTGGAAGGCTGGTTTCTGGGACCCACAAAGGAGAATGGAATTCTGCTGAGCTGTGTCAGGTGGGGGAGACGGGACAATCTGGAGATGTCCAGTAGTGACGGTCGGTGGCCTAAGTGTGTATAGGCACTGACTATGCACAGGAAAGGAACAAGAACATTAATTTTTGTATATTTTATCACAGTCTTCTCAGAAACAGGTACAGTTGGTGGACAGTAAGAGCAACCTGGGCAGTAGCCACCAATTCTCAAGCACTACTGAGAGAGTAACTGCAGGGACCCAAGATGCCACCTTGGATTGGGATGTCCTACTGCTCCCTCTGATGGTGGATATCTAGGTGTGTAGATTTATAAATACTTGCCACACACGTGAGAGGTACACACCATAGAGTGTAAAATATTTAAAGTTCTTTAATGTAAATACAGTATAGTATTCTCTCCAGTTTTGTGGAGAAAACCTCAAGTCCAGGTCAGAGAGGAGCCAAGTTTGATGACATCCAAAAGAAGATCTCAAAAATGAGATGGATCCATGTCTTTGCCGCCCACTTGTCAGACCTCTCCTCATGTGACATCTGCCAGTGGCCAATGTGGGACCTCTCAGCTCAATCTGATATGAGTGAGCGATGCTTAATGCTCTCTATTGGTACACAGTTGTGACTAAGCAATGGTAGTAGTCTTAGAATGCCTTCTTACTATGCCTTCTGTGCTGGTCCTTAAATGACAGTTGACAGACATCTCTCCCAAGCACCCCAAGATGGCAGTGCTGGTGACTGTCCAAAACAGAAAGACTTTGGAAGGGTAGTCAGAGGGAATGTTACTGGATAAACAAGTCTAAAGAGAGATTTCTCTTTACTGGAAAAGCAGAAGGGGGGTTCTGTTTACAAGAAACTTCCCTTAATCAACCCCAAAGGTCAACAAAGATATGTATTTCTGTGTCAATCTGAACAGCCAGCTGTCTTAGCTCAAGGACCATACCCTGTTGACACCTAAAATCTCCTTGCTCTGCCCTGCCCCACACCACCCCCATATTACTCCTGTCTCTGACTCCTGAGAGACAGTCTTGGCAATTCAATCCTCAATAAACCCATCTTTCTACCTATAAAGAAAGTCTAGTCCAGTGGACACAGTGTACTTGTCTGCTATGATCAGGAGCTGTCAGCCAAGCGCCCCCCCCCCTTCAGCAGTCCCTGCAGGCAGTCCAGCTGTGTGCTCATGGCTCATCTTACTGTCAACTTGATTGGATTTGGGGTCATCATGGTGTGCCTGTGAAGGTGTTTCTAGGTTAGGTTGACTGAAGCAGTGAGACCCTTGTGCAATGTGCATGGGGCTGTGCTGTGGGCCAGGGTCTCTGACTACATAAAATGGAGACAGCTAGCTGAGACCCAGCATTCGAGGCTCTCTGCTCCCTGACTGCAGACTGCCTCACATTCCTAGTGACATGGCTTCCCAGCATGATATAAGTCAAAAGAATCCATTTTCTGCCTTCTGGAGTGTTTAAAAGGCACATAGGGTCAGAGAGTTTTTAAACCACAAAAGGGGGATAATTAATCCTAGCTGTTTTAAACACTCAGTGGCCTCTCACAGGAAACACTTCATTCACAACAGCAAGCAGGACTGCTGTGGAAGCCATGTCTGCTGCCCCAGGAGGCCCTGCTCCAGGCAAGGTGGCTCCAGGAAATGCTCATTAACTTCTGAAGATCTCGTGTTGAGACAGGCTGGCTTCTGAGTTCAGGCCTGCTGCTATTCAAGTCTCAAAGCAATAAGCGCTGACCTGAAAACCCACAAGTCTGCTAAGTTTCTAGTTCTCAGGGCCGAGAGATGTGAATCTCTCTAGTGTATGCTAGAGCTGCAGAGAAAAAGTTCTGGCAGTCTAGGGAGGCCTTGGAAAGGAAGGAGGAAGGCATGGGGTGCATGCTACACCTAGAAAGAGGATAAGTGTTGTCAAGGCCTTTCTCCTTCTCCTTGGGGACACCTCACCTGAAGCCCTCAGCCCAAGGTGTCAGAGATGGATCCAGGCATAGAATAGTTGGCCAAGAATACAAAGATATGGAGGGTAATGTCAGTTCAGGGTACCCAGTCGTTGATGTCAGTACCCCTCGGAAACCTCAGGGTAGATCTGGCGTAGAAGTCAGTCTTTTGCATAGATCACCAGGCAAACTTTGGAACGTGCCTAGGCCTAGGAACTGCGTAGGTTTTAACTATAACCCAGCTCTTTACCAAGGTGAGTCTCTTGGTGGGCAATGTGGTTAGCCTTTTCCTAGGGCAGTA
>NW_022196893.1:8986378-8986655 GCF_008632895.1 Mastomys coucha
GGAGGAGGAAGAAGAAGAAGAAGAAGAAGGAAGAGGAGGAGGAGAAAGAGGAGGAGGAGGAGGAGGAGAAAGGAGAAGAAGAAGAAGAAGAAGAGAAAGAGACAGAGAGAGACAAAGAGACAGGACAGGGACACACAGAGAGAAAAACAGCAACAAAGTCCCTACCATGCTAGGCTTGGCTTCCCAGCTGCCATGGATCGAGTGACTCCTGTCTGCTGTGTTCCCCTTAGTGATGTACTTAAAAAGTCTTTGGCCTTTCTTTGGAGAGATCTTTTCC
>NW_022196893.1:8988060-8999425 GCF_008632895.1 Mastomys coucha
GTTCATGCTTATGTAACTGTCTTACATGGTTCAAGATCACATACCCAGGAATGGTACCACCCACAGTTGGAAGGACCCTCTTATATCAATAAACAATCAAGACAACTACCTTGGTTGCTTATGCTTTTTGGAGGCAAAGGCAAGCCATTCTCTGTGAGTTTGAAGCCATCCAAGGTTGCACAGTGAGATGTTGTCTCAAGCCAAGAAGTAGTCAAGACAATCCTATCTGATCTGAACAAGTCCCCTCATTTAAGACTGCTTTCTTAGGTGACTGGTCAAGTTGCATAAACTGACAAAGACGTGAGAAAATACATTTAAACATATTTAAAACACTTCACTCGTAGTAAATTATGGTAGGGTTATTACTTGTATCTATTTCTTTAAGACAGGTACTGTTTCCAAGGCTCTAATTTGTAAACTGTAGGATACACTGCATAAATACTCCAGGGACTTCCAGTTTAAAAGGTAAACTGTAAGCATATTGGATAGCTTAGTCATACCACACCAATGTTGTTCGTAGGGAAGTCCTTCTTAATGGCCTTTTGGGCTGCTAACCCGCCTGTGTTCATTTTCGCTTTGAGTTGAAATCTGAAATGGAGTGAGAATGACCCTCTTAGGACAAGGACACATTTGTCTGGGGACAGTCTGTGTTAAGAAACCAATGGGTGTTTAAAGAAGGTGGCAGGAGCTTGGTGACAAGGAACTTATTGGGCCCTAGTCTGACCCTGATCCCAAAAACTAGTAGGTTGTCCAGAAAGACACGTTGTCCCTGCTGTATGAGCTAAGGATCATGTGAATTTTACATGTGTGGGGTATCCTGTGGAGGTGGGGATGGTGGACATGACACATTGAGTTCAGGGCTGCCGGGATGATGTGTCAATTTTCTCAAACAGTAAGATGTTTGGAGAAATAGTTATATAATGTGTGAAGAGATACTCATTTCTCTGAATTTCAAGGCCTCATAGGACTGTGTATCCAGTTATCAGACGGAGACCACCTGCCTTGTGTGGGTATCCCAAGTGTTCAAAGAAAGCTTCTCATAGGTTCCACACAATCCATACTTGGAGCCGTTTGCTGCCAGTGACTATGGCATAGCTACTGCACGGGGAAAAAGGGTTGACTAAGTACCTAGTTAAACTCCATTGTGAATCAAGACACCTGCCATCTGCCCTATGCCCTGCGTCTCGGGACAAGTCAGCCTGTGATCATCTTGACTTTCATTTTCTGTTGAATGAAAGAAAATGTCAAGTAAAACAAACTCATTGGTGTCTGGACATCAGGTGTGTGCACTGCTGTGGATTAGAAGTGTAAGATTCAGACACACTCATCTCTAAGATGAGGATGGGGCCAGAGGTTGGTCGACGGTTTTAACCATTTGGGACCCACTCTTTTCACCTGAACTGACTGCTGTCCCCCGGCCCATAGGCCCCTCTCCTACTGTCTGGTCTCCTGCGTCTGTCATTCTGTAGTGGGAGATAAGAAATGACTCGTATATCACTGAATCTACCTTTTAAAAAAAGGCTGGCATTTCATCTCTTGTATTTTTATACTTATTTGAATGTATTTACCATATTGTATTTTAAAAAAATCACACATAGTCAGGCAGTGGTGGCGTATGCCTTTAGTCCCAGCACTTGGGAGGCAGAGGCAGGCGGATTTCTGAGTTTGAGGCCAGCCTGGTCTACAGAGTGAGTTCCAGGACAGCCAGGGCTACACAGAGAAATCCTGTCTCAAAAAAAAAAAAAAATCACTCATGTCTATGCTGGGGTTTTGGTGGCCTTTTAAATTTTTCCCTGAGGGAGTGACTCACTCCCCTCCTCTTAACCCCACCACCCTCAGAGTTCATTCATTCATTCATTCATTCATTCACTTTACATCCAGTCATGAGATCCTCCTCTGGGCCATGGTTGAACACTAGGGGAGGGGAATGGAGACAAAACATCACTTCCTCTGAAGAGAAAATGGAGGAAGTTCACAGGGACCCTAGGGCAGGACAGAGAAGGGAAAGCCAAAGTTAACCGCCAGGGATCTAGAATGCTCCCACTGCCTTCTGACTGTTGTCAGCTTAGGTTTTCCATGTCAGTGGTATACCCTCAAAACCTTCTGGTTTGTAGGTGCTTCTAGAAAACTACCCCAAGGGGTCCCAGGGCTTGAAGAGGCCACCTGTAGCTGATTTGCTTAAGGCCAGATGCTGAGAAATGCCGCCCTCCATGTCCACCCCAGCTCTGCCTGGCTCTGATTGTACACTGCAGGGAGATGGATATTGCCCTCTGGGTCTGCTTCTTCCAGAGTAGTCAGGGAAGCAGGTGTGGAGGAGGCCATTCCTGGCTGAGGCCTGAAGGGCACACAAGAGCTGAGCGGGAGCTGGTGGGATGTGAGCTTCTCTGGCAGAAATAAATGTCGTGAGTATTATCAGAGGCTTGTGTCCACAATTCTGAGAAGCAGGCGAAGCTGCTTATGAAAGGGCACTGGTACTTCCTCAATCTGTTCTCTGTTTCCTCCAGATGGGGCACAAATAAATAGGAAGAACCTACGGCTCACTGCTACTTGGAGGCTCCCGAAGGAGGCTGCCTGTCCCCCAAGCACAGAGGTAAGTGTCTGGTTCCTGATGCAGAGCTGAGGATGAGCGCAAAGTAGGGGGTATGGGGGTCTCCAGGGTGGAACAGGACAGGAGAAGACCGGCCTGGGGTAGTGTCTTCCTCAGACTTGGCCTCTCTAGGAAGACTAGGTCTCAGACTCCAAGGCGGTTTGTAGGGGAGGGGCACCCAGGAGCTGGGTACAAAGTCAGGGCTCTGGGAGGCATAGGGTTAGGGTGGGCTCTGTGGCTCTGTGGCTCTGGGAGGACCCAGCTTTATCGCTTGAGATCTAGTGGCAGGGAGGCGTCCCTCAAAAGCTCTACGTGGGGCTAAGCATCGTGTTTCTCCTAATGTTGCCACCCATATGTTACTTCAGTCTCTGTCCTGAGCTTCAGGTCCTACATGTGTGGGGCAGGGTGAGTGGGAGACATAGCTTGCTCTGTTTCAACTAGAAATGGAAGAAGGGAGGAGAAAGAGAGAGGGTAGAGAAAATTACCTACAAGGATGAAGAAGTGTTGGGGACAAAGCCAGAGACGTAGAACCTCCCTTGGTACTGGGTATAATTTGGCAAGCTTACTTGGAAAGTGCCCAGAGACATGCCAGGTCTCTCTCTCTCTCTCTCTCTCTCTCTCTCTCTCTCTCTCTTGTGTGTGTATTTTTCTCTCTCTGTCTCTATCTCTGTGTGTCTGTCTGACTCTCTGTCTCTCTCTGTCTCTGTATCTCTCTGTCTCTCTCTCTTACACACAAACACACACACACAGCATACTGTGCTCTAAACCACTACAGATGATTTGGGTTTGGGTCCAGATGATTCTTTTCTGTACCTAGTGTCCCACCAGGTAGGTGTCCCACCACCACATAGCTAAGGACCAGTTCCTCCCAGACAGGGACACAGTCAGCCCCTCTGTTGACAGAGGGTGATGATCTGTCTCACAGCTCATAAAGTAAGCTGTTCATATGTTCCACATGCTATATTCCAGAGGTCATACATTAGCCATTGTTTGACAGAAATCTCCATGACCTGTTAAGCAAAGAATCTGCCTGAGGTTCATGCCCCTGCCTCTGCTCTGACCCAGCACATAGGGCCTCTGATCCTAATCTGTCAAGGAAAAGGAACCTTCACCCACTTCTCTGTAGTGCAGCCTCTCCCCTCTCCCTATCGCTTTCTGAAAAGCTTTAAAGGAAGACTCTTTCTCTGTCTGCATGGGCTGAAATGCCATTTCAGGCCCTACCCTGCCATTGGCCCTAACAAATCTTTAGCTGGAACCTAATGTCCGGTACTGGAACCAGAAGGGTGGCAAAGAGGTTGCCCCTCCCTTGCTCTGCTGTCTGTGCATCTAACCCTAGACCTCTCTCTCTTCCCCTGGTAAGTTCCCGGGGTCTTCTTGGATCTCCTGTCTGTCTATACCGGAAATCTTTGTAAGTCACATGTTCCATGGGGCTTGGACTGTCCCTTCCCCCCCCCCACCTGCTGAGTACAGAGATTCCTATTCTCAATCTCTCCTTACTACTTCTGTTCTGGCCACACTTCAGGACGGAACCTGAGTGCCACAAGGGTGCTTGTCTCCCTGGCTGCCTGTCCTCTAGACTATGGTTCTCAACTTGTGGGTCGGGACCCCCTTGAGGTCTCCTAGCAGATGTCTTGCATATCAGATATTCACATCACTATTCATAACCATATCAAGATACAGAAGTAGCAATGGAATGATTTTATGGTTGGGGGTCACCACAACATGAGGAACCGTTTTAAGGGGTCACAGCATTAGGAAGGTTGGGAGCCACTGGTCTAGACCCTCTTGACCAGGATTCATGATGGCATTGCTCAGTTCCATGTGTCTAAGGACTCTCCTCGGCTGCTTTCTGTGCGACCTCTACATGACCTCTACACACTTTAGCAATTCCTTTAGCAATTTCTCAAATCCTGAGTTTCTTTAGCAACACTGACCACAACCCAAGTAGCCCTGAAAAACCGCTCCTTTAATTAAAAATTCCTAGATTATGTCACACGGTGCAAAACAGGTGACCCAATACCCCTTACACTTGGGCATCCTTCCTCTTCCCATAACTACCCCTCGGTCAACCTGGGACCACGTTCAAACTTATAAAAGGACCTGTCCCCTCCCAGGGCATCAGTTTTGTTTTGTTTTGTTTTGTTTTGTTTTGTTTTCTGTAAGAAGTTGCCCACTGTGCCTCTGTCCATAGAAACTGCTCTTACTGAAATTCTTGAAGCAAATTTAATGTAGTCAATTTTTTCACTACCAGGCCTTCAGCTATTCCCACTATAAGAGAGCATTACAGAGGGTGAGTGCCTAGGTGTAGTCAGGTACAAGCTGCTAGTATGTGTGCATGAATGTGTGTGCTCACAGGTGCATACGTGAGTGTGTGATTGTGTGAGTGTGTGATTGTGTGTGTGTGTGTGTGTGTGTGTGTGAGTGTATATGTGTGTGTGCATTTCTGTCACACCTGGGAATGGCTTGTAGCCTCACGATATGAGCTTCTAGGCCTCTCTGTAGGGTTTTCCCTCCTCAGAGGCCCTGCCAGAACATTCTTGCATATTCAGATTCTAACAATTAAATCCTCTCTGGTTTCTTTGTAGTTTCAGAGTGAATAAACTCGTGTGCTCACTCCTGGCAACTCAACCCCGAAACCCCACTTGAAAGTTTTGCTTTTATTGTGTCAAGATATTCATAACCCTGTGCCGTAGGAAAGGGCATGAGTTCACTAGTGTTTAATGTCAAAGAAAGACACAAAAGACATAGAAACCTGATTTATTAATAGTTAGAATAAGCCAGACTCATGGATGTTGCAAACCCATTTCTATGACTAAGTATATATTAAGAAGTGGTAGGTTTTAAATTATCCAATGCAATCTGGGCAAGGATTGCTAAATTTGAAAGGTTCTGGACTGAGGAAATTCTACCTTATCTGAACTTATTTTTGAGGTCACTCAGGATGGGAGGAGCTCATAAACCTGGCCTTATCATGCACTGCTTAGAGTTAAGGAATGTTTATAAGCACATACTACTTACATACCACAAAGAAATAAAAACCCAGAGTAGCCCTCCAGCAAACCACGGATGTCAGTTCTAAAGAATGCCTAACGGATAGTGTTTCCAGAATTTAGACACAGGGGCCATGTACAGAGCTCCACTCTCTTGTCAGACAAAGAAACCAACTTCAACTTTCCAAAGTAACAAATACCACACCCCGGGTATAAAACAAAAAACTGGAAAAACAAACATCAAGACAGAGGCAATGTAGTTCTACTCCAGCCTCTTGACTCTGTTACAATTTAGTTACTTTTTCTACACTCATGAAAATACAATATAAGCAAGTAAGTAGGTGTCGGTCTGAAGGTCCCAGACAGGGTGCCAAGTTCACCTCTTTTCATGGTGTGTTGAGGATGCTTCTGGCTTGTTTCTTACCCAGCACCTCACCCACTCCAACAGTCCTTCCACTGGTGAGACACACTGGCTCTCACTGCTTACCGCCAAGAGGAGCCATTGCTCTGGCAGAGCCCCCTGGCTCATCACTGACATCTCCTCCTTTCCTTTGCTCTCATTCAGCTGAGTAAAGATTTCCTCTTGGTGTCGTGTTTTCTTTCCCTGCCTTCTGAGATCCAGGATATGATTCGACTCACTCCAGACAGGCTGCCTTTCTGCAGGTTCCTGAGCATCTGTCATCTCACTGACTCCACAAACCCATTCTCCCTTTGGCTACACACATCCTGGACCTTTCCCACAATGCCTTTCTCGAGGCTCTCTGCTCTGTTTCTTTCCTGGTTTGGTCACATGCTCTCCCTGAGCTCATTTCCGCTTCCCCTGCACACCGGAGCAGTTTCCATCCTCTGGTCACTATTCCTCCTTCATCTCTGGCTCCAGTCACTTTCAAGAAGTGTGTTTAAAATATCAGTTGGAAATGTCCAGTCGTCCCACTGAAAAAGCACCAGAGGCGACAGCCCCTAAAAGTTCTAGTGTGCAGGATGAGGTTTCCCTTCATGCTGCTTCATACTCTTTATCTACATGATTGTTAGTCAAGCTAGTCATGCATTCAGGTTTAGTTACATGTGATGAAAATACATATCCCTGGGTCACCTTTTTCTCTGTCAGGATCAAGATGTAATGTGTCATATAAAGTATTTCTATCATCTGCCATTGTCACTATTCTGTTTGCTCTGTGTATATAATCATGAATGTATGGGAACATATATGAGCATGTTCATGTGGAGGCCAGACACCACTCTCACATGTCCTTCCTTAGGTATAGAATACCTTCTTTTTGAGACAGGGTTCCTCACTGGCCTGGAACTCAGTAAGTAGACTAGGCTGGCTGGCCAGGAAGCCCCTAGGATCTGCCTTTCTCTCTTCCTCCCCAGTACTGGAATCAAAAGTGTAGGCCACCACAGTTGCCCTTTTTCATGTGGCTTCAGGGCGTCAGACTCAGGTCCACATGCTTGCTAACACTCAAGTCACCCACTAAGCCATGTCGTCAGCCCTGTCTGTTGTTTGAGTTCTGTTTTGCTTTGTAGGTTCTGGTTTCAATGTTTTACTCAACCCCTAAAATCACATACATAGTTTTAATGCTCTTACTGGGTTTGTTTGGGTTTCAGAACTTTAATCCACCTTGGATCTGGATGTAAAGAAACAAGCTAACTTGAAAGCATGGTCCCCTCATTGACTAGAAGCCACTAGTCCTGAGTGTGCAGTCCCTCTATGCCTCAGTGCCTGGAGACAGCAGTCTAACTTTCTAAGCTCTGACACACTTGGTCATATTCATTATCATTTTTATATTTTGCTCTGATTACACTTACTTATTAACAAATTCTCATGCCTCTTCTGCTCTGTTTGGGGTTCAGAATCAGCTCATACAGGGCATTCCAAGTCCTTCTGTGTCCTTTATTACCATTTATTTCACCGAGCTTCAGGATTATTCTCAGGAAACTGTCCCTTGGAGACAGAGGTGGGACTTTCTCCAGAGCTAGCATTGGCCAGGAGGGGCAGCCCAACTCCTCTCTGGCACTGACACTGGCCTGGGTATCAGAGGGACAAACTCAGATCATCAGAATGGTTTGCACATGAGAGGTTTCCATGGCCCTGGCAAGTAAATTGGCCCTTTAGCCTCTCGCTGCGGATGCACTGTGAGTGGATGTCTGCGCTTCTCTCCTTCCTTGTCAAGGGTTCCATACATGGCCAGCATGCACACTCCTTTAAGAAGTCTGGATCTGACTGGCATGTGAAATGGTTCTGTCTACCCTCCCCACCCCCAAGCATATTTCTTCATACACTCAGGAATCTGGATGGAGAAACACGTCTGGTTTCCTGTTTCTCTCCCTCCCTGCCACCCTTACCCTGCCCCTATTCTCCGAGGTCCTCCTGTCTCTATACTTACCCTTCATTTTCAAGGACTACTAAGCCTAACATGCTTTATTTTTAGACAGGTACTCACTGTGTTACCCAGGCTAGCCCCAAATTCCTAGTTTGAAGTCACTAGCAGCTGGAATTAATTGACTGCCCACCAAGGCCCAGACTCAATTCGTAAGGTTAATGCCCCCTCCTACTTATATGCCATACTAGCACTTGGGTTGAATGAGCATTTTTGTGCCCTCATAAAGCTGGGTGGGTCCTCAGCCAGTTTTCAGTTCTCCACTTACACCAGCCTCCCTCCCCCACCTCATAGCCACCTCCCACCTTAGTCATCTGAGCTTCTGCCTGGCTCCTGCTGCTGCTGTGTGCTCACTCACATTGGTTTCATGCACTGCCAAACCTCCCCTACTTAACTGCAAGGCATGCTGCTTTCTCTGTTCCCATATGACATGCTGTCTTGCTTTAAATCTGTCTTTTCTGAAAAACATGCTAGAATACCTTCTTTACAGGCAGTATCTGAAAACTTCTTCTCTGCCTTCCTATAACCAAACTCTTTGGTTGACCTTTGAAAAGGGAGGAAGACTTGGTCTTCTTAATTTATTTTGTGTATTCTTGTTTGTGTGGGACAAGGTGCTTCTCTGTGGTGTCCATTCTGCAACTCCATCACTGCGCTGATTTTTATAAAATCTGAGTCTCCTCTCTTAGGATTTCATGGCTTTTGTTCTTCAGCAGTCTGTGCTTAAATAGCTCCAGGCTCTGTAGTAGCCAAAGGATGCAGGCTCTGTAGTAACCAAAGGATGCAGGCTCTGTAGTAACCAAGGGATGCAGGCTCTGTAGTAACCAAGGGATGCAGGCTCTGTAGTAACCAAGGGATGCAGGCTCTGTAGTAACCAAAGGATGCAGGCTCTGTAGTAACCAAAGGATGCAGACTCTGTAGTAACCCAGGGACGCAGGCTCTGTAGTAACCAAGGGATGCAGGCTCTGTAGTAACCAAGGGATGCAAGCTCTGTAGTAACCAAGGGATGCAGGCTCAGAGATTCAACTTTTCCTGTCCATGGGCCCCATCTGGTCAATAAAATATGGCAGAGCAGTCTGAGTTGAGGTGGACATAGAACAGGTCTGTCACCGAGGATCAGGGAACACAGCCACTGAGGGAAGCATTTGTAAGAGAGGGCGGGTCCTCAGCCAACCCCCCTGGGCTGAGTCTCAGCTCCCTCACGCAGCTGTGGCACTGTGGCCCATCACTCCACATCCCTACACCGTTTCCTGTCTGCAAGGATTCTAACAGCTGCCCTGACCAAGGCGCCTTGATTTCTGCCAACCGCTCTGCACACTTCCTGGCTCATGGTGGGCATTAAACCTCTGTCGTCTGCTAACATGGACTCTCTCTGTGTATTTGGATACTCTGCTCGAGACTTTGATGACACAGCTCTGTTGTCTTTTACAGTAGATGATAACTTGTTCTCCATGATTTCAATTTTTAGGGACTGAATACTCATGTACCCCCAAACTCTTATGTTAAACTACATCCCCAGGGGGAGGGTGCTGGAGACCAGTGTCCTTCTATCAGACATCCCAGAACACTCCCTTGCTGCCTCCTCTATGGCAGTGGCAGTGAGAAGCCTGTGAGGATGAGGCCTCATCTGACCTCAGACCTGCGTGGGCCTTGACCTTGACCTTGACCTTGCCACTTCCCAGAAATTCAAGAAATAAGTGTCTGTGGTTTTTATGAACTATTGGTGTTGTTTTGTGACAACAATCCTCCCAGATGAAGACATTAGTCATTGGTACATCCTTTTTTCCCCCTTGCTTGGGGACTCTGTTGGCTTTATGAAAGGCAGGCAGTTGGCTACAAAACACTTTCATCCCTCTATGCCACAGAATTCTTTGGTTACTTTTAAGCCTAGACAGCTCAGGTGCACCAGCAGCAAAGGTTTAATGGGATTTAGCATGTAACTTTTCAATTAGCTTCAGCTATGGGGAGGGGGTGAGACAGAGGTTTGGGATCTGTGTGCATTGTTATTCAACCATCTTAGCATTTTCAAAGGGAATATTCCATCATTTTACACTGTTTACTGGTTCCTCCTCCATTTATATTGAGCATTGTAGGGGTAAAATAACCCTTGTTCCAGTCAAGGGGTCCAATGACTAGATAGGTAGATGGCTGATAGGTAAGAGATAGGTATAGATAGATAGATGGATAGATAGATAGATAGATAGATAGATAGATAGATAGATAGAAAGATGAGTGATAGATGATAGATATATTATAGATAAAAGGATAGATAAATGATGGATAAAGAGATAGATGATTGATAAATAGATGAAATAGAGATGATAGATATATAGATAGATGATAGATGATTGACGGATGATAGATATATGCTAGATAGATTATAATAGATAGATAAATAGATGATTGATAGATGATAGATTACAGATAGGTAGATACATAGATGAATAGATAGATATATAGATGATTGATAGATGATAGAAAGATGATAGATGATAGATAGATAGATAGATAGATAGATAGATAGATAGATAGATAGAAGATTGATAGGTGATAGATAATGGATGATTGATAGATGATAGATATATGCTAGATAGATTGTAGATAGATAGATGATCGATAGATGATAGATAGAAAAAAGATGATAGATTGATGGATAGATGATAGATGATTTATAGATGATAGATGATTGATAGATGATACATAGATGATAGAAAGATAGGTATATTGTAGACAAATGGATAAGTGATAGATGATAGATGATTGATACATAGTAGATAGAAAGATAGATAGATGACTAATAGATAATTGATAAATGATAGAAGGTTGAAAGATGATAGATGGGCAGATGTTAGATAGAAAGATGATTGATAGACAGAGAGAGCTGATACATGAATAAATAGATGGATAAACAATTCAGACACATAGATTATACAAGAATGGATAAACAGATGTATGCATGCATAGATGAATAATATATAGATATATAGGTAAATGGATGAATTGATAGATGGACAGATGGCTGTGCACTGGGTGCACCTTGATTGAAATTTCACATGCCTGTAGGAGACGGGGCCACCTCAATGGCTCTGCTCCTCTGGTACTTCCCAAGTAAACTCAGTGAAAACAAGGAAATCCCCAGGCTTCAGAGAAAGGGGAACTGGGAAGCAGAGGGGCCTGTGGGAGACCTGATGGTAAACTAAGCAGAGGCGGGGAGAGCACCAGGCTCTGCCTGTGCTAGAGAACAAGGTTGGGTGGCTGTGTGCAGAGATAGAAACAGGAGAGCAATCACACCTAGGCAAGCCCTGCCCCCACCACCACATCCACCAAAGGTGTGGTCTCAGCTCCTCTGTGGGGCCTGGAGCAAGTTAAGCATCAGCCTCACTCTTATCTCTGGGCACCTCACTGTGGTC
>NW_022196893.1:8999757-9000844 GCF_008632895.1 Mastomys coucha
AATGTTGAGTCTGGTTGGAGCTGTACCCAGCATAAGCCCAGCAGTTCCCAGAACCAGTGTAGCTCAGGTCATATCCAGCTCTGTTTTTTCCTGTCTCTCCAATATTCTTTCTCTCCTTCAGGACACTCTGCCCCTCTCTTCCCTGTCCTTCATGTTCCTGATCCTCCTTGCATTTCCCTGGAGCATCCAGCTCAATGGTGTCCCTCTCCATCCATATTACTCAATGCATCCCCTAAACTCCCAACCTCGGATGAGCCAGAGTCTTCTCTTTGCATCCCACAGGTCTGCTAGTCCTCTAAGGGCTTCCAGATCCCATAACTCTTGCTCTTGAGAGCTTTGGCATAGGACCTTTCCCCACACAATGTTTCTAGCCGTCTCCTTTACTCTAAGACCCTATAGGACCCTCTGGAAGGTCCCGAAGCTAGAAGGCTGTCCCAGGTGCCTTATGGACTTCCTCCATAACAATGTAGGAGCCACTTTCTCCTTACAAAGCCCAGCTTTAGAAAGACGCCAAGGTTTGGCAGGTCAGGACCCTGGAAAGGGATATGTCGGTTATTTCTCAGGCACTGCTGTGTCTGTCCTACCAAATGACACCTCAGAGAACAGGGGCAGGTCTGAGCACTGTCCTACATGAGAGCATGTGTAGCACAGAACATACTTCATGGCTGAGAATCCACTGAGATCTCATGTTCCTATCAGAAAAGGAGCTCCTCAATAGGATCCACCACACAGATGCACCAGGCTCAGGGCCCTCTACCTGGTCACCTGGGCCTCAGCAGGAAGCTAGAGACCAAGGCTTTGTGGTACATGCCTTTAATTCCAGCACTCAGGAGACAGAGGCAGAAGGATCTGAAGAGTGTGTTGCTAGCCTGGTCTTCAAAGCTGGTTTCTGGCAGCCTGGGTTACATAGAAAGATCCTGTCTCAAAAAAAGATACTACTGTGGGACAGGAGTGAGAGGGACAGGGGACACCCAGACACCCAGAGGGGGAGAGGATGCCTCTCCTGATCCTCTGTTTCTCTCACAGACACTGTCCCTCTGAAGACTCTGCAGTGCTACAATGACTACACCAACCACATCATCTGCAG
>NW_022196893.1:9002440-9003915 GCF_008632895.1 Mastomys coucha
TTCTTTCCTCAGGAATAGTAACCTTGATGCAGGTTACTTGATACAGGTGAGGATACA
The DNA here is from genome assembly GCF_008632895.1 of Mastomys coucha. Classification (NCBI taxonomy): domain Eukaryota; kingdom Metazoa; phylum Chordata; class Mammalia; order Rodentia; family Muridae; genus Mastomys; species Mastomys coucha. The sequence continues at coordinate 9,002,498 of NW_022196893.1, forward strand.
GAAAAGGGGAGGAGAGCAGATGAGCTTCACCTAGAGAATGACCTTGACCTGTTTCTATGACCTTGGTCAGAGCTGCTGTGCACAACAAAGCTCACCCCGAAGACCAAAATTAGTGATGTTTAAAGTCAACTAGGAGTCTCTGAAGTTAGGGGCTTCATAGGCTCAACCTGAATTGCAGTCAGATTTCTTGTGATGTGGCGTGATCAAGCTCATTAGTTAGATAGATGGTAGACAGTACACACACAGTCTGTGCATCCTATTATAGGCCTGGTGGCAGCTCCAGGGACTTTTCCCTTGCTACAATCAGCCTGCTGCAGAAATTGCCTGCTTTTCCTGCAAGTCCTTGGAGATTCTTTTCAAACTGTGCATGAAGTGATTCTGTCCTTACTCCTCATGGACACTTCTAGGCTCCTCATCCTTGCCTGTTTGTTGTGTCCAACAATTTCCAATGACAATATATTACCTAGTGAACTCATGTGAGCTTGTTCTCATCAAGATGTTCACTGCATGGGCAGGTACGTGTGCATGGGGGTCGATGTGTGTATGTGTGTGTGTGTGTGTGTGTGTCTGTCTGTCTGTCTGTCTGTGTTGTGTGTGTAAGTGTATGCCTTTGTATACATGTATATGTGTGTGTATGTCTATGTCTTTGTCTCTGTATATGTATGTCTATGTGTTTGTACAGTGTGTCTATGTGTCTCTGTGTGTATGCGTGTGTGTCTCAGTGTGTCTCTGTTTGCCTGTCTATACTCTGTGTGTGTGTGTGTGTGTGCATGTGAGTCTCATTTCTGTGTGTCTTTCTGTACGTGTATTTCTGGGTGTGTCTCTGTGTGTGTGTGTGTGTGTACTCTCTTGGTGTGTGTGTGTGTGTGTGTGTGTGTGTGTGTGTGAGTCTCATTTCTGTGTGTCTTTCTGTACGTGTATTTCTGGGTGTGTGTGTGTGTGTGTTTGTGTGTGTGTTGTTCATTGCCAGACACTGATCTTGGATAAAAGCAGACACTTAGTACAAACTAACAAATGTTCCCTGACAGGAAACTGCCAGTGCCCTGTGAGCTCAGTGAGAACCTCATGTGGTCAGAGTGCCCGTCATCCCATCGCTGTGTGCCCAGAAGATGTGTCATCCCCTATACACGTTTTTCCATCACAAATGAAGACTACTACTCCTTCCAGCCAGATCGTGATCTGGGCACCCAGCTCATGGTTCCCCTGGCCCAGCATGGTGAGGAGCTGGGGTCCTACCTAGGCAGTGGGTTCAGGAGTGGCCAGGATACTTGGGATGGCTAGAGAGAAGGTTGCCCAGGTTTAGGGACCCTGTCCTAGAGTTGGAACAGATGTGATATGAGGCCTCTGCCTAAGCTTCTTCTGCCACCTACCCAGCAACAAAGCTTCCCTCCTGGAGGAGCCATAGCTGTGACTCCTGT
>NW_022196893.1:9004017-9004352 GCF_008632895.1 Mastomys coucha
GAACTCTGCTCTCTGTTGCTTTGGCCCATGGCTGCAACACCTTGCCCTATCGCTGAGGCTCCAAGATCCGCAGAGGTCCTCCGAGTACAGCCGTGGAGCAGGGATGGCCATGATAGGTCACATTGTCAGGCACTTTCCACGCTTCTGACCCGGAGCCAGGCTCCTCACCACCCTCTCTGGACCTCAGAGTGTGCAACAGGTTCACAAGGCCCATAGTTACAGCATGATCTTAAGTGGGGTCACGGATCATCTGTGAGGTTTTCTTAAGGACTACAGCAGACTGATGGAGAAACCATGGCCTATATTGTTCTTCTAAGCCCCAGTGTATGTGAGAC
>NW_022196893.1:9006320-9008613 GCF_008632895.1 Mastomys coucha
GAGTGTGCCCTGCCTCTGCATGAGTTCCCAGTACTCCAGGGGTCCAGTGGGTCACTCCAATAAACAGAGGGAACTTTTTGGCATCTTTGCGTTTGCCACTTTCAAAGATTTGCAGATTTCTCACTCAGAGTGATAAAATGACTATTCTTGGATTAGGAGTATGTCTCAATGGGTGAGATGCCTACAGATGGCGTCCTTAAGTCCCAGCTTCCTGTCACACAGCAATGACCTGGACACAAGGGAGACTTTCAGCAAACCAGTAATGCTTGTCTTCTTTGGCAGCCAATCTTTTGGTCACCTGAGTTCATATCCAGCATTTTCTTCCTGGGGTCCTTGCTCCAGGAAAGGGGAGTCCTCTGATTCAAGGGAACCTTCCATGTTTTAAAGACATGAGCTTTATTCTTGTGAAAGCTCTATGAAGTCACAAGCTACGAATCTTCTGTTTGGATGGAGAGATAGAAGGTGACTGAGTGCCTAACTTTAAATTACCGATCTTTCTCAGGACATACATCAAGGCTACATGAGAAAGCCTGCATGTGTGCCCAAGTCTCAGCTTGTCACCTGCTCTCCAAGTGAGCAGGGCTGTCACCGAAAGTCCCCAGCTTTCAGTTTGGCCACAGAGTGATGGTGGGATGGTCATTTGGGTGTGTCTGTGGGCCTAATACAGCTGTGTAGGGGACACTTTTAGAACAGCAAGGACTTGCCAGCCAATACTGACTTCAGGCAACTCCCAGCGTCACTGAAGCAGCACAGGGGAGTGGCTAACATAGGACAATGAAGACACAGCTCTCCACTGCCCAGGCTTTATCTTCTCCAGACTCAGTTTTCCCATGTGTAAAAAGAGGAAATAAAAGGACTTCACAGGGGAAATGGGAAGACAGACTGAGGGAGTTCCCACAAAGAGAATATGTTGCCCAGGGCTTGAACATTCTATGGATGAAGATAGAAAGCCATGGTTGCTTTTATTTTACTTTTTATTTTTGTATTTAAACAATAGCAAGGAAAGGCCACAAGCTTTGGGCCCCCCAGGCTTACCTCAGGTGCTCCCCCAGGGATCACCATGGGATAACACTGTGATGTGGTGACGATGGGCATTTGCCTGGGTTACTTTTTTACTGTTATGACATCATGATCAAGGCAACTTGTAGAAGTGAGTTTACTTTGGGATTATGGTCCCAGTAGTTGTGAGTTCATGTTGCAGAGCATGGTGACAGGGATCAGGGTCAGGAAGCTGGAGAAAGGGCTGAGAGCTCTCATCTTTCACTGCTTGCTTGCTTGCTTGCTTGTTTGCTTGTTGGTTGGTTGGCTAATTGGTTTTTTCAAGAGAGTTTCTCTCTGTAGCTCTTGTTGTCCCAGAACTCCCCTTGCCAACCAGGCTAACCTCAAATCCATGGAGATCTGTCTGCCTGTCTCCTAAGTGCTAGGACTAAAGTTTGGCAAGTACTACCATGCTCACATCTTGAACCACAAGCCAAAGGCAAAGAACAAATAAAAGCCCCAGCTACATAGACTATTGACACACGTCCTCCAATAAGGTCACACCTCCTCATCCTTCCCTGACAGTTCCAACTGGACCAGACCAAGGATTCAAACATATAAACCTATGGGGCCATTGTTATTCAAACAACCACAGAGTTCAATGAAGTCAGAGTGGCTGGGGGTAGGGATATTGGTATAGAGTGGAGAGTACCTTAGGCCAGCTTAGATAATGGGGAATATTATACTGGGGGAGGACATGATGACATTTCCTGAAATTATCCTCCCTCCAGTCCAGATGCAGCCTCCAATCCTCAACATGACCAAGAACAGAGACAGCTACAGCCTGCATTGGGAAACTCAGAAAATGTCCTACTCATTCATTGAGCACACATTCCAGGTCCAGTACAAGAAGAAATCAGACAGCTGGGAGGTGAGGTCTAGGGCCCAGGGGATGTTATGGACAGGGAGGAGAGGAAAGAGAGGATATTCTAGGGAGCCCTACTTGCCAGGAGCCTGACCCACATGGTCAACAGGTCACAGTCCAATTTCTTGATGAAAGAGTCAGGCTCAGAAGACTGACATGACATAATCACATGACCAGTGCTGCCCTTGAGCTGAGGGGCCAGACTGGCAGAGGAATGAAACGAAGGTTTCAAAGATCAACAAGGCCTAAGTGTATTTCCTCCCTAGAACCAGATCTGACCCAATGGTTCTGCTGCTGAGGGCCAAGCTGAGGGCAAGTCCTACCCAGCACACATCCCACACCTGCAGAGGCCACCTAGAAGCAGACCCTGCGGCTCCACAGAGCCTAAAG
>NW_022196893.1:9009774-9011289 GCF_008632895.1 Mastomys coucha
TGTGCCTCCCAACTAATGCTGCTTCTCCTTGTTGAACAAGTGATGCCCACACTGTGGATAGTCCTCATCATGGTCTTTCTCATCCTCACCTTGCTCCTGGCCCTCCGTTTTGGTGGTGTCTATGGATACGGGTAAGTGTAGTCTGTGGGCACCAGGGTGGAAACCAGGCTCCAGGGTCACAGGGATGACACAGCCTGGCACGCTATCATTCCCGGCCTACCATTTACTCTTCTGGTTTCAGTTTTCCCTCTATACATGGGCATGGAAGTAGCTGACCAAGAGGTCTGGAACCTCACAAACATGGGTCCCCACCCTCCTGCTGTCTTCCAGGTTGTACAGGAAGTGGACAGAGAAAATCCCTAACCCAAGCAAGAGCCTCCTGTTCCAGGTAGGAAGGCAGGCCCTGCTGCTGGCTCCCTGTCCAATTACTCTCCCAGTGGGAAAGTGTGGGAGAGCCAGAAGGCTATGCTAGCAGGAGGTGGGTTTCTGGGACTGCTTGGATGCTCTAAGGAGAAGGAATCTCACAAATTGCCCTGAGTTATGTCTGGAGTCAGAGACAGAAGTAAAGACATTCTCCTACACAAGATGGCTCTGCACAGTCTTCTCCTGGAGGTGTACAGGGGGCTAAGGGGCTTCAGGACAGGACTTGAACCCAGAACAGCAAGATGCCACTGAGCTGGTAGGACAGCTGGCTGCAACCAGGCTGTCTCCAGAGGCTCAGTTCCTGAGACAGGAATGTGAAGGACAGAAGGACACGACAGTCCAGGTCTCACAGAACGATGGCCATGAGGAACCAGTGATGTGGGAGAAGAAGCTGTGGGAATATCATGGCTGCTCCCCTCAGAGCTTTAGAGATAAGGGAATTCACAGACCCACAGATGCCTCTCCATTTCTTGGAGTCAGAGGCCTGAGCTGGGCCCCACCATGGGGATATTCTTCCCATGCACAAAGCTTATGGAAGATACCATATGCATGTGTGTCCTCCACTGTCCCCTCCTTCCTGAGGTGCCACATTCACAGTAAAAAATCCCTTCTCTTTCCAGGATGGAGGTAAAGGACTCTGGTCTGCTGGTGGCATGGCAGCCTCCGCCTCTAAGAACCCCACTCCCCCGAAACCACAGAGCAGCCTTTTCACTGAGCAACAAGGGTGAGTGGTTGGGCTCTGACCCTTGGGGAGCCTGTGGGAGGAAACCCCTCCATGGTACACATCACAGTAGCCTGTGGATCTCTGAAGAGATGTGAGGAGATGATGCCCCCTCTAGCAAGTGGCACTCCAGGGAGACATGAGGAAGATTTTTTCTGACTCCCAGGTTAGGATGAGACAGACAAGGGACCAAAGGCAGCATCCTGGAGCACAAAACCTCTTCTTGCCATGTGACCTATGTAAGCCCAGCATTGCAATGGCTCATGGGTGACTTAACATGCACAGTAGGACTTCAGCCTGCTAAGCCCACCTGTCAGCAGCCCACCTGTCAGGAGCCCACCTGTCAGGAGCCCACCTGTCAGGAGCCCACC
>NW_022196893.1:9011305-9011796 GCF_008632895.1 Mastomys coucha
CAGCAGCCCACCTGTCAGGAGCCCACCTGTCAGGAGCCCACCTGTCAGGAGCCCATCTGTCAGGAGCCCACCTGTCAGGAGCCCACCTGTCAGGAACCCACCTGTCAGCAGCCCACCTGTCAGCAGCCCACCTGTCAGCAGCCCACCTGTCAGCAGCCCACCTGTCAGAAGCCCACCTGTCAGAAGCCCCATATGGTACCCAGACAAGTCTGATCCCAGTCCTGAAGGGAGTGGGCTGCAAGGAGCAGAAGAGAGCAAAAGTTAGGATTGCGGCATGAACTGAGCCCCGGGCACATGATGCTCTAGGACACTGGACATACACCATGTCGTTCACAGGATCTCATGCCTCGGTGCTTACTGTGAGGCCTGGAAGGGGGTCAGGCCTTCCAGAGAGCCTCACCTGCTCTGGGGATGCACTAAGTGTCTAGGTTCAACATCTCTGCTTATGTTGTCCCCACAGGGTGTCGTATATGCACTTGGAGGACAGCGAA
>NW_022196893.1:9013450-9014304 GCF_008632895.1 Mastomys coucha
GATCCATCAAGTCATTAGCTGGAGCTGGTGTGTCCTATCTCCTGGCCTCACTCACTGGATGGCAGCCATAGCTCCTTACATTTGACTTTAACCTAAAGCAGGGAGATCAAGTGTTTCTTGATCTCTGCTCATTGCAGCAAAGAAAACCACTAATATCTTGAAAGCTTCAGTGGCAATGTTCAACAACCGCCTGACAATACTTTCTAAAGTGACCACTCTAGAGAAACAAACAAGAGCGGGCTCTGTATCAAGGTGTGAACTATAAAAATGCCTTTGCATTAAGTGGGAACATTGTAATAAAATGTTTACATACAATCAAACATAGCAAAAACAAGGACATGTGTATGTGGGAGTGTGTGTGTGTGTGTGTGTGTCTGTCTGTCTGTGTGTGTCTGTGTGTGTCTGTGTGTGTTGGAATGTTGGTGGTGGGGAAATTTCAATCCCATGGGTGCCTTGGGCCTGGGTATTCGATACCTGAGGCAAATGCACCCTCTCAGAGGAGAAGAGGAGTGGGTGTTGAGGAGGTATTGTGTGGGGAAGGAAGTAGGAGGGGGACAGCAATCAGAATGTAACCTGCATAAATAAATTAACTAATGAGAAAATAGAAATATAATCAACATTATTGACAGGTTTAAAAAGGGAAATCATAGTCACTTAATTTACTACAAAAAAGCCAAAGGTATACACTGGGAGAAAGACTAATGTTTCTAGCACACCATTCTTCATGCAGAAGGATGAAATTCAATTCTGACCTTTCACTTCATACAAAGTAAATTCTCCTTGCATCAGTTCTGAGGGGATCGAGCACCACCCTCACTGGGTCTGATTTGGGATCATGAGATCTTGGGAAGACA
>NW_022196893.1:9015893-9029529 GCF_008632895.1 Mastomys coucha
ATACTTAGAGATAGAGTTAGGCCTTCCCGTTCCAGGTTTACTACTGATTTTTCTCCAATTCCACTTCTTCATCCACAGTTGTCTTAATAGAAAAAACAACCCATGTAAAAGCAAAGCAAAGCAAATACGTTCATGGTTTCAATTTTATTTTGTTTACCATAATCTCTAAGGCTAAAACCATCTTCCCATGGCATTTCAGCTGTGAGCAGGGTTTCTGCTTTGCTAAAAGCTGACTTCCATCCTTAGCTCATCACCAGGACCAAGAGGAAAAGATCATGGACCATGGTCTTCGAATCTCTTCCCTAGCCATGGAGACATGATCTGGGACTCCACCCTTTCTGTCCATGTACCACTAAGACCTTGGAGCAGTAAGAGCAGCTTCTCTCACAGTCTGGCTGCTGCAATGTGCCCACAGCCTGAGAGGCAGAAAGCTGGATGCCAAGAGTGTTCCTGCCATTCACTGAGAAGACTACCAAATAACTGAAAGGTACACAATCCATGTGGTTTATGCTTAACCCCGACCTCTCTGGGAGTCTGGGAAGTTGGCGTATCTAAGTAGAGGACACTCATGTGACAAGCCAACAGTAAACTCTGGCATCGTGTTTTGTTCTATATGTTTTGCCCAGGCAAACATTTCACATATTTGTGACAGTGCATTACCACAAAAAGTCAATATATTATATGTGACTCTGTAAGAGAAGTCCCTTGTGTGCTCATATCTCCTTGCCTCAGAAGCCCACCACACATCCCTCTATATTAGTAAATAATACTGCAGGTGTCAACTGTGCTGAGACCTGTAAATGGGGCTATAAATCACCAGTATTAGGGTCATTTTGGGAAGTGCCCCAGCCTGGGAACCAGCTCCTGTCTCACCACCTTCAGGAGCTTGGTCGTCTTCCAGAGCATTTCATCTTCTGCTGCTCATTTCCTTAGCCTTATTTCATGCCAAAGGAGTTGGCAGCACACCACACATCCTGTGGGAGAAATCATAGGGCCATCCTTTCAGCTTGATGGAATTTGATTCCAGGTTTCTCTATGTAGAAGGCATTGCTAGATTAATTGGTCCCTTTAAATAAGATCATTCCGAACACTTGTCAGTTTGTAATGAGGGCCTTGGCTGGCCTTGTTTCTTTTTTGATATTTGTTTTCAGACTATAAACGATATTTGTATTGCTATCTCCAGACATACCAGAAGAGGGCATCAGTTCCCATTACGGATGGTTGTGAGCCACTGTGTGGTTACTGAGAATTGGACTCAGGACCTCTGGAAGAGCTGGTGCTCTTAACCTCTGAGTCATCTCTCCAGCCCTGGATTCACTAATTTTGTAAACAAAAACAATAAAAGTTCTAACAAATAATTTAAATTTCAGCTACTCTACAAATAGAAAAAAAAAATTCACTGATTATATGACAAAGTCCCCCTTTCCTACATTCCCATTTCCATGTAGTCGGATCACAAGCCAACTAGGAAGTGAAAGTTCAGGTTGGCTTTTTAACACAGATCTACATGAGTACAGATGGATTCTGCTCTGTGCTACCTGGCTTCTGGGTGTTGCCATGCTTATCAATAGGATAGATAGCATTTTTGTATAAGTGTATTTGTAAAGAAAGTACATTTGTGAGTGAAATGACAGAGGAATGATCAGTTACTAGGGAGCTCATGAGTATGATGCCAATTCTGAAGGAATTTCTGGAGAAAGAATCAGTCCTGGTGCAACGGCACACTCTGAGGGGCACAGAGGATGTTCCTGCTCAGGGCAGCTTGATTCGCTCCAGAGGACTCAACAAGCACGAAAGATGGGTGGGGGAAGGGATGCTTACCTGTATGGTTCAGACTCAACAGGTCTGATGAAGGTGGGAGGAGAGGTGGGTGAGGATGGAGGTCCCCCTAGGATAGCAGGCTGCTCAGGGAAGCTTAGTTTGCTACAGAGGACTCAGCAAGCAGGGAAGATGAGTTGGGGAAGGGATGCTTACCTGTATGGTTCAGGTCTTGCCACGGACTGGGTTGTTTTGGGGACCCCTTGTTCCATAGGGTGATAAGACGTCTAGCCTAGTCGGCAAAGAATTCGGTGAGTGACAAACGAGAAGACACAAAGAAGTGTGGTATATGAGTGTAATTGTTCAAAGTAAAATCAAGCTTTTATAGTATACAGAAACAGGACAAATGACAGAAGTCACGTAGGCAGGAGACGGCCGCATCAAGGTCAGTGAGAAAATGCAGCCCAGGTGCAAAGTGAAGGAGCAGTAGTGTCCTTCCTCCTGGGCTATTTTTGGTAGCCCCAAGATAAATTCTCTGGGTCTGTGTGAGGCAAGTACCTGAAGGTCATATTCTAGCAGTCCTTGACTGTAACATAGATAATTAGTGACAGAAGCCCTACAACTTCTCTCTGGTATGTGAAGCAATTCTGCCTTGTGTGGGACTGCTCTGATAATTAGTGCCTAACTGCTTTCTCTAACTCTGGAGACATCCTGTCTGGTAAGATAGCTTCCTTGTAAAAATTCCAAGCTAGTTACAGCTACAACTTCAACAAAGAAGGAGGAGGGGAAAGAGGACAAAAGAGGAGGAGGATGGGGAGGAGGGGGAGGAGGAGAAGAACCACTCTTTTCTGAAATATGACTGTGGCCACTTGAATGAAAATGGCCCCTACAGTTTCATAGGATTATTGAAACACTGCGGAGGCCAGGAAATAATGTTTAATCTCAGTTTTACTTAATAACAAAATATTTCTTAGAGAACCTTTATGCCTGAATAAAGAAAGCATGCAGATCTCTTCACATACTTTAGCAGAGGCCAATCTGGAACACATCAGAGCTAGGAGATGTCAGTGATTGACTACCCCAGGAGACTGGCTTTCTGTGAAGCGTACGCCTCAGGTCCATGATCAGGTTTTCAAGCCTGACACACAGACACTACTGAAGTAGACAAGTGCTGCGTGATAAGGTCTCAAGGATTCTTTTGACATAAATCAAGAACCCACAAATCAAGGCTCAGTTAGGCTCATGCTATGATGGTGTTGCTAGGAATATCAGAGTTTTTTTTTTTTCTTGAGGTTTTAATCTCATGAATAAATAATTTAGTAAGGCTCTTGAAAGAAGCTCATGAACAATTTTATTCAAGTGTTGTAAGAGAAACAAGACAGGCTAGCTGGGAATACCAGGAACTGTAAGCAAGAGTGAATGACAAGGGTGGAAGAAAGTCATTCCTGTTGCAATGAATGTCACTAAGCAGCCATGTGTAGGGAGTATATGCAAATGCTCAAGATAATGCATGAGAAAGTCCGGAGTGTAAGGGGATTCTAGAAATGCATTCTCCATCTTTGGCTGGCACTGGAAAGACAGAAGGAGGAAGAAATAAAAGAAGATGAAAACAAAGACTGATGACTACGACTTCAAAAAAGGAGGAGGAGGGGAAGGAGGACAAAGCAGGAGGAGGATGGGGAGGAGGGGGAGGAGGAGAAGAACCACTCTTTTCTGAAATATGACTGTGGCCACTTGAATGAAAATGGCCCCTACGGGTTCATACAGCATGGCACTGTTAAGTGGTATGGCTTGTCTGGAGCAGACATGGACCTGTTGAAGGATGTGTTTCACTAGGGGTGGGCATTTAGGCTTCAATACTCAAGCCAGGCCCAGTGTCTATTGTTATGGTTTCTCTTCACAGTAATAAGACACTAAGATGGAAGTTGGTAGCGGGGCCGGGGGGGTTGATGTAGCAGATCAGACCACGCTTTTGTTTGGAAGAATGTGGAACACCTTGGGACTTTGAACTAGAAGAGCAATTGAGCAATTCAAGCAAGATTTACTGGGTCGTACTAGCAGGAGCTTCAAGGACAGTGGTGCTGAGGGGTATTTAAACTGTGAGGGCACAGTTCATGAGGATTCAGAGGGGGATATTATCATGGGGCCTAGAAATAGTTTTTGTGATGTTTTGGCTAAGAATGCCACTGCTTTCTGCCATTATGTAAAAAGCCAACCTGAGGCTAAATTGAAGAGTTATGCATTAAAAGCTTTGGCAGAGGACAGTTAAAAGCAGCCCCACATGGACTGTGTCATGTGGCTCTTGCTGGCCTGTCTTACGCCGTTCTATAATGAAAAGGAACAAGCTAAGCTAGGAACAACATAAAATGTAGTTTGAGAAAAGGAGCACCAGGGAGTTTAATGGAGCTCAGTCTTGTGTTCAAGGATGGAAAAAGATTAAAGAAATGCTCGATGCTAGATGGAATTCAGGGAATGGTTGACATCAAGGTAAGACACCCCCCAGCCAAGCTTCCAACTCATGAAAAGGTATTTAAGTAAAGCTTAGGGCCTGGCACATGCCTTACTGTACTGGGGAGGCAGAGACAAGCAGATTTCAAAGTTCAAGACCATCCTGGTTTTCAGAGCAGTTTCCAGGACATCCAAGCTTGGGCAGTGAAGAAAGCTGGTGAAAATGTATTTGAAAGAGAAGACAATGTATTTTAATAAGGGGACCATGTTCCAGCCCCAGCAAGTAATGGAACTTGGCAGCTTCAGCTATGCAATTATGAATTCAGAGACAAGGATACAAGAAAGGAGTTATGGAATCTCCCTCCATGTCAAAAGAGAGTATCTGAGGCCAGACATACATTAGGGGTGTCCCTGAATGGATGCTCAAAGAAGCCATTGCATGAATCTGTGAAGATGAGGCCTGGATTGCCTTGGAGATCCTAAGATGTTGAAGATGCCATAGCCTTGGCATATCTGCTGAAAACAGTTGCTAACCCAGGGTTAAATCAGCCCAAGAAAAAGAAGTGTGTTACAGTCAACAAGGTTGAAAGGAGTTGGAGATCTGAAGAGTGTTTTGACATAAAGAGGCAGAGTTTAGAGTTTGTCCAGCTGGTTTTCAGCCTTGCATTGGCCCACCGTTTTCTCACTATGCTCTATTTATACTGTTTGGGAATGGTAATGTGTATCCTGTGCCATTATTTGTTGGAAGTAATGTGACCTGATTCTTCATTTTGACTTTACAGGGGGTTACAGTTAAGAGATTTGGATGAGTTTCAGAAGAGACTTTATACTTTATACTTTAAAACAGTGCTGGTGCTGTGATAGACTATGGGAACTTTCCAAGGAAGACTAAATGGATTTTGCATTATGATATGATGACAAGACTTTGGACAGAATGGAGTGGAGTGCAATAGTTTGAGTGAAAACAGCCCTGATAGCTTCACAGGGAATGGCACTATTAGGAGGTGTGGCTTTGTTGGAGAAAGTGTGTCACTGAGGATGAGCCTTAAGTTCCAAATGCTCAGGCCAGGTCCAATGTCCCTTTCTCTTGCGGCTGCCTGTCAATTCAGACGTAGAACTCTTAGCTATCTCTCCAATACTATGTCTGCCTGAATTCCATGCTTAGCAACTGGATAATGGACTATAGCTCTGAACTATAAGCTGACACCAATTAAATGTTTTTCTTCAGAAGACCTGCTGAGTTCCTGGCTGCTTTCTCAGAGGCCATGCAAGCACCAGGGTCCTGAGGTAAGACCCTATCTCCTCCCTTAAAAGTAGGCTCTACATCCCCAATTGGCACTCTTGGGCTCTATATTCTTGTCCACAACTCTGGCAGCTTTCTCAGAAGCCATGCGAACATTAGGGACCCTAGGTAAGACACAGTCCTCTGCACACTAAATCCCCTTAAAACATACCCAACAGCCTTAAACTACACCCCATTTTCTGGGTACGATATTAGACATCATATTGGACATCACAACTTTGGTAGGTCTCTGCTTTCCCAGAGGCCATGCTGGTTCTAGGGACCTGAGAGGCAATATTTGTTCCCCAAATCCCAGAGGTCATCCAGACCACAAAAATCCCAGTAGAGATGCCCTACTGGACCTGAACTCTGGCTGGTCAACAGAACTGCAGGCAACTCAGGCCAGAAGACCAGAGAAGAAACTGAATCAAGGAAAGATCAGCCAAAAAACACTCACCCATCTAACAAAGATAAACTCAGAAATCAACACCTATACCTATAATGACCCTTGACCCTGATAACTAGGCACCAGAACAAAATCAACAGGAGCCAGGGCAGTAGAGCACAGCAATATTGTCCAAGCCCTGAACAATCAAATGCCTTGAAGAATACTGGGAAATACAAACAAACAGGTAAAGAAAATCAATAAACTGTTCAAAACCTGAATATGGTCATAGAAGCAATAAAGAAAACACAAACTGAGGGAAACCAAGAGATGGAAAATCTAAGTAAGCAAACAGAAACTACAGACATAAGCATAACCAATAAAATACAGGAGATGGAAGAGAGAATCTCACACATATAAGATACAAGAAAAGAAGTTGATGTTTCAGAGAAAATGTTAAAGCTAAAAAGTTCCTCACACAAAACACACAGGGTGTCTGGGATGCCATGAAAAGGCCAAACATAAGAATAATGGGAATGGATGAAGGAAAATATTCCCAGGTTGATGTTGCTGGCCAGCGGTAACAGTAAGATTGGGTTTTCTGGAATATGGAGTTAGGAGAAAATTGGCAAGCCAAGTTTATGTTACCTTAATCCATGTGGAAGGTTCAAAATTAGACAGCACTCAAGTGTGATCACTCAGCCATCTTGGATTTAATTATCTCTTTGTTACAAGCCAACAAGTAGAATAGGTGAGGCAAAACCCCTCCCCCAAGTTTGTCAGCATATAGGCCCAATCAGCAGCTTCTTTAGTCTCTGTAGAGGTGGGACTTCCGATGTAACTGGAACCAGGAGCAAGGCGTGACAAATAGCAGGAGGTGGGCAGAGAGGTGTGGTTATGAGAGGCAGGCAGGGTCAAGCAGGAGGGTTACAGGTTGAGGGACCAGAAAATATTTTCAATAAAATTGTAGAAGAAAATTCCCCTAAACTAAACAGATAGATAAATATACAGGAAGCTTACAGAACACCAAATAGATTGAACCAGAAAAGAAAGACCTCCCACTACATAAAAATAAAACCACTAAATATATAAAAGAAAGAAAAATATTTAAAGCTAAAAGGGAAATGGGGAAAGTAACTTTTGTAGACAACCTCTTTAAATCGCATCAGGATTTTCAATGGATAGTTTAAAAACCAGAAAGACCTGAAACAGTATCTTGCTAACTCCAAGAGATCTCAGATGTCATTCCAGACTATTATACCCAGCAAAACTCTCAATCTCCAGAGATGGAGAAAACAAGATAGTCCTTGGGAAAACAAATTTAAACAATATCTATCCACAAATCCAAATACAGCCCTACAAAAAATACAAAAAGGAAAACTCCAGTCCAAACAGGTTAACTACACCCAAGGAAACATAGGAAACAAAAAATTGCACACCAAAAAACTCAAAAGAATATAGACACAAACACACACACACACACACACACACACACAGAGAGAGAGAGAGAGAGAGAGAGAGAGAGAGAGAGCTCCAGTACATAAGGGGACACCTTGCATACAGCTCCACAGGCAAACCCAGTGACCACAGGATGATTACCTTCTGACTTTAAGCAATCCCAGATCTGAGTGCTCCTACCCTGCTGGCCTCAGGGTAGTCTCAGGACCCAGTTTTCCTGCATACTGCCACTAGGGCAAGCCTAGTATCCAGAAGACCACAAAAGGCAGACCACAGGACAGACCCAATATGCAAGGGCTGAGTAAATGCCACAAGCACATCTGCTTGGTATCTTAAAGGATGAAAATGTACTGAACCTCAGAGTACATACTAGCCTCCACTGCAGGGCCCAAACTCATAGGGTGGAGGACATGCATTGCCTCAGGACAGGTCAAGGAACCTCTAGGACCAATTATTGACCACTTTGTAATCTCAGTATCAAGGAGGCCATGCAAACAATGACCTCTGAGAGTTCAGTGCCCTGGGACCTAGTGCATTTTCATTAAAAGGCAGGACTGATGGCCAAGCAGCCACATACTGTTCTTCAAGGCAAAAGCAGTACCAAGGGTTGGGACTGCAGCGTGTCATCATGACGGGACAGCACCCAGGGGAGCAAAGAAATGGCACCTTCCAGAAAGGAACACTAGCTGGGACCACCATATTGCACCTCCATGATGGAAAAAGTATACAGGGCCTATTCCCTAACTGACCTCAGAAAAGGCACAATACCATGGGGCTGGATCTTAGGCTATGACCAAGGCAAATCATTACCTATGGGACACTATCACATTTATAACTATTTATGATTACCCAGAAGGCCCACACTGCCCTCTAGTGACCTGGGTGACAAGTACATCATGACCAAATGTCAGGTCTTGTGTCAAGGTGGACATACCAATGCATCAATGATGTCATATGGCAGTAGTAGTATCCAGGGAGCTCAAACTACTCCACTTTAGAGACGGTTCGGTTTCAAGGGTCCATATAAAAAGGGTCCATGTGCAGCATATAAAAGAGCTGATGGGAGGGAAACAGGACTCGCACTTCTGTCTGAAGCCCCTCCCATGACCCTATGGGGACTGTTTGTTCAAATAAAGTTTCAGTTTATTATTGTACCATATATTGCCCCCCACAACAGTAGTCCACCTCTCTCTGCCTGCAGCCTTTGGTTTTTCTGTCTAAACCTATGTCTAGAATGTACAAATTTTGTCCATCCCATGGACATATTCCCTGGATGAATGAACTACATTCACCTAAGACCCTCATCACACTGTCATCTCATGAATGAATGAGCATTCCATCCACCAACCCCAGGCTGCACACCCTTAACTGGAATACAGAGAGGGGCCTCTGAATGAAAGTGTCATGCTTGTTGAGATCACTCAGGGGGATGTGCACACCAGAATCCCTGTCTATTGTTCCAGAGGGAGACACATAGACTGGGTGAGAGACAGACACTGGAAGAAAGTTCCTCTGCATCAAGGTCTGGTGCCTGACCACATTTTCAAGTGGCAAGGACCAGCTTCAACTTGGAGAGGGTTTCTGAGAGAAGGGGTATGTGGGAGGAGCAAAAACAAACTACTCAAGATCAAATCGTGGGTCCAAGCTGACGATCTATGCTCTGCTCGAGACAGCTTTCCAGGTTGCTTTCTTTGTTCTGCCTTTTCTGGAGATTTCCAGACAGCTCGTGAGCCCCCCACCTCCTCCTGCTCCAGACAGTTCTCCAAGAAGTTCTCTTTTTCTATTCTAAAATCTGGATATCTCATCTCTTGCAGATCATAAGCACAGTCTTTTATTTTACATATCACCATATCACTCCAGCCATTTACTCCAGCCATTCCCTTTTGAAACCACATCCCGTGACCATTACAAAAGAACCCAGAGATCTATCTGCCTTTGTTAAGCACAGACAATAAGCTCCCTGGGTAGGACCCCACCCTGAAAATACAATTTCTACCTCACCTGGGCCTAGACCTAAATTCCCTCTGCCCGTAAGCTCAGGAATCTGTCTGCTTTTGTAAAAACAAACAAGCAAACAAACAAACAACAAAAACAAAAACAAAAACTTAGCTGAGTGAAATCTCCTGAGATTACCACTGCTAAATCTCTTTATTTCCTTTCTTAGTATTTTTCTGACAAGTTGACAAGCTGCTTTTGGTCTTTTTAGATTCATGAAGCCCCTCATATAATTCATATCACAATCTTTTATTTTTCACACTTGAGATATTATACATTTTTGAACTCATGTTTTCAAAGTTCTTTCCCACAGCCTTGTGGGCTATTCTGATGGTCCCAGCATATAGCATTTTCCTAAGACATTAGTCACACTGTCACATCCCAGATTCATGCTATCTCTGATTACCATGGAGTCATAAAAGTTTACGGGGGTGGGGCATTTCTCAAGAAAGGACTATGAAAATATGTACATTATTATACAAACAAGCCTTACTCCCACAGCAGGCATTGGCACTCAGGAAGCCCATGCCTGCTGGTCTTGCTCCAGGAGCAGAAACCATGTCATTCCACCCTTACCAAGGCCATGCCTGACTTGTAATTCAAGCCATCAACTCTTTAAGGTACTGAAGGCAACGGGTGTGTAAAAAACAAGAAGAGGAAAACTCTAGTCATGACAAATGTTTATGAAGGAGTCAACACCTGTGTTTATGATAAGGGTTGAAATCCACGAAATGCCTACATATGTAAGAGGCCTAAAAATGCAAGAGATTCAAACCTGTCACCACAGAACCCAGGATCCAGAAAAAGATGGTGAATTACTGCTGGCCAGCCTGTGCTTCACAATAGAAACCTGCTTCAGATCTGAAGCAAGAGATCCTGCCATTTCTGTCAAAATGGGTAAAATGGGAAAGTAATATGCTGAGCAAAGGGAGCCACAAGAGAAGGAAAATATTGTATAGAGGAACATAAATCGAGGTGCAAAAACAATTGGAAGATGTTGGCCAAAGTATGTTGCAGGAAGACGTCAGAGATGTGTGGCACACAAACAATATGGGGGACTATTGTGACTTAGCCATGTTCTAGTCACCTGGGGAATTAGTATAATGAGATGATGTATCAAGAAATAATGGTGGTATTTGGCAGCTGAGGTGGACAAAAAAAAAAATTTATTTTTTAAAAGAAAAGCATTCTTTGTATTGGAAATACAGAAGTTTATCCCAGGTTCCTATGTGCAGCATGCTTCCTAACACTTCTACAAGCACAGTGCAGTGCTCAGCCCTCTGTCCACATCCTGGATGGCTAATCATTACCCAGACACACGATGCCTAAAATCACTTGGCTTTCAAACTCTCGGTCCATTGAAAATGGTTCAGTTCTGCTGGTATCAGACGATGCCTCTTCTGTGGGTAATGGCATCATAAAGAGCCCCCAAAGTGACTGTCAGTGTTCTGTATGTCTGGTCTTTGCAGATGGCAGTCTCTCTTGAGTCTCTTTACTGGGGAAATGTTGTCCATGCCTAGGTGTCTGAGATGTCAGTAACACCAGCTCTCTCTCCTTGTCCCATGTACACAGCCGTGGAGGTGGTGGACGGAGGGGACTTGAGAAGCACTTTATCCTGATCACGTGGCTCTTGCCAGGACAGAGAGGAACTGTCCCCAGTCAGGAAGTTCTCCAATATGCCTCAGAGAGTGTTTTTCCTCAACAAGAGGTAAGGTTAAGGTGCTGGGTGCTCCTGGGATCAGAAAAAAAATCTTTTTTTGACAATCTCAGCGCACCCACTTGTGAGTCTGGCTTTGCCCTACCTCCATGTCAATCAACAGGACCTGATCAATCAAGAAGACCTGAATAAGGAAGTATTTCGTAAACATTACAAAAAGTCCAGTTGTGCATAACTCTGTAAATGACCACCCCTTCTCAATGACCTGAGCCAGGAAGCACCACCTGTGTGCCTCTCTTCCACCCAGGGTGTCTGTTCTCAAAAAAAAAAAAAAAGTGGCCCTTTCCCAGGTTCCTGTAGGGAGTTGATTCTGTTTGTCTTCCTATCCCCTTATGGGCTGCAATCCTTCCTCCTGTTCTTCCATAAGAGTCCCCAAGCTCCTTCCACTGTTTGGCTGCAGGGGTCTGAATCTGCCTGAGTCGGTTGGTGGGTGGAGCCTCTCAGAGGACAAGCATAACAAATATCATTAATCATGTCAGGGATTGGTGCTTGTTCATGCAATGGGTCTCAAGTTGGGCAAGTTATTGATTGGTCATTTTCTCAGTCTCTGCCCCATCCCCAATCCTTGCATTTCTTATAGACAGGATAAAGTTTGGGCTAAAATTTTTGTGGGTGGGTTGGTGTTCCTATTGCTCCACTGGGGTTTCTGCCTGGCCACAGGAGGCAGTTTCCCCAGGCTCCATGTCCCCAATGCTGTGAGTCAAAGCTAAGGTCACCCCCATCGATTCTTGGGTACCTCCCTTATCCCAGGTCTCTGTCTCTTTGAGATACTGCAGTTAACAAGGGGATAGTTTCAGTGAACATGGGTAGCATAGGAACAGGGTAGTGGAGAGAACCTGGCTGTGGCTGACAAACAGGCAAGCTTCTGAGAACATCCAGAAGGGATGAAGAGTGCATGAGGAAAAGAGAGATAAGACATACTGGCACTTCAAAGCCATCTGTCATCTGCAACTCAGTTTAACCAGATGTCTCACACTTGCTCTCTGCTTACAAGACAGGAAAGCTAAGAGATGAACGAGTTGTCCATGGAAGAAGCTGGAAGCTGAGAACCATAGTTGATTTTTTTTTTTTTTACTTTTTATTGGTTCTTTATGAATTTCCCATCATGCACCCCAATCCTATTCATCTCCCTGTTGCTTCATACCCACCTTCTACCCTTGCAACCTCCTCCCCAAAAGAACAAAAGAAAGGGAAATCGCATTAAAGAATCTGTAGTGTGTCACGGTGTATCCCACAGTCATCTCTTTGTCCACCCTTCCTTGCTTGCAAATGTTCATTGCAATGACTCATTGGTCTGGTTCGAGGCTCTGGCTTCTGATACACTATCAATACTGCACTTCACTGGGTCTCATCTTGGATATCCTGTTGCTGGCCTGTGTCATGGAGATCCTGTAGTTTTTGATCTGAAGAACGGGCCCCTTCATGCACTCCTACAGTTCACAGATGGAGTAGATGTTGGGGTTGCCCAGTTCAAAGCCCTGGATCCGGACCTGAGAGGTATCTGAGCTGGTTAGCTCTCCAGTTCTCCCACACCTGCATTATTGGGGTGAGCTCTCTAGCCCCACCCACACCCACAATGTAAATTAGACATCATGAGAACATAGTCCTAGGAGGTGGGAGAGGAAGAGAAATTAAAGAAACAACAAGAGAGAAGGAGGAGCAAGCCAACAAAGAGGCAAGACCAGGATGCAGAAGGATGTGGTGGCCTATATTGTGCCCTGACAGTCAGCAGAAACAGACCATGAAACCCTGCCAGGAGCCATCTGGGAGAAGCTAAAGACTAGCAGGTGATCTTCCTGAGATGATCCACCATGGACTGTAAATCTCTGATGGTTTCGCTGCTCTAGGCAAGGCTGAGATGATTACATTTTAGGAAAGATTCCTGCTATTAATATGTTTTTCCTGTGTGGTGTGTGTGTGTGTGTGTGTGTGTGTGTGTGTGTGTGTGTGTGTCATTAGGTATTAGCCCACCCTTTTGAGCAGATCTCTGCAGAACAACGAAGATGTACTGTCTCGTAGTGATGCTATATAGACAAATAGATGATTTCTTAATTCTTAATGATGATTCTATAAGAATCCCTGAAATTATATTAGTAATTATTAAGATCTTTTATAATAGGACTGCTATTATGTCATTTGTGGTGTCAAAACTACATTGAGAACTCTGCCAGTCTTTAGTGTCATGAGTTATCAGTTCCTGAGATAGCAAGCAGGCATCTACAACTCCGAGCACATTCCAAGAGGTTGTAAAATAATTAACCAAAGGTCATGAAAAGGAAACTAAGGATTTACTCTAGGTGCAAGGACAGACGATAAAGTATTGACTGGCTTTATCTATATAAAACTTCAATGATAACTTCCTTATGGTCTTTAACTCTCCATAAACCTGTTGAGCTTGTGACAAATGATGAATGTTTAGCCAGATAATTACTCTTAATGGATATGCATGTAAACATTCCCTGTTGTAAACTTCTTATTCGATCTTTGATTTGACTTACTGTGTAAATGTGTGGTGACTTTTTACCATGTGATCATGCATTCTGAAAGACCTATAAGTGCTGGGCAAAAAGAGAGGGGAGATTCCTTTTTTTTT
>NW_022196893.1:9029539-9034786 GCF_008632895.1 Mastomys coucha
TTTTTTTTTTTTTAGAGAGAACCTTTTTTGGAGATCTTTTCTTAGAGAACTTTTTAGATATAGTCCCTAGAAACAAAGATTAAACTCACTTTTCAAAGTGTCCCTTCTTCTTGAGACTTCGAGTAGTAGGCTGGGAATCAGAGCCTCACAGTTCCTGTGGAGATAGAACAAAGGGTGCTAAGTGCCAGAGACTTGTAGTTTTCTGGCCTCAGAGGAACTCAGACAGGCAGGTCAGCTACTACAACAAACTGACTTAGGTTTAAGACAGATACACATTTTATTATTAAACAGCAGCCCTAAATATGTCGCAAGACCAAGTCTTGCCCCCACCGATGCTCTTCCTCCTTGGCTACCTTCAAGAGAGAACAAGAAAGAAGAACAGCCTGGGCTGACCCCCAGAAAAACCCATTGGTTCTAGGTGCGCCTCAAAGCCAGAGGTGGTGCAGTGAGCTGGGGGACAGGAAATAGTGTTTAAGAGAGATGTAAGACCCTAAGGTTTGTGATAAGCACTGGAAACAGATCTGCCATTTGGAGAAATAGGGGAAAGGAGACACTTGAGCACACATACACACATGCAGGGAAAGCACCCATACACATAAAAATAAATACATTTCTAAATTTAAAAGGTAAAAGCTAAGCAAGAACCTTTCTGACATTTTTAGTCTAATGCTCAATTTGATTCCTCAACATCTTGGAGACTCTCTTAGAGGGGGAGGCAGCCCCGCTCTCCAGAGCACCACTTGACGTGGACACACATCCTTGATGAATGGCATCTGACGTGGACACACATCCTTGAGAGATGAATGGCATCTGACGTGGACACACATCCTTGAGAGATGGATGGCATCTGACGTGGACACACATCCTTGAGAGAATCTCTTAGATGGGAAGGCAGCCCCGCTCCCCAGAGCACCACTTGATGTGGACACACGTCCTTGAGAGATGAATGGCATCTGACGTGGATGCACATCCTTAGCATCTGCAACACAGAAAGGATCATTTTCAGAAGGCAGTAAGCCTGACTTTGATTATCTGTCTATTTCTGTGGTGCTTGAGACCAAACCTAAGATCTTGCACATACTGAGCAACTACAAGTCAGTAAGTCCCTCTTTAAGCCTAAAATAATCAGAACATACTAACCTGGGGACTAGATAAAATAGTCTATTAACAATTAATCACTTACAACACCTATGGTTTCCATGGTTTACCACCAAGCTCTTTCCAGGCACTAAACTCACCTACAAGTGCTTAAAAGCCAAAATACTTTTAAGAGCCAAATTATTCCTGTATAATTTAATAATACTCAAGTAAGAGACAAGAGGCAAGAAAAGGTTTCCCATGTGTACGATGTGCTCTCCAATCCCTAATCTGGGGACAACATATAAAAGCTCTCCTTGAGGAAAAAAACTTGAACATGGCCCATGATAACAGTCCATTTTTAGCTGGAGGCCAGATCGCTGGGGCTTCCAAAAGGGCTTGCAGTTTGGAGCTCAGCCAGAACCCAGGCTTCAAAGCCAGGCTACACTCTACTGTACTTGACCACCAACTCCCATCACCTGCAAGGGAAAGATGAGCCATGCAAGCATCTTCATTTAGTCTTCCTTCCACATATGAAGACTCCATATAATCCAGTTGATTCAAATGCTTGAGAAATCTCACTCAGATTTTATCACTAATTTATAACAACTGATGATGATGTAGAATTTGCATGAACATATAAATGATTCAACAGCACTTCATGAAGAAATGGGGCACTTCAGAGGCTATGAAACTTGAGTGACTGAGAATCAGACAACATCCTGAACCTGGGGCCCAAGAAAGCAAATTTCATATGCACAGAAAGGTGCATCCCACACGCTCTCTGTTGTGTTTGGAAGCTAAATGTTATCTCATAGAAGAGACTAGGATGGAGGTTAGAGGAGGAAGGGGCAGGGCCTATAGAGGGTGCTTGTCAGGAACAAAAGTGATTAAGTAGGAGGAAAGGTCCCAGCACTCTACAGCACTGATTCAAAATCATTTATCAGATGGTGTGATGGTTTGTATATGCTTGGGCCAGGGAGTGGCAGTATTGGAGGTGTGGCTTTGTTGGAATAGGTGTATCACTGTGGATGTGGGCTTCTAGTCCTAGCTGCCTGGAAGTGAGTATGCTGCTAGCATCCGTCAGATGAAGATGTAGAACTCTCAGCTCCTCTTGTACCATGCCTGCCTGAATGCTGCCATGTTCCCACCTTGATGATAATGGACAGAGCCTCTGAACCTGTGAGCCAGCCCCAATTAAATGTTGTCCTTTATAAGATTTGGCTTGGTCATGGTGACTGCTCACAGCAGTAAAACCCTAACTAAGATGAATGGATCAGAAGAGCTAGATGAAATGATCTTTCATACTGTTGACAAAAAGAGATGGTACATGCATGCAGTAGTGTCCACAGTTCTTACTGGAACTTCACACTTGTACATCTACTGAAATACCCTCCACCAAAGCCAACTGTTGTGCTGCATGCCTGTAATTGCAAAAGGCCAAAGCAGCAGGATTGAAAATTTGAAGCTAGCCTGGGCTACACCATGAGACCTGGGCTGGAGAGATAGCTCTGCAGTTAAGAGCACATCCTATTCTCAAAGAGGAACGGAGTTCTATTCCCAGTACCCACGATGGATTTGGCAGTGTGGGCTGGGAACTCCTTTAGACTCTGTTTCTACTTGCAGTAAAATCACTTTGGTCTTTAGATATGAAAAAGAAATATAGACTCCAAGGAGGCAGTATTATTTCTAGAGCCATAAGACCAATACAGGAAAAATTATCTACAACCAGTGTGGTAGAGCTGCCATCTTCCTTTGCCAGGGCTCTCTAAAGCAGTGGTTCTCAACCTTCCTGGTGCTGCCACCCTTCAATACAGTTCCTCATATTATGGTGACCCTCAACCATACAATTATTTCTGTTACTACTTTATAACTGTAATCTTGCTGCTGTTATAAATTGCAATGTAAATATCTGTGGTAGTTTTAGGAGACCCCTTATGAAAGGGTCAAAAGGGGTCACAACCAACAGGTTGAAGACCACTGCTGTGGAGAGACAAGCAAATAGAAAAGAAGGCGAGGAAATGGTGTCTGGGGGATTATTTTACATGATTATGGGCCCTGCAAAGCCTCAATGGGCTCTCTTCAAACTGGAAACACTGGGATTTCATATCTTGACTCAATACACATTTAAAAACTTCATGTAATGCTCAATCTAGACTCACAGGCTGGGACTAAGGAGTCTATTGCTATAAATCCTGCAGTCAGGACTAAAAGGGTTTTTGTAAAGTTGTGGTGTCTCAGGGCAGCAGAAAGAGTGTCCCTGATCCAGGAGAAGGAAAGATGTCTGTCCTCTGCCTTGTTCTTCTATCTGGGGCTCCAGCCGATTGGATTGTGGCTGCCCACAAGGGTGGATCATCTCAGACTCAATCCACTGACATGACAGTCTCCTCTGCAAACCATTTCCCAAACACACCAGAAACAAAGCTTCCTAGATGGTCCCCAGCCCAGCCACATTGACACCATCGTCACACTAAAGGGCAAGGACAATTTTTAATATCTCCCAAGAGTGACGCGGGCAACCCGCCTGTGCCCACACATCAGCTGCAGGTGCCCTCTCAGAGAGACAGCTACTCCTTCCTTCTGCCTGTGAAGTCTGAGTCAGAAGCAGCCCCCTGGGAATGAGGCAGGCCTCTAAGGAAGGGACTAAGGAAACCTCTGCCATCTGGAAGAGATCTCCGAAGAGAACCTCGGTCATTCCTAGTGGACATTCAAGCCTGCATAGAGAGGAGGTCTATCTTACACTGCTTCCCCGTGGAAACCTCAACAGAACGCATCTTCCCAGTGCTGGAGGAGTGGGGAGAGTTTCAAGGACTTGGGCCCTTCTCCTGGTTTCTAACTTGAACTCTGAAGTGTTGGTGGGAGTGGGGAAGAAAGATAGAAAAAGCCAAAAGCATTTTTAAAACCACATATGGTCCTGGAGAGATGGCTTGGGGGTAAAGCATACTTCCTGCTCCTGAAGAGGACCCACATTTAGCTCCCAGCAGCAACATCAAGTTGCACACAACTGCCTATATGTAACTCCAGCTCAAAGGGGTCTGGCCCTCTTTTAGCCTCCAGAGGCACCAGCACTCACATGCACAAATGCCACCCCCCATGCACACACATGCACATACATACATCTGTGTGTGTGTTCTGTTTTCTTTTTTTAATATATTTTTTAAGTTTTTATTTATTTGTTATTTATATGAGTACATTGTAGCTGTTTTCAGACACGCCAGAAAGGAGCGTCAGATCTCATTACAGATGGTTGTGAGCCACCATGTGGTTGCTGGGAATTGAACTCGGGACCTCTGGAAGAGCAGTCACTGCTCTTAAAACCACAGAGACATCTCTCTAGCCCATATGTTGTTTTCTACAATAAAATTTGTTTGTTTGTTTCAAGACAGGGTCTCACTACATAGCTCTGAATGTCCTAGAATTCTTATGCAGACCAGGGCTGGCCTTAAAAATCACAGAAATCAGTCTGTCTGCCTTTCAAGAGTTAGGGCTAAAGGTGTGGGCTCCACTACCCATGGCTCGTAATTAGATTTTTAAAAGAAAGCTATTAAAGATGCCTTGGTAGAAGAATGGATCAGGTAATTCCCTCGAGAGCAGTTGCTTTAGTAAACCTCAAGCTTTCGTGGGTGGGGAGTGGGGGAGAGTGGATCCCAGGGCCACCCCAAACCCACAGCTGAGCAGCCAGTTTCCTCCCCTCTGTAGCCCACTGAAGTTTGATCGGAATAGTGCTGCCACCTAGAGGTCAGCACCCTGCATTACTTCAACTCTGCAGCGTCAACCCGTCCAGCTGCCAATCTCCTCTGAAGCCTTTGAAGTCTGCTGGTCTTCAAAGCAGAATGAGCTGTGTGGGTGCATCTGTACAGAGCTCAGGGCCAAATGGAAACTCGGACCTCTTGTTCAAACATTGCAAAGAATTGCAAAACCCTAACTGTAGATAGAACATTAAACCTAGTGTGGGCAGGTCTGAAGGTGGTGAGTTATCTCAACTGGTTGGTCATGGTCAGTTAAAGATAGAACTCCATGTTCTACACTCCCCCTTTTAACTAGTGCACTTGACTAGTCTAAAAAGAGGAAGATGATGATGGTGATGATGATGAGGAGGAGGAGGAAGAGGAAGAGGAGGAGGAGGAGGAAGAGGAGGAGGAGGAAGAGGAAGAAGAGGAAGAGGAGGAG
>NW_022196893.1:9034848-9086483 GCF_008632895.1 Mastomys coucha
GGAAGTAGTGTGGGGCTATCCCTTCTTGCAAACTTGTATTTGGGTGGAGGCTAGCAGTGCTTCTGTTTTGTTAATGTCCAGATGTGTACAGATACACATGTTGGTGAGCATGCCACAGTGTTGCACACCTGTTTGTACAAGCAGCTATGTCTCTGTTTATCTGCCGAGGTGACAATGTGTATGTGTCCCCATGCGGCACATAATACTTGTGATGAGAGAGCAAGCTTCAGTGCTCTAGAATGTAGTTCCTAGGTCTCTGACTGGAACAGCTGGGGGACAGCAAGACACAGAAGTGCCATTATCTGCACTCAGACAAGTGGAACTCTGGCATGGCCTCTGGCAGCACAGGAGTGTGTTCCTGGCAAGCCCGATTCCCACTAAATAGCCAGCCAAGGCAGATCCATGCTACTGAGGGCTTAGCATCTTGCTCTGGCCAATACCAGGCACAGGCTCCTGACCTCTTTTCCAGAGCATTAGCTGCCAAGGCTCGAATCAGACATTCCTTCCTTCGTCCCTCCCAGCTGGGCACAAATCAACTGCCATTCAGCAGGTCCTTTGGAATAGAACCAATAGAAACAGAACCACAGCTTCATAGCAGCCAGCAAATACAGATGGCCTGATCACATTTGTCCCCGGAGTCCCCACTCTCTCCCTTTACATCTCCCATTCATCCATTCAAAGGCCCAGCCAATCAAAGGGAGACTTGCTTCCTCCCCTTTGACAGTAATATGAAATCAAAAGGCCAGGGGAGCATCGACTTTTGCCTCAATGGATCAAGCTGGTAGGTAAAATGAACTCATCATACTGAAGTCCCGGTGCACCAGGTGTGATGGCTAATCTTGACAACTTGACTGCATCTAGGATCACCATGGAAACAAACCTATGGGCATGTCTGTAAGAGATGTGTGAAGACTCACCCTAAGTAGGAATGGTGCTATCCTATAGGCTGAGGTCAAGGCCTGAATAAAAAAGAGAGAATACACTAAGCACCCACATCCAGTTCTCCCTGCTTCCTTCCCTGGGACTCTAGACAACTGGATTGTGGCCGCCCACAGAGGTAGATCTTCCCCAACCGCTTCCTGCCTGTGGATGCACCATGGACAGCCGCCTCCTGCTCTGCATCCGTGTCTCCCTGGATTGTGCTCCCTGAAACTGCGAGCCCATGGAAACACTTCCTCTTGAGTTGTTGTCCAGGACTTTGTCACAGCACTGGACAAGTCACTAACACATCAAGCTACAAATCATTCCTCTGACCTTCTAAGAAATCAAGGTTAGGGGACAGTCACACTTCCAAGGAGGTCGGCCTCGGCGGCAGCGTAATGAGATTCTCTCTGCCTTAATCTGAACCCAGCAAGGTCTCCTGAAGTCATCCAGGGCACAGTGCAGGACTTTTTATGCTTTTCTATCTCCTGGTCTACACCTGCAAGTGAAGTAAGTTACTTTCTTTAGCCCTTTTCTGTCTATGAAATACTCTGTTGGCTCACTGGAAGTATTTATAAGATAAAATGCTACCCGGTTCTAGAATAAAGAAAATAAAGCCGTATTAACACATTGAAATCCTGTCATAGGGGCTGAAGAGATGGCTTAGCAGTTAAGAGCACTGACTGCTCTCCCAGAGATCCTGAGTTCAATTCCCAACAACCACATGGTGGCTCACAACCATCTGTAATGAGATCAGATACTCTCTTTCTGGTGTGTCTGAATGACAGTTTAGTCATATACATTAAATAAATAAATAAATAAATCTTAAAAACATGTTAAAAAAAAAAAGAAAACCTGTCATGTTGCCTTCTGACAATTACTGGGTAAAATCCATTCTTGCCCCACGAGCTCGAATGCAGCTGTTTTTTTTTTGGTCCGTCTCCTCTCACTTTCCATAACCCAGGGCACTCCATAGGAGCCCCACAGCCACAGGCATCCACACTGTCCCCATGAGGACCCTGAGCAGTGTTGCCAGCATCAGAGAGGCGGTGCCTGACAGCAGCTTCCATCCAGCCCTCCTAGTGGATGGCTCACAGGTATCCAGGCTCCGACTTCTTCCCAGAGCCGCTCTGGAAACTGTACCAGCTGCAGCTGGTAGTCTGCTGAAGGATTCATTTTATCATCTTCCTTCCCTCTGCCTCTCGACTCCCCATGGCCGCTCCTGGAAACAGCTCCTACGTAAACCCTTTATAGGAGCCCTAGTCCCAGAGTCAGCTAGGAAGTGACCCACTTTGGAGACAGTCCTCCTTGGATGCTGGTCTCAAAGGCTCTGTCCTTTGAGCTGTGTCAGAGGCTAACCTGGAGGGGGCGCTGTTTGTTTCCTTATCTTCCAGGTTTAAACAGATGACCGGTTATACAGAGGCTCAGGGGGATTTCGAATCCTTTAATAATGTCCCCTGCTATGTGTGTGGTGTGTGGGTAGGAGCAGAGGGATCTGCAACCACCCACAGAACAAGGAGACCTCTTCACACTTGGAGACTTTAGAGGGGCGGGGCTTCTGAGCTTAGAGGGGCAGAGTGTCTGATTTTACCAGACTGGTGAAGGTATTAAAAGGTAGAAGAAGTCATAATTTCAGCCTTTATCCCTGACATCCCACCCTGCTTCGGAGCTGCTAGCTGCTCGAAATAGGGCTTGCTGACTCAGTAGGGCTTGCCCCGGGGCGGGGCAGCCTTGATGATTTACTACCTCCATGCCCAGCCAGGTGGCAAAGGACTCGTCAGCCAGGAGCGGACAATGTGTCCCCTGAAGGCAAAGCTATGTCCAGAGCCACCCTGGGGTGCATTCTCTAAAGTTGCCCATCACCTCTCCGCAGCTTCTCCTGAAAACCTTTCTTAATGAGTTCAAGTGAAAGCCTGTGGGGAATATGGAGGCTGCTGTGTACTTCTTTACGACCTGCTCCCATCAGTCATTGCTCAGTCACCTCACTGGGGGCTCCTGTGAGAGAAGTCTTTGACTCTCCTATGTACAGAAACCTGAGGTCAGCTGAACCCCAGACTTGACTGAGCCTCACTGCCTACTCTACAATAGTTAGAGAAAGCTTCGAGGTCTCCCAGAGGTCACCCTAGAAAGTACAGAGCCCTGGATTCAACTCTATGTCACGTCTCCCTCTGTGTCTGGACCTCAGCCATCCATTTCTCTCTGTATGTGTGCCTTGGTTTCCCTGTTTGTTTGTAGAGTTGTGGTTTTGTTTGTTTGTTTTTGGTTTTGGATTTTTTGGTTTTTGGTTTGGTTTGGTTTGGTTTTTCGAGACAGGGTTTCTTTGTGTAGCCCTGGCTGTCCTGGAACTCACTCTGTAGACCAGGCTGGCCTTGAACTCAGAAATCCACATGCCTCTGCCTCCCAAGTGCTGGGATTAAAGGCATGCACCACCACTGCCCAGCTATAGAGTATTTCTTAAGACTTCTATTCTTTACCCTTTGTCCCTTGATGACTTCACCATACTCCACAATGTCCTGTACTCCAGCACCTAGTAATTGTTATTCTGAGTAATTTTCCTTGTGCCCTGGCCTGGCTCTGACCCAAATCTCACCAAATTCATCTACAATGCCTCTTCTTCCTCCTCTTCCTCCTCTTCTTCCTGCTCCTCCTCTCCCTCCTCCTTTATCACCAGCTTGGAAAGATCTCTGGCACTTCCTTATCTGGAAGAATTTAAGAACTCACTGTAAACAAGAAAATCTCCATGGGAACTTCCTCCTCTGCACTCTGGCTGGACACACATTCCAGAAGCCCTGTCCATGCCTACCTGAATCCCTGAGAAAACCACAGTTTGCACTTTAGTGGAGTGAGGTAGCTTAGTGGGCAAGGCATGGGTTTCAGGTTAGGCCGTCTGGCATGAATCCCAGCTTCAGCATGTATTGTGCATCAAGGGATGAAATTACATCCATTCAATTTTAAAATCTTAAAGAGCTTTATATTTATTTCCTTTCTTCATATTGTTTATTTTGTTTTGCTCTTTTTTTGTTTTGTTCTGTTTTTTTTACGAGAGTCTTATGAGCCCAGGTTGCCTTTGAACTTCTGGCCCTCCTGCCCCCAAGTGCTTGGATTATAGACAGAGGCCTCCACGCCCAGGTTTAAGATGTTTATCGTCAATTCTGTAATGACAGTTCATCCCATCAAGTAGAACAAGTGTTCTGATGAGTTCACAGAACCAGTTGGGTTCATAGACTCAGAACAGCTTAGTGGGAAGGCAGAAGAAACACAGCCAAAAGCAGGTGTTCCTCCTAAGATACCATTCTGTAAAGGGCATGGGGGGCAGAGCAGCAAGGAAATACCTACTTAGTATCAGGATACTCCAGATTACCTCTGTGGTAGACCGAGGCAGAGGGTACGGAAAAACTCTGCTGATGAAGGTCGAAGTCTACCATTGGCCAGATAGCCTTCTGGGGCTCGGTGTGTAATGGAGGACTCCCTTGGTTAGCAGAGTTTCTCCTTTCCTTGTGCAGGGAGTTCTAAGCCCCCGTATCACTTCCGCCTTAGGAATATCACGCACCATCAATTAGTTTATAGGATCAATTTCCTCTCTCCTGACAAAACCTGCTCAGCCAGCACCTGAGATTGCTGAAATGTTTCCCCATGCTAATGAGGCATTCTTGGTACCCTTAGCCCCCAGCCAATGACCTTTGCCCATCCTGGATGTCCCTACCATAAGCCCCCTAAAACTTCATAAGCCTTCAATCACCCTAAATTGATCTGCCTTCTGACTGTGGGTCCCAGTGTAGTTTATTCACTGTATGTACTCACAGGGATTCCAAACTCCCTGGTTGACATCTCTGCTCCCATGGCCCTTGTGTAATGTATGGACGATCGACAAGAGCTGGGAGAGCCACAAGAGAGGACTCTAATGGACCTATCTATTGGGAAATTTGACTCTCACCTCTTACGTTCTCTGGGCTCCTCAGATCGTCAGACAAATGGCTGTCAGCTTGGTGGTTGAAACTTTAGCACGGGTAACTCTGCTGGGACTGGAGCAGGAGCCTACTCCCAAACAGTGGCTTCATAAGATGTTTACCCAGCAGAGATCACAAGACAATATATGTGGAAGGAGGAATCGTACCGTCCCCAGGAAGGTGGAGGGTTGAAAAGCTGTACCGCCAATACAGGATGAGGTGGCCTGGAATAGTAGCCAGGGAACAAGATAGCAGGACCTATAGGACATATCCCAGGACATCCTCAAGGGCTTCTCTTTGTGGTAGATGTCCATGACACAAATTATGAAGACTCTGAATAACTTTTCCCTGTGCTAATCAATGTCACGTGACATCTGGTCCCGGCACATGGCACTTACCAATCACAGTGAATTCTATGGAGAGCCAAGAGTGCTGTCAAAAGCACACTGGGAAATCAAAACCTTCCTTTAGGCAAAAAAAAAAAAAAAAAAAAAAAAAAGCTATACATGTTTTATTTAGTTTGCTGGCACGACAGCTTTGTTCTCTCTAGAAAATGTCTAATTAAACCAAGCTCTTCTTCAAGTCGAGATGGAATCTTTAACTGAAGTAGAGTCGTAAAATGTGCCACGTTGGTTCTCTTAAGCCAAAATGGAAATCGCTCACTCGCTTCACATCGGCTCATGGACACTGTGCTAGCAGCCACCTTCCTCCCATCAGAAAGCACTCTGCCAGCCGCTCTCTCTGCCAGATTGGCTCTGAAAGTGCCGAGCTAAATGCAGCATGAAGGTGGATCCATAGGATGTTCTCGGTCCTCCCTCCCTACTCTTACGAGCACCCCCATGAGCCCTGGTCAGCCTTTGGAGGGTCACAGGATTCTTGTGGTCTTACACAGCAGGTCTTGACCTGCGAGTCTCCATCTCTTTGGGTAAAGCCTATCAGATATCCTGCTTGCCAGATATTTACATTTCTATTCATAACCATAGCAAAATTACAGTTATGAAGCAGCAATGAAAAAATGTTCTTGTTGGAGGTCACAGCCTTTGATACAGAGCCATTGCTCTTGTGAGACACATTCTGCAGACTGTCATTTGGTGTCCCAGCACGTGGTGACCTGGCTCTGTGATGTGTGTAGGGGAGGTTCATTCCTTCCCACTACCAGTTTGTCCTCTCTCCAGTTGATGGACATATGGGTGGTGGTCTTATGAATCAGTGTTGCAGTGAGTATTCAGGGGCGGGTACCCTTGGCACTCTTGGCATGTGTGAGGGGGTCCTCTTCTATACAGAAATGGAAGTCTGAGGCTGGCATATAAAAATTCAATTCTGTTACACATGCCCTAGTTCTTGCTCATCTGTGAAGGTTAATCCTGTCAACTTGATGGGGTTTAGAAAACCGCATCATAGAAGCAGACCTCTGGGCATGTCTGTGTGAGAGAGTACCCAGATTAGGTTAACTGAACTAGGAAAACACACCCTGGTGTGGGCAGCATGTCCCATGGTCTGAGGTCCCAGGCTGAAGCAAAGGGAGAAACGGAGTTAAGCAGCAGCATTCGTAATTCCCGCTTCCTGACTGGCTGACCAGCAACCTCACTCCCCCATCTCCCACCTCCCCCTGTGTAGAACTGTGAGCCACATAAACCCTTAACTTTTGTCCAGGTCTTTTGTCTCAACAAGACACTATGTTCTCCTCTATCCTTGCTCTCTAATTTATGTCAATCTGGTGAGCTGATGTGGTCATCTGCGCCTCAGATGACTCAGAATAATAATGAGAATGCCTTCAGTTTTCTTTCCTGTTGTTTACAGTCATTGAGGACCCCGTGTGTTTCAGCCAGATCATAAACTCCTAGGAGGCAGCACTGGGTGTCCCAGGTGTAGTGCTTTGGGGAGCCAGCCCCTTCAGGTGCAAGCTGTCTGCTGTCCCTCCCTTTCCTCCGTGGAACTCTGCTCCAAGCTTCATGAGCTACGCCTGCCTCCTCAAATGCTCCTTGCTAGGGATTCCTACACAGCATGCTGTCCTGAATGTGGTGCCCCTTCTGGTCCATCTCAGTGACCCAAGGTTGTTCTGAGAAAGCCTCTGGTATGAAGCTTCCCACCTGATCAGAGGCCCCACCCCATTTCTGCTGCACCCACCAACACGTTTTCCTCCACGGCCCCACATGGGTCTCACTGTGTGCACTTATGAATACCTCTCTTTGCCCTTAAGACAGGTGCTGTGGCTTATCCATCTGTGTGTGCACAGCTCATTAGTCAGAACCAACTTCTCCAGCAACTCTCTGCAGACCAGGATGCCCTGAGGACAAGGATTACATTGTCCACTGCTGTCCTCAATGGCCCCTAACAGGGCTGTGTCTGTGGTGCTTGACACATTTGACAGTGCTGCAGTATGAGTGAGTATCTAGTGGAGATAAAGTGGCTTTGGGAATGAGGATATAGTTCATTTGGTAGAGTGCTTACCTCAAACGACTGGACCATATATTTAGTTGCTGATTTCTGTGCAGAGATCTGGTTACAGTCCAAATGCTAGGATTGGTCTAATCATCTGATGGTCTGATTATTAAACCGTCTCCTATATTAATATTCTGTAAAGAATGCTCCCCATTTATCTCTGATTGGTTAATAAAGAGCTGATGGGCCTATGACTGGGCAGAGAAGGAATGACTTGTGATCCCAGGGAGGAGGTCCCAAAGCAGAGGAAGAGGTGGCCATGAGGCAGCAGGTCCAGGAGGAGTCGTAACGAGGTCCCTGAGGGACTTGCCCTAAGGACACATAGATTAAGCCAGGGTCAGATTCAAACTGCAATGGGGCCTGTGCCTGGGAAGTAGATAGTTTAGAGAGTTAGATGAATATCTGCCTGACTGTGCTGCTTAGAGCTTGTTAATAATCTTAATAGAGCTTTGTGTCAATCATTTGGAAGCTAGAATGGGCAGAGGAGGAGGGAGGAGGAGGGAGGAGGAGAGAGGACGACGAGCAGGAGGAGGAATTGGGGAGGAGGGAGGAGAGAGTAGGAGGAAGAGGGGGGAGGAGGAGGGGGAGGAGAGAGGAGGAAGGAGGAGGAGGGAGAGGGAGGAGGACAAGGAGGAAGGAGGACAAGAAGGAGGAGGAGGAAGGGGGAGGAGGAAAGAGGAGGGGAGTAGGAGGAGGAGGAAGAGGAGGGAGGAGGGGAAGGAGAGAGGAGGAGGAGGAAGGAGGAAGAGAGAGTAGGAGGAAGAGGAGGGGGAGGAGAGAGGAGGAGGAGAGGAGGAGGAGGAAGAGGAAGGGGAGGAGAGAGAAGGGAGGAGGAGGAGTTGGTTACTGAGTTTCGGTTCCAGGTATTATCAGTATAATCTTGTGAAATTTCCTTGGCCTCTCTACATCTCCTTCCTCTTTTTCTTGAATAGCAGCTGAGGACAGGCACCAGGAGCAGCAAGGCTGTGTGTGGAAAGCATTTGGTCCCAACTGCCTCTGTGCTGCAGAGATGCAGGGAATACTTTAATGCACTGAGTTTCTCGGGTGTCTTGTATCCTGGCTGCATAGTAGCTACTACATAGAGGTGGGGTCCAAATTTCCCAGCACCAAAGGCAGACCTTGCAGAAACTAGGTACCCAGAAAGAGGTTGAGCTGAGCCTTGCACCTTGAACACCCCTAGCTCGATAAATGTGAGGTGACATTGGATGTGCTCCAAGTTGTATCTCTTTCTAGGCAGCCCCCCAACATTTCCCTCACTTGCAGGAAGCTGAGGCTGGAAAAGAGGACCACAGTATGCCCCCCTTCTGCCAGTGACCTTGATGCTTCCTCTTGCTTTGGTTTACCCAAAGTCGAGTGATCACCATAGTAGATTTCCATTTTGACAGTCTTCAAGATGCCCTTTGAAGTACAGTACTGGGGCTGGTGAGATAGCTCAGCGGGTAAGAGCACTGACTGCTCTTCTGAAGGTCGTGAGTTCAAATCCCAACCACCACATGGTGGCTCACAACCACCCATAATGAAATCTGATACTCTCTTCTGTGTACTCATTTATAATAAATCTTTAAAAAAAAAAAGATTAGAAAAAAGAAGATTCATTATCAAAAAAGGAGAAGAAGAAGAAGAAGAAGAAGAAGAAGAAGAAGGAGGAGGAGGAGGAGGAGGAGGAGGAGGAGGAGGAGGAGGAAGAGGAGGAGAAGGAGAAGAAGAAGAAGAAGAAGAAGAAGAAGAAGAAGAAGAAGAAGAAGAAGAAGAAGAACAACAACAACAACAACAACAACAACAACAACAACAACAACAGTATTGTCTGGCATTGACCATGTGTTCTTGGACCAAGGCCATGTGGACATTAACCACCCAGTGCAACACTTGCTAAACCATTGCCCACTAAATCTACCTCCTTTGGATCTTTCATAGATGCCAGTTGCTATACCATGCAGAAATCCAAGTAAATATGAAGAGGTCCCATAGACAGATGACAGACCCGCTTGTGGCACCCACCTCAAGTGTGCTATCCATCCCACTTGGATCTAGACCATCCATTTCAGCTTTAGTGCTGGTCCCAGCTGTACTGTCCCACCCATGATACTTATCCTACCCGTGGTACTTGGTATGCATTGGTACTCACTCAAGCTGTGGTGCTCATCTCTGGGGTTCTTGTTGGTGTGTTTATCCAAATTACAATAGCCACCCACGGGTGATACCCATCCCAGCTGTGTAGCCTTTCCCAGCTGTGGTACCATTCCAGATGTGGTACCTACCCCAGCTATAGTGCCCTTCTTCCCAACTGTGGTTCCATCCCAGATGTGTCACTCATCAAGCTGTGACAATCGACCCAGCCATAGGACCCGTTCGTGCTGTGGCTCAGAACTGGTGGCTTCTGCAAGGCCCAGGAAGACTTAAGGCTGTGCTGAACTG
This sequence comes from Mastomys coucha, assembly GCF_008632895.1. Taxonomy (NCBI): domain Eukaryota; kingdom Metazoa; phylum Chordata; class Mammalia; order Rodentia; family Muridae; genus Mastomys; species Mastomys coucha. The sequence goes on from NW_022196893.1 coordinate 9,044,574, forward strand.
CTCACAGTTCCTCTGGTTCTAGAATGTCTGCATGGCTTCCGGACTTCTCACTGAGTATGTTAGGAATAGTGAATACTCTGCTTCATGCCCAGTTCGGATAAGCGCTTCCCAGGCAGCATGCACCTCATTGGCCCAAGATGAGTCACATGGCCACCCTCGACCAAGCAGCTTGTTGTGCCTATGACAGACCCATCAAGATCCGTCCCTAGGCTGGGAGAGATGGGTGACATGGACAATCCCTCTGACACCTGTGGGTTCATGTGGGAGAAATAGACATCTAGAAACAGTTAAAATCTTGCTATACATATGCAAGGTGCAAGCTAGCAGTGTCGAGTAGAGGACCTGTCACCAGAGCACACTGGATCAGTTCCCCCAACTCTCCCTGCGGACATGAAGGAAGGCATGAAGAGGTTGTCTGGGTATCCTGGCTGCTCGGAGCTTCTGTCTGCCTCAGCTATTCCTCCAGCCTCATGTGTAGGTCCCCCCACCCCATCCCAGCATGGTGAGCAGCAGCACACAGGGGCTCAGATCAGAGCCTTTATTTCTTTATTGGCAGCATTCTAGAGCTTCCTTTCAACTACTTGCCCTTGGATCTGCTCTTTTCACCATATTTCTCTTCCAGCGCTTTCTGCAAGTTCATGTTCATGGCATTTTTCCGGTGCCACCGGCCTGCAGGGAACCAGAGAGTGACCATCACAGGGGCCAGCAGCTTCCAGGAGGTACAGACCCCAGTGGCTGTGACCCATGCCTCTTCAGCTCCACCCCAAGGACCCCCCCACCTCCTTCTCTGCACCTTGGAGGCACCCTCCCTGCCCCTGGAGGAGAGCGAGCTCTTCCCCCCAGACTTCCCACCTACCCAGGTCATCCGTCTTCCTCCCGTGCCAGTGTTCCACATCCCTCACCGACTTCTCTATCACCTCCGGCGTGTAGGAAGCCTTCATGAGGCTCTTTGTCTCCTGGGGTGGGCCTGTCAGACACCATGAAGAAATCCCCAGGTCACAGAAGTTAGGCACCCTGTGCTTTATTTTAATATCAGTTTAATCTGTGGGTGTTAGTTATGGACCAGAAGGGGAGTGGGAGGGTTCAGTGTGGCCTCAATGTTTAACCTCTTCCTCTGGAGTTTCAGATTCTGTACGTACAAGAGGAGACATGGACAAGGACATGTCTCAGGACATGGACAAAAACGTAGACACGTTCTTTGACATGCTGTAGAATGAGTGGTCGTTAGCCCTGGCCCCAAAAGAATCCTTGTTCCCATCTGAGCAGACTAGAACAGTCCCCACTGGGCACAAGTTCATTGGTGGTGTGAACTCCTCAGCTCTCCTTTTAAGCGAGCCTGTAGTTCTCTGGCTCAATACCCCAAACTTTTCCAAATTCCTCCTACAAGCTAGTCTCAGAATCCCATGCTCAGTTTTAGTCACAGCGAGGCGTTCACATCTCAGGCAGCAGCCATAGTTTCGATCCGTTTCCAGTCGCTGTGACAAAATGCCTGAGTCAGACCACTAAAGAGAGCAAAAAATTATTTTGGCTTACGGTTCCAGAGGTTTCAGTTCAAGGTGTCCAAGGGTGTCGGGGAGAGGAGCTCACCATGGCAACCAGGAAACATGGAAGGTCCCACGTCTAGGGCAGACCACTACCCCATTGCCCACCCCAGACACACACTTAGTTGATGTCTCTGGAAACTTCCTCCCAGACATAACCAGAGGCATTTTGTCACAGTGACATTCTGGACATCACACCAGGGAGGGACAAGAGAGATTGAAGACAGCCTTCTACTGTCCTGAGATTGCTCAGGGGGAAGATCATACCGTCCATTGAGGATTTGTCTGCTATGCACTTTAAAGTGTCAGAAATAACTAGAAAATGAAGAGGAACTGGGGAAGAGGACAAAAAAAATCTGATTGGAGAAAATATGTAAAAGCTCATTTAAGTTTTTAAAAAGCATATGGAAAACACAAATAGAAAACACAAAGAAAGAATGGATCGACCCGAATACATCAGCAACAGAAATAAAAACTGACTTCACTCACTGGTTACAGAGAACAGATTGTCAGAGTAAATAATTCCCAGACCTGTATTATTTAAAGCATAGTTTTAAAAAAAGACACAAGGAGAGGATGAATATGAAGAAGATAGAAAAGGATACATCAGCCAAATGCCAGCTGGATGCAATTATATCAAACAAAATAGCCTGCAAGTCAAAAGCAGTAGGAAGAAAAATAAATAAAAATAATGGGGGCTGCCACTATGGCTCAGCAGGTAAAGGTCCTTGCTGCCAAGTCTATAACCTGAGTTCAATACCGGGGACTCATCTGATGAAAGCAGAGATCCGACTCTTGCAAATTATCCTCTGGCCTTCACAGGCATGCTGTGATATGTGTGTGTCTCCCCCCCCCAACACACACACACCCTCATACACACTAAAAATCATATATATGCATGTGTATGTATATACATATATATATATGGAGAGAGAGAGAACATGGTTCATAGTATATGTACATAAGTGGATAGATAAGAGATGATAGATAGATAGGATAGATAGATAGATAGATAGATAGATAGATAGATAGATAGATAGATAGATAGATATAGTACAATTCTAAGCTTGCCTCATTGCAAGCATCTGAATAGATACACCAAGGTCAAGAGAGTAATTGATGAGCCTGCTACCGTGGGAAGGATTTAGAGGTTTATCTTCCACTAATTAATAGATGAAGCAAAGAGTGTTAATGAAGACTGGCAGGGTTTGTGCAGAAGCCATTAGCAGGCTTCTCCTATTAGGCAAACACAAAGTCTCAAGCTAAAAGAGGATTTGCAAGCTCATGGGGACATCTGCCAGAACAGCCATGAGCTGTGCTGTGAAGCACAGCTCACCAACGTCCAAGGACCTGCAGTTCTCTGAGGGTGATGCCGCCAAGATAGAAATCACTCGGAAAGGCAAATAAATTTGCAAGCATGGTATCTACAGCGTGTAAGGCTTATGGAACAGAATGAATTAGAGGTTTGGTCCGAAGCCCTCAGCTGTGATGACAACCGGGGGTCAAAGCCAGCTGCGACACACGCCTCTGAATAGAACTTGAAAGCAAGCCCCAGGTGAGGCTGTAAAATGGTCAGACTCGGGGCTTGTGGGGTGATGGCCAGCATCCTTTAAAAGGATTCCCCAAGGCAGAGGTTTGTCCGCCTCTCACCTCTCAGAATAAATCTAATTAGATAGGATTGGCATTTACCTTAGGAGCTCCTGCACTGCCTCAGAGTCTGGAGGAAGCCACAACAGGGCAAAAGGCTTTGGCCTGGGCTGATGGATCAGCGCACACATGGGCCAACTGTACCCCTAGAACAGGGAACCCCAGGTTTCTGTATACCAGCCAGAGGCAGTAGGAAGGGGTGCAACCCTAAGGCACTGATGAATCTTACCCCCAGGCTTTCAGAGGGTGGGTCAGCAGGCACCAACCAGAGAAGTGCCAAAAACATCCCCAAACACACCAACCAGCAGAGGTCGGGGCATGGCGTTTGACAGCAGGACATACCGTGGTACTTGGTTTCAAACCCCTGCCACCCTTCATCCCACAGCAGTAAAGTGACTACAGTGCTTTGGGGCAACACACACACACACACACACACCCTCGGGAGTGCTGGCCCTGGGGGCTGAAACCCCTGCCAGTTCACGCCAAAGCCAGAGCCAGACTCAGGTACTCACTTTCCTTTGCTCTGGGACCTCCATCTGTGGTAGCTACACAATTCCAGTTCACAGTGTGTCTATCTGTCTGTCTGTCTGTCTGTCTGTTGTGTGTGTGTGTGTGTGTGTGTGTGTGTGTGTGTGTCTCAGTGTAAGTATGCATGAGGAGGGGCAGGGTTGTACTTGTGTCTGTTTATACTGGGAGGCCAAAGGACCATCTTGGTAGAATGTCATGGACCTTAGGGGTGGTGTTGGGAGCAGAATGGTGTATGTCCCCAGACACAATAGCTCAGTGACAGTGACATCTGAGATGGATGAATAGAGTCCCCTGAGCGCCTCTTGTGTGTGGAAACCTGAGGGCAGACACCTGCAAGCCCCTGGGGAAGATGGAGCTCTTAGAGAGATAAATATTCCACATAAAGGAGTTAGAAAAGAATCCTTCTCACTGTAGACAGAAGTGGACTTGAGGTGGATTAAGGGCTTAAAGCAAGCCTGAGAAAGCAGACAGGATTACACCCATGCATGACTCGGCATAACCTGCACTCCACCTTGCTCCTTCTGGAAGGTTCTGGCTCCACAACCAGGAACCTGTTCTGCAGGCAGTTCTGGTCAACTGCTTTGAAATCAGCCCTAATCCTGCTCTCACACCCAAGTCCATTCCTTAGCCCACCCTGTCTGATCACCTCACACAAATGTCCCAACTACTGTGCCAAAGGCCATGGGGAGCCAGCCCTCCAGAGCTGCCACATGGCACACAGTGCCATCCAGTTGTGCAGTGAGCTTAGACCAAGTGCTCTAGTGTGAGCCTGAAACGTCACCCAAAGGCCCCGTGCCAAATGCTCAGTCCTCCGTTCGATACTATTGGAAAATGGTTGAAACCAAGGTAGGGTCTACTGAGAGACTTCAGGACACTGGGTATGGAGGAGCAGCCCTAGTGAGATAATAGGATCTTGCCTTCTTTCTGTTTTCGCTTCTGGATCACGAGGTGTGTGGCTTCCCTCCATCACACACTCCCTGCCATGACATCCTGCCTCACCAAAGCCCCAGAGGGCCAAGAGATCAATTGATCATCGCCTACATTACCTTTTTTACCTTGGAAACCACATGCCCCAGTAATGCTTTCCTCTATTTGGGGTTTTGATTTGTTTTTGTTTCCTTGAAAAAGCACTTTATTCTTGTCACCAAGGCTAACCTGGAACTCACTAGGAAGCCCAGGCTGTCCTCAAGCTCACAGAACCCTCCTGCCTCTGCCTCCTGAGTGCTGGGATTGCAGGCATGTACCACGGCATCTAGTTAACCTTTTTATAAGTTGATTATCTTGGGCATTTCTGTGGCAATAACAGACGGCTAACAAACACACCAAGCCACCATCATGGGTTGGCGCATCTGGCTGCTTACAGTCCTTTCTCATTGCTGTCCCAGCGTCTACCCTATGTCGTCCCACAGGTCCGCCCTGCCCCACCACCTTCTCCACACTGCACCAGAGCAATCCTTCATCCAAATTGAACAAGTCCATTCCCCTGTCTCTCACACTCCTCAGTCTCCTACTCCACCTCCGAAAAAGACTTTCTAGGATCCATGACCCAGACTGCTCTTCCTGTCTGACTTCTCTCCCCTGCCTGGATGCAGCCACACCTCACCTACTCCCATGAGGGAGTGCCAGGGTGAATCTCTGGAGGTGGATCTTGACAGGGACACAGACAGTCACATGTTTAGAGTGCTGCTGGCCAAAGCCCTCGTCCTGACGCCAGCCTCCCAGTACAAACTGCTCCTGGCCTAATTTTAAGATAGCATTTACATGCCAGTCAGTTCAGGAAAACCCAACAATGAACCCTTGTGAGCCTTGGGAGTTGGCGGAGGCTGGTTCCTGTTCTCCCTTGGCACACTTTCACTGCCTAGGCCGAGTGACGGGGCTATGGTCTCCTAAGAACAGTATCCTTTTATAGTCACACACATAGTTTATAGTGTAGAGTAGGTAAGAACTCTTTGGTGACCGATGTTGAACAGAGAAAGGAGAATCGCAGTCTCCAAAAGAGAGAGCAGTTTGATCTGATCAAGCTTCCCTCCCCCAGCCAGTGACACCTCTTCCGAGGGCTCAAAGAAAAACCCAGAAAGGCTTCCATTGTGTGTCTGGATCCTTGAGGGACAGGGACCCAAGCCAGGGAAAAGAAGTCTTGCCTGACAGACCCTAGGAGCGCTGAAGACAGCTGGAGGGAGGAGGGCCAGTTAAAGTGGACTCTGGACAGTGAAGCTTGAGCTGAAAGGGGTGCAGAGAGAAGCCCTGCACACTCATTGTGTTCCCCAACCCTGGCCGTGGAGAAAAGATCTGGGAGTCCTGTTGCCCCTAGGGACCACCATTGTGAGTCCTGCTTGTCATCATGTGACTGAAAGGTCTTAAGCTCTTGGCTGCAAGCCCAGCTGTGTCACAAAACGCATGGCACCCATGAGCCAAACAGTACTGGACAGGCCAAGTTATCCTTCTAGAAATGGCACCTGGTCATCCTACTTCTTCCCCGGGTGATGTCACCATCAGGCTCCAGGGAAGGAAAAACCAACTGGCCTATCACCCTCCTGTCCTGGAATCCTGCCCGTGGCAATAAGGACCACTTTATTTATCAACCCAGTTGCACAAGGGAGAGACAGAGGTTCAGAGACGTGAGGGCTCCTGTTCATAGTTATCCCCAGCCACTAGTGAGTGACCGAGCTGACCTTTGAACCTGAGAAAGCTGCTATTGTCACTGTCACCAAAGGTGTCAGGTCAGGAGTACCTGGGCCTCCTGTTTGCAGACTAGAAGACCATAGGTGTCTGGTGTGAGAGGGCCTCCCTGTCACCTCCTGTGTAGTGAAGACACACCTGCCAGGGACTAGATGATCCTGGTATTCGCACGGGACACGCCAGCATGAAGGATGCCTTGGGTGTTTGTAAAGTGGATGTCTGTAGGGTTGTGCCTTGGGCCCTCAAGATCCAGACACCCCCCAAAGACCTCTGGTGCCCAATGTCCTAGGGACCAAGCATGCTTACATCCCCACCCCTGCCTTTTAATCTGACCTTGAAACAAGTTGGACCGCATGTGGTAGCCCAGGTCATAGTAGTCTGAGAAAATGGAGGAGGCTTGCATGGGGCTCTGGGTCCTGCCAGGCCATGAGCTTGACCTCTTCTGGCCCTCAAAGACTTCACCAACGGCCTGCCGAGCCTGTTGGGGGAGGCAAGGACAAGAGAAAAGTGACCAGGAAGGTAAGTGGATGTCCTCTCCTTCTCACCCTGCCTTCCTCGTGGCAGGCTACAGCCCCAGGACGAGTTCTACACTTTCCATACCCAGTCCCTCCTCTCAGTGGGCAAAGACATGAGGGACAGCAATGATCCCATACATGTTGAGCTCCTACTGGATACACTATCAGGAGAAGGATCTTTATTAGCTGAGTCTGACTTCAAGAGGCCAGACTTCCCCAGTGTACACAGTTGAGGAACCCTAGAGCCCCAACTTTGCTAATGCTAAGGCATCCCACAGATCAAACTTTTTAGTTGACACTGAGACCAACTTCTTTCTCATATCAAGAAGGAAACTGAGACCCACCAGGTCGAGTCTGGGCCTGTGAGACAGGAAACCTAAGTATGAGATCAGTCCTGACATAGAGCAGCTTGACTTTGGAAGGTCTTGGAACCCTCCAGACCTCCGTTTTCCTAGTTGTAAAACAGAGGTGGAAAGTAGACCTGAGAACCTTGAAAGTAGCAGGCCTCAATAAACGCCACTTTCTAACAGTATAAGGACATTTTGTAAGAATGGGTTTTGAATCCTTATTAAAAGCTTCTAAGACAACCTTCGTTCACATGCAGTCTCCCGAGTCCCTGGCTTTGTCACCTGATCCTCAGTGATCAGTTGGTCCACCATCTTGCTCCCAAATTTGTGGCGGATGTTTTCAGGAATGGCGCTGTCCTTCTTGCTCAGAGGGACTGTCCTCTGCTCGGGGGACCTGGAGTCCCAGCCTTCCTCCCCCTGGCATCCCTCTCGCAAGTTCTTCCTGGCATCTCTCAAGCTGGATCTGGATGTCCCCTTCTTCAGGTCCTCAGGATTGGAGTTCATAGCCCGAGAGGTCCTGCAGGTAGGAGTTGGTAGTAGAGGTGGAGTCTCCAGGTGGCCCTGGCCCAGGGGGCCGCCTAAGGGGCTCTGGGAGAGCCTTGGGTGGTACTTTAATTTGGAGCTATGGGTAGCGCTGAAGGACTCCATGTCCTGCTGGCCCTCCTTGTTGTTTGGGTGGGTCCTTGTCAGCGTGGTTGTACCTGGGCAGGGAGTAAGGTGGATGGTGAGAAGTCAGAGGGCACAAGATGACATGAGAAGCAGATGCAGAGAAGGTGACAGATGGACCAATGGGAGCCAGACCTAGACAACAGGGCAGAGCACAGGAGTCACAGGGTCCCAAAGCAAGTTAAGAAAGCAGAGAAGAGGGGACATAGGGATGCCAGCGGGCAGACCTCCACACAGTCCCCATAAGGCTATGACCAAAGGGGCTGTGACCCAGGCTTGTCTAGCTTTGATTAGGCCAAACTACATGGCATTGAACAAGCAATCCAGTCTCTCTGAGCTTTAATGTCCCCTGCCACACTTGGGTCAGCCCCCTTGCTCACTTTGAACTGCAACAAGCCATAAGATGAATCTACTAGGCATGGGGTGGCAGGGGTGGCTCTTGGCTTGGCCAAATTTCAGGTTGGTAAAGTGCCAGAATGGGCTTTTTGTCCCCCATGTTTTCTGCCTTCTGCTACCTTTGGATCTCTGAGCTCCCGTTCTCATTTCCTCTTGTATCACCCCCAAATTCTGCCCTCAGCTTACGGCTTTCCACCCCTGTCATCCCTGGCTCAGACAAGGAACCGATGCCTCATTCCCTGGTCACCCTGGTGCACTTCACCTCAGCTTCACTCAGGCTGGTCTTCTGTTGACACTGTCCCTTTCTTTTTATGAATTTTTAAGTTCTTTAACCTTTATTTTTATTTTTATGTATAAGAGTGTTCTCCCTGCATCTTCCTCCAGGCACCCCATGCTCACAGAGGTCAGAAGAGAGTGTTGGATTCCCAGAGACTGGAGTCAACTGGAGTCACAGACAGTTGTGAGCCACCATGAGGGTACTGGGAGTCGAACCTGGGTCTTCTGGAAGGGCAACTATGACTCTTGAGTGCTGAGCCATCTCTCCACCATCCACCACTTCTTTTTTGAAGGTCAAATTAGATTATTTCTTCAAGTACAGACCACACACACACACACACACACACACACACACACACACTTCCTGTCACCAGCCCCAAGCTGGCCAGGCCAGGTCTCTGCTCAGCACTATCCACAGTCCATCCTCATAGCCCTGGATTTTCCCTTTCTACCTCAACTGTAAGCTTTACAATGCCTCCTTCCTCCCCATAGATAAGGGAAGAGGGTCACACAGATGAAGTCCGTGTAGGGGGCCAGTTTCAGGCCTTCCGCAATCCCCCACAATCCCTAGAACATTTGAATCCCTCAGTAAAGGAGACGACAAACAGGTGTCTGCACAATTATCAAATCCAAGGAATAACAACGCTGCATCCAAGCCAGGACGCCAGTCCCTCTATTCTGATTGCAGGCTGCATTGATGGCCCTAGATTTGGCTAACCAAGGGTGTTTTCTCTAAGCAACATGGTAGTGTGTATCCCAGCACATGTGCTGTGCATGAGAGTCCTTGTGGCCCTCACAGCCTGCCCCCATTCTCAGCCCAGGAGCCAGCTGGTAATGTCTGGTTAGCTTGCCCCTAAATACTCCAGAGGAGTCTTCCAGTCTATGACACTTTGTTTTGCTTTTGTGTATAAATGAAATCCGAGCTCATGCTGCATTCTAACTTGCTTTCAAAAACATCCTTGCCCCTCAGGACCTACCTTCCTATGTTACAGATCCCGGTTACTGGCCCACTGCTTGGTGGCCACCAGTCAGGTTTTAGGACAGGCTGGTGCCAACATTAGGCTTCACTTTCTTGCTCTGTTGAAAGCCCCTGCTCACCCGTCATGGGAGATAGTGGAAGAGGTGTGGGTGCTTCACCAGAGAGAAGGTGCCGAGAAAAGTGGGTCTCTCCATTTCTCCTCACTTCCTCCTGCCCATCTTCCTCCACTCTTTGCCCCCTCCCCTTATTACCCACACAAGCCAAAGGGAGAGATTTGTCTTCTGGAGCCAGACAGCCCTCCTCTCCTAGGTTCTGCCCAAAGCAGCAGACAGCCAGGAAGTTGGGCTTCCAGGGACAACTAGGGCTGCAAGAATATAAGCTGAGGTAGAAAGAACAGAATACACAGGGCCTACCTGGTCAGCTGAAGAGTCACCTGCCCCCAGGAAGACGACGTCTGTGCAGGAGTGAATTGGCACTCCTTCCTGACCCAGGGTTCAGTGATGCCATGTCCCCAGCCTGCCCTCCTGGCTGCCTCATCTCTTGAGCCATTATGAATTAACAATAGCAAGCAGCCTGGTTTTCTGACAGCCCTCAGGGTTGGTAGCACTCCAGGCCTGGGTGGGTCCTGGGTTCTTGGGCTCAAAGAGCAAAGATCATTTACCTTTGTCCATTGGGAACCCTCCTACTTGTCTCTGGCTTCCAGAAGTATTGAGGGTGGTGATGTTATTCCTTGGGGTCTGATATTGTGCAAATGGGATGGGATAGAGGAATGGGATAGATGAATGGAATGGAATGGATAGGAGAGATGGGATGGGGTGGATGAGATGGGACAGGATGAATGGGATGGATGGACAGATGGGATTAATGGGGTGGAATAAGGTGGGGTAGATGGTTTGGGATAGGATAGGATAGAATGAATGGGATAGATGGGATGAACGGGATGGGGTAGATGGGTGGATGGATGGATGGATGGATGGATGGATGGATGGATATCTGCCTGCCTGCATCTGGCCTTCTAAAATCTCATTGCATCTCTGATAGTTCATTTGCCAGCCACATGAGCAGAGTAAGCAAGCCCCGATTTGTTTACTACTCTGAACATGGAAGGACCATGAGCAGCTTTTTCTGACTTTGGTCTTTTTATCAAAATGCCCCTCACGCTCATGCAAAACAGATTCCTGAGTTAGATTTCCCAGGAAAGGCTTAGAAGCCAAGGGCTTAAACTAGCTCTTGGGGTGACTACAATCACTGGGAAGCTTGGGGCAGGAATACCCTGATGCTGCTCCCCATTGTACTTGCCATTCCCAGCTACCCTGGGGAACCTTCCCAGAGCTGACCTGGCTCAGCCATACCTGCATAAGCCTCCTTTCCCCTTCCAGGCCTGCCATCTCTTGTACGCACTACCCAGAGCACAGATGCTCACCCTCTCTGCCACCACCCCCCAGCCCAAATGTCAATCCAGGTGGGGCTCAATCAGGCCAGATGTGCCAACCCTGCCCTATATTCCCATAGCCCTGCACTTTAGGTACATAGAGTGTTCTCCAACAATCCAAGCTTAATCCAAAGAAGCCAGAAACTGGAGCCACATTAAATTAGAGCTTCCAGGCCTGGTACATGGAAGGCTCAGCAGCTCTTCCCTCCACTTTCCTTCTGTGCTCAAAGTACCCTGGGTGGGTCAGCCCATGCCATCTAGAGTACCCTGGGTGGGTCAGCCCATGCCATCTAGAGTACCCTGGGTGGGTCAGCCCATGCCATCTAGAATACCCTGGGTGGGTCAGCCCATGCCATCTAGAGGCCTCAGCAAGACTGAGGGACATGAGGAGGTGAGCCCCACCCCACTCCAAGAAGACAGTCTGCAGGTAATGTTGCCATCTTCTCGTCCTACCTTGCCGGTGGCTCAGCTCCATTGACTCTGGCTCTGGGACCCGTTATGTCTGAGCTTGGCCCTGTAGACAAAACAGCACATTCTGAGGGGTCTCAGGTGACAGTTTCCATAAAGGATGATATCTGAGAACTGATCAGGGAGGCCCCGGAGATTCAGCCATCCCTGACCAGGCTCCCCAGGCTGCAGCTGCGCTGTTAGCTCATCATCCAGCACACCCCAGACCCCAGCACCACCTGCCCTTCACCAGATGCTTCTGGCTAGTCAAGGCCACGACCTGGGCTTCTGTGACCGATCTCACATGGCCCTGTCACTGAGATCCTCTTACTTCTTCCTAATCTTCTCCCACCTCTTCCTCCTCTCTTCCAACAGCTCTAGGGGGCCCCCGACTTTATTTCTTCAAATAGAAAGTTGTCACCAGAGGCATCAGCTGCTATGCTAACACTGCCATGTGGCTCTCCCACGGATGCTCGGATGGAGGGCCTGTGCTCCTGAGCTGCCTCTGTTCCTTCCACATGGCCTCTGTATAGGACAGCTAGAATGTGGGAGCATGGGGCAAGGGGAGCATGAAACCTAGGGCCTCATGAATGCCTGCTTGAGCCTCACCCCAAGCCCATTTTACCCATAGGCTGTTCATTGACGGAAGGAAGGGAAGCCTGGAAAGGACTCAGGGCCCAAGGACATCCATTCTGCATTCTCAAAGCCCCTGCTTTTGTCCGTGTCCCTTTCCCCTGCTTTTGTACCTGTGTCCCTTTCCCCTGCTTTTGCACCTGTGTCCCTTTCTCCTAGGAGTCTTCCCTCATTTGTGTTCCCTTATTTAAAGCACATGGGACATTTTCCCCAAGTTTCTACAAATGTAGTGATGTCACTGCAATGAAGCCTGGCCTGACGTATAAGCATCTTTGAAATAAAGGGACAGGAAGAAGCAGCAAGTCTGAGTCGGAAGAGTGACCTAATTTCATTTTTGTTGCTGTGACAAAACACCCTGTCAAAAGCTATTAGGGGAGAAAGGGTTTTTGGTTTTGTTTTTTATTTTTTGTTTTTTTGGTTTTGTTTTGTTTTGTTTTGGGAGGGGTTGGTTTTGGTTTTTTGGTTTTTGGTTTTTTTGAGACAGGGTTTCTCTGTATAGCCCTGGCTGTCCTGGAACTTACTCTGTAGACCAGGCTGGCCTCAAACTCAGAAATCTGCCTGCCTCTGCCTCCCAAGTGCTGGGATTAAAGGTGTGCACCACCACTGCCCTGTGAGAGAGGGTTTCTTTTAGCTCACAATTCCACATTACAGTCTATCCTAGCAGGGGAAAGTGGAGGTGGTGAGAGGTTAAAAGCTACTCACATCCTACCCACAGTTAAGACCAGGGAAAAGTAAATGGACATGTGCTTACTACTCAACTCACTTTCTCCACTGTCATACAGTCCAAAACCCAAAGCCAGGCAATGGTGGTACCCAGAGTGGCCTAGGTCCTCCCGCCTGTATTAACATAATCAAAACAATCTCCTTACAGACACGCCCAAAGTCCAAAGTCCAACCTGAATTAAAGAATCTCTCAGTGAGATTATTGTGTCAGGTTGACAAAAGTAACCATGAAAGGGGGCTCTGAGGACTGAGGCAGAGAGAGAGAGAGAGAGAGAGGGAGACAGAGAGACAGAGAGACAGAGAGACAGAGAGAGAGACAGAGAGACAGAGAGAGAGAGAGAGAGAGAGAGAGAGAGAGAGAGAGGTCTAAGATCATCCAGCATGCTGAATTGCTGGTAAGTCAGGTAAGAAACAGACCAATTTTATTCTCTTGAAAACCTCTTAGTCCAAATGTCCTACTAGTTTTGACTAAATTACATGGGGTCAAGGCTTAGTTGGAGAATACTTGCCTAGAATGTATGAGGTCCTGGTCAATACTCAGCACCACAAAGTAGAAATTATCATTTGACAGCTGCGCATTTTCTGATAAGATTCCCAGTGAACCCACCCACAAGGCTCACAGGCTGGTCAATCCTTGAGGATGGACTGGAACCCACCCACAATGCTCACAGGCTGGACAATCCTTGAGGATGGACTGGACCTAGTGATTTGTTTCTTAATCAAAACGATGTGATAGGAGTGGTTAAGTCACTTCTGGGATGGCATTCACAGCATTTGCCCGACTGGTACTCTTCCTGGCTCTCTTCAGTTGACTTACTCTGGCCTGCCATGCGTGAAGCTGGCCCATGCAGAAGCCATGTGGAGGGGAATGAGCAGCCTCTGGCTGGCAGTTCATGAGCAGCACAGGCCCCAGGTCACAGTGTCCTCAAAGAGCCAAGTGAACCCAGTGCTGGAAGAACTTGAAAGTGGATCTTCCAGCTTAGGAACCTAATAATTTGGCCCACACGACACTGCATCCATGGGACCTGACCCACCACGAAGCAGTCTATGGCCATCAATTAACAAACCCTCATTCTTTCTCCTCAACACATCTCTTGGGCACAAATTCTTCCACATGGGACATTTGTAACTTGAGTGCCTGTGGCCATAGAAACTGTGAGACTCTAGGACTCTAGCTTGGAACCTCTGAAAATATTTAAAAAAAAAAAAAAAAAACATTGGGGCTGGGCAGTGGTAGCGTGTGCCTTTAATCCCAGCACTTGGGAGGCAGAGACAGGCAGATTTCTGAGTTCAAGGCCAGCCTGGTCTACAGAGTGAGTTCCAGGACAGCCAGGGCTAAACAAAGAAACCCTGTCTTGAAAAAACAAAGCAAAACAAACCAAAACGTTGGACCATTCAAAACTACTATCTGATATGTGACTTGTGCTATCTGATCATGTGTTACCTGTGCTATCTGATCATGTGCTGCACTGCAATATCTCACTAGCATATATTTTGGTATCAAGAATGGGGTGTTGCCAGGACATACAAGTGAGCGGTTCTGGAGCGAGTAGTAGTACAAGGAGGAGGCTGGGATGCTTGGTAGGAAAAACCTCCTGCTCATCTTGAGACCCAGATGAGCAGGACTCAAGAAATGGATGCTGCTGTCAAGGGCACACTGGGCAGCAGGGAACCATCAGAAGGATTTAGAGGAAGGCATCCCTTGGCATTCGGGGGTAAAAACGCAGGGGCACTATTGCCTGCAGTCATATGGAAGAGATGGTAAAGCTGCAAACGGAGCGATACAATAGAGAAGCCAGCCACACCTGGACTCGAAGTGCAAGCTGCATCCTTCTGACTGCTTGTGGGGAGGACCATTAAACAAAGGAGCCAGGTTTCAAGGCTTTGAAAGTTCTCATACTTGGGACAGCGAGATGGCTCAGCAGATAAAGGTGATTGCCAAAAACATTGATGACCTGAGTTCAATCCCATGTAATAGAAGAAGTGAATTGACTCCCACAAGATTTTTTCTCTTCCACATGCACATGTGTCTGTATGTGTACACAACAAATAAAATACAATGAAATGTCTTTTAAAGAAAAAATTCTTATCCTTTTCATGTGCCAAAAGATGCACAACTAGGAGACAGTTCTGGGGATAGGGAGACAGCACAGTTAATAACGTGCTTGCTATGTAAGCCTGAGTGGCTAGGGAGGCAGCACACCTAAAAACGTGCTTGCGTGTAAGCATGAGGGGATGAGTTCATACTTAGCACCCATGTAAAATGCCAGGAGTGGTGGTGTGAACCCCCAGAGTTGGGAGATGGAGCTAGGAAGAGCCTTGGAGCTTCCTGGCCAGTCAGCCTAGCCTCATTGGTGCGCCATCAATCGGTGAGAAAAAGCAGGGTGGATGGCACCTCAGGAAAGACACCTGAAGGTTGACCTCTGGCATCCACACATAGGTGCACAGATATGCACACACACACATGAACACACGCACACATGCAGATGCACATATACACACATACATGAACATGTACACAGACACACACACACTCGAAAGAAAAGGCTCAGAGCGCTTTCAGGAAAAGTCAACAGCAGGACATACAACTTGTTAACATCATGGGGAAGGCAGAAGAAGACCAGAACATTATTTTTAGCCACATGAAGGAGTGACTCTTTAAGGCAGTGGTTCTCAATCTGTGGGTCACGACCCATTTGCTGGTTGATTGACTGCTTTCATGGAGTCACCTGAGACCATCCTGCATATCAGATATTTACATATTTTATATTCATACATTACACACACATTAGCTATAATCTATATTACAGTAACAAAATTACAGTTATGAAGTAGCAACAAAAATAATTTTATGGTTGGGGGTCACCACATGAGGAGCTGTATTAAAGGGTCACAGCATTGGGAAGGCTGAGAACCATTGTAAGGGGACTGGAAGGCACACCTCATAGCTCTTCAGGAAGTTTCCTCTGACAAACAAGGCAGCTCCTGTTCAGAGTGACCCGTGGGCTGGACACTGGGTTACCAAACTGTCAGCAAAGGATCACCAGCTGTGGATGGAAGCCATGCCAACTGTATGAAATGAGCCGATGCCACTGGACCAAATTTTTTGAGACATCACTTAGCCTAGAAGTGAATTCATAGCACAGGACGGCTATGTACAGGAGGGGAATGATTCCCTGCCTTACAGCCCGCCCACTCAAGGCCATCCAGCATCTGATGTGGGGCTCAGAATCACTGGGGACCCATGACTGTGTGTCTCCTCCATCCTTACTCTAAACAAGAACACCTGCAGCATCCCTCATTCCTGATACTTCCTGGCTCCTGGTGGCTTCAGGGAGGTCACTGGAAGTGAGAAGCCACACCACAGCCTCACCCATGCCGGGTCCTAATTCTACGATTCCCCAGTTCTCCATTATCATCACCCCCTCATCAGGTGAGATGGCAGAGACCTCAAGGGGGTGCCATGTGTGATCCGTGGGAGAGGGGCACATGTCTCTGGGGACCAGCTGAAAGGATCCCAGAGGATCTCTGCTTCACAGTGTAATCCACTCCCCTTGAGGCAGGCAGGCCTAGTAGTTGGTTCAAATCAGCAGATTATGGCGGGACTCAGGAATGCCACCTCCATGTTGTAAAGAACGAGCTCCGCCTTTGCTCACATGCTCTCTCACTCACTTCTAGCCTCCCTGGCTCTGATGGAGGTCAGTGGCCACACAGAGGGGGGCACCCTGCAGAGGAAGCTTCTGTCCAGCAGCTTCTAAGGAGCTCGTTCTTCTATGTAAGAAGCCTTGGTGAAAAACTCCTTGAGTCCAAAGTTCCATCACACACCATGAGACAATGAAACGGGACCCATCACAACTGTGGCCATATTCCTAACCCACTGTGAGGCCGTAAACACCAACCATTTAAGCTGCTAAATTCTGGCGTGATTTGTTACCTAGCAAGAGCTGACTGCTACAACTCACATGAGCACTCTGTGGTGGTTTGAATAGGAATGGCCCCCATAGGCTCATCTATTTGAATTCTCGGTCCTTAGGAAATGGTGCGACTTGACAGGGTTAGGAGGTGTGGCCTTATTGGAGGAAGTGCATCATGGAGGTGGGCTTTGTGGCTTCAGAAACCCAAGCCAGGTCCAATCTCGTTCTCTCTTCCTGCTGCCTGAAGATCCAAATGTAGAACTCTCAGCTACTGTCCAGCACCATGTCTACCTGCATGCCACCATGCTTTCCACCATGATGACAATGGACTGAACATCTGAACTATAAGCCAGCCCAATTAAATGTTTTCCTTTATAAGAGTTGCCACCGGGCAGTGGTGGCGCACGCCTTTAATACCAGCACTTGGGAGGCAGAGGCAGACAGATTTCTAAGTTCGAGGCCAGCCTGGTCTACAGAGTGAGTTCCAGGACGGCCAAGGCTACACAGAGAAACCCAGTCTCAAAAAAAACAAAAAAAACAAAACAAAACAAACAGAGTTGCCATGGTCTTGGTGTCTCCTTACAGCAATAGAATAGTGACTAAGATTCAATTCCCTTAACCAGCAGATTAGTGTGTCTTCAGAAGGACCCAGAGATGTTCAGGGTCTCTGTGAATTTCCCCTCAGTCATGATGGAGAAGATGGGAGTCAGAGAAATAGGATTAGGGGTGAAGCTAAACAGAAAGGTGAGTGTCTAGCATGCGATAGCCTCCATGATCCATTGTGAAGTTGAAATCAGCGCTTTCAAATTAGCTTTCTGATGCTAGCTGGTCCCCCATGCCCAGTCACAATCCGCTATGCCCCTGTGGCTGCCCCTTTTCCCAGAGGTACAGCCAGTTAGAACAGCCTTCACTGGCTCACACAGAAGGTGAACTCACAGCCCATCACTGACCTGGAGAGCAAAGTCCTGAGAGGTGTAAGCCAAGGATAGCGGGAGGATGCGCCGCGCAACTGCAGCCTGGGCACCTGGCACTCACAAGCAGCTCTGAGTGGGAAGAGGGAAAATGAGCCCCCCAGGTGGTAATAGAGACCCACCTACCTCACAGGCCTCTCTGCCTCACCACTCTGGAGGGTCAGACAGAGTAGCACTGCTACCCAAGAGGGCCAGTGGGCAACTAAGGGAGCAGCGTTCCAAGCTGTTCATTGGGGTTGCCATGGCGACACTATGCACTAGCCTTTGTTACCTCAGAGGCTGATAGGCCCACGCTACCAGGGTAAGGGGCCAAGATGGAAAGGACAGGAGAGACTCTCATGTGCCACCCTCTGATACACCCTCTCAGAAATAACTAACCGTTTAGCAGCCACCAAGGTCAGGCTATGCATGTGCCAGATTCACAGGGCTCAGATCAAGCATAAAGGACAACCTGGGAAGTGCAAGGAAATAATAAACAGCATGACCAACTCTGTCTAGGGAAAGGGGGGCAGGGTTCCCAGAAGGGCCATTTGAGCTGGATTCTTGACGTATGCATAGGAGCTCACTGGTTTAGAAGAGACAAAACAGGAGAGTTCTGAGGGTGTTTAGGAGCACAGGTGGGGTTCAGAGTAATGAATCCTCAGTACCCGAGCTGGATGTTGGAAGTCAGGGAATAAATTTAAAGCATGGGTGTGACAGTGAGGGTCCTCTCCATCTTAAACTACAGGGCTGGCTACAGATGAGCTCAATAAAGTGATTTCTACATGGTGGTGTGGAGACAGAACCACGGGTGTGAACACTTCTAGCTCTGCTGCCCAGTGGGCACAGGTGGGCATCTCTCAGTATATCCCCTGAAGACAGAGATACTCGGCTAAATCTGGGATCCACAGGGCCTGATATTTGTTAGATAAGCATTTTCTCCTTTCACTATGTCATGACAGTCTTGGCGTAGCCTCCAGCGTGCTGGGATGACCGGTGTGTGTGTGTCACCTCATCAGGTGAGCAACTTGCATCACACTCTTCAGGGATCTTACTGTGGGACAGAGTTGACCCTCTCAGTTTATTCTATAGTACTGCTAACCCACCGTTGTGGGAGCAGGCATCTTAAGAATGGCTGGCTACCCAGCATCCCAGAAGGCTACGTCCAGTGGGGCTCATCTTGAGACTCTCTTGGGGACAAATATGCCTGCAGGTACACTTGGCTATTAGTGGGACACTTCTTTGTGTTCTACTGAACCATAAGGGCTTGGGGTCCCACTAGCTTCTAGGCCCCTCATGGTGTGAGTCCCCACACACTTCACCAAAGCCAGTGAAGAAAATAGACATCAGTCTTGTTGTGTGTTATGTGCGGTGCTGGGAGTGGCTTCCCATCCACGTTGCCCCGTTTTGTTGGCTATCAACAAGTCACACATTCCCATCCTCGTTCTAAGGGAATGGGAAGGCACATGCCACAGAAGGTCACAATGGACCAAACTCCACAATGGAGTCAAACTCCCTTGAAGACTTCTCTCACCCCCATAGCCATAGGTCCCTGCCAAACCTGTCCCAGACGATGTCCCTTCCCTGTTCAGAACCTTCCTGTACCATCCCACCTTAACCAGAGTAAAAGCCAAAGTTGTCTTCTTGACCTGCAAAGCCCTACTTAATGTGCCCCATTTCCTCTGCCAAGGATCCTTGCATTCCTCTACTGCAACCGCGGCCCCAGCTGGGCACAGTGGCCTCAGGGCCTTTGTACCGTCTTCCCTTCTCAGGAGCCTCCTTTCCCCCAGGCGCCTTCAGGGCCTGCTACAGGACTTCTTTCTGTTCACCTCCCAGACTCAGGACGTGTGCTTTGAGATTATATATACTGAGGGAACAACTGAGGTGGGAAGAGCAGGAGATGGCTACTTGTCCTGCAGTCCCAAAGATGCTTGGCTCCATCCAGGTTCCAACAGGGGGTAACAGCTGCAGCGAGGAGGGGAGAGGCAACAGAGATGATGCCTGGCCTGTGGCCTCAGAGCCCCTCTGCAGCAGCTCCTGAGCCCCCTTTGCCCCAGCACTGGGTTGGGCTTCCTCCCTAACGTGATCTTAGCCCTCCAAATCCCCCTTTCAATCTGGAAGGCTGCATAGGAGAGACCCAGAATCTCTAGAAGACAGGACTAGATTTCACCCCGAAGCCTCAAAGCTTGTTTTTGGAAAATTCAAAACACATCGGCAATGATGTGTCTGCCTCTTCCTGGAGTTCTCACCTATGGTGGCTTCCTGCTGCTACTGCTGGGCTTGCAGACCCCCTCCATGGCTGTTTCACCCTCCATCATCCCCAGAGGGGTCTATTCAGAGGCAGCAAGGGAGTCAGGTCAAGGCCACCTCCCATTTCCCCATTCCTGAGCTCAGGAGCTGCTGCAGGGCAAGAGATGTTTCTTTGGGTGGCCTTCTTTCTTCCTTGAAAGCATGGAGCAGATAGCCAGCCGAAGGCTCAGGACTGGGCTAGCCTCGACTTCATCTCTCTGCCTTCCTCATTCTTCTTCCTATGTCCTCTCAGGTGTGCCTCAGCATCCTCTATGGCAGAGCTTTCCTGACTAGTGTTACATGACAGAATTGAAACTATGTTTCAGAATTAAAACATTTCCTCTATGAGTGTTTTGAGGCAGGGTGTCTCAAGAGGTAAATAGAGGTCACATGTCTGAAAGAACAAAAATTTGAAAGATTCCTGAGCCCCCTCCACAGCAGTATAACCAGGAGTCCAAGGTGCCAGGGGAGGGCCCTGGGACCAGCAGAGCTGCAGATTGGCTTACCCTGTAGAGCTGTCTGGAAGCTATGCAGAGCTCCAAGGATGCAGATCCTGGGAGTTGTCCCCCATGTTGGGGTGGGCTGTGATGATGCATCTGCTTCTGAGTTATCCCTTCTAAGTGACCCCTCACCCGTGCCCCCTGAGTAACTCCAATAAAAACCTTCTTGGTTCAACAAGTCGGATGTTGAATTGAGACATCCCACCCCCTCAATAAAACAAAAACAAACAAACATAAAAACCACATCTGGAGGAAATGTTTCAATTCTGAAACATAGTTTCAGTTCTGTTTTGTAACCATTCTTGCTTTGGTCTGTGATGGATCCCCTTTCTGGGAAGAGTAGATGTGTGTGCTATCTTAGGAAAAGTCTGCCACACAACGCAGGAGAGGGCAGGTGCCTTGGCTAGGACCAAGTACAGCAATGGTGTCCTCTGGGTTGCCTTCCTGGCTGAAGATTGATGAAGGTAAGGGACCAGAGTAGAACCCGGGCAAGAGGGCAGACACACTACTACTGAGAAAAGGCACTTTATTCCAGTGTAGACGGAGGAAGGGAGGCACCAAGAGCAATTCTAAAACCCTGTCAATCTCCATAGCCTAAGAGGTGAACCCACGACAGCAGCCTCACTGAAGGGAACTGTCTGGATTGGATGGGCAGAGGAGGAGGCTGCACACGCTCAGGCCTTCCCACTCTTCCCCTGGGACACACGGGTCTCCGGGGGTGCTCTGCGGAACCACTCTGACCAGGAGCCGTCGTAAACAGCCACATCGGGTTTGCCACAAAGGTAGGCAGCCAGGGCAATGTGACAGGCAGTGACCCCCTTGCGACACGTGGCAATGAGGGGCTGAGAGAGGTCCACCTTCTTGTCCTGGAATATGGCACGCAGCTCCTCTGGGCTCTTCTCGAAGCCGTCTTCTGTCAGGAAGTCCATGAAGGGCATGTTGACTGAGCCACGGATGTGGCCCGAGTCCAGTCCTGGATAGTAATAGAAAATATGGATTAGGGGTGTCATGAAGGGTGGGAACTAGAGGACCTAGGGGCCACCACCAATACAAGTAATATCTTTGCTCTTTTGGCAACTCAGTTTCTTACCTGTTTTGCTTTTCATCAACACTCAAACTGTAAGACCCAAGCCTGCAGTCCCTGTCCCAAGATCTGTCTTAATGGAAGGATGTTCCAAGTCACTTCTTGAGAGGATATCTGTGTGCATTGCAGACCCTCCTAGTTTGCCCCTTAATCTCTGCGCTCTATACCTCATGTTTTCTCACCTGTGAAATGGGTTCAGTAGTACACACCCAAATCCCAGGATTACTGGGGCAAGCAGACAGGATGAATTCACATAGATGCTATTCAATTTGCTGCTGCCAAGGACATGGCAGAGAGAAACTTTGTGGGTCCCCCTGGGCAACTGTTTGCAAGAGAACCGAAGCTGGCCAGCTTTGTGAGTCATGAAATAAACTCTTCTATGAATTTATTTTACAAGTGAAAATGCTGAGATGCGCTGACATGAAATGTCTCAGCTAACGACACAAAGGACAGGCTGACCCAGGACCACACCCAGTCATGATGTTTCTGCAAAGCACATAGTTGTGAAAACAGAAGGGAATCTCCTATCAGATACATGTTCAAATCCCATCTCGGCCATTTACTATACTGATTTTCAGCCACCTCTGTACCTCACTTTCCACATAGGGAGTGAATGCCCCTGGATGAGGGCAAATGACGTGACAGTATTGAATCTGAATTATGCTGGCCCCCATGCTGGGGCCCCTCTAGTGACAGGTGGTGTGCAGCTCCCTCCACACACCTCTGAAGCTTAAGTGTGAGCACAGCAGAGATGAGGCAGGCCAAAGTCCGTTCTAGAACACACCCAGTGAAGTTTGGAAAAGTCAGCATGGGTGGTAACACACAGCTGTAGTCCCTGCGTGCTGGAGGCTGAGGCAGGAAGATCCACAGTTTGAGGCCAGCCTGGTCTATATAGTGAGTTACAAGTCAGTCTGGGCTACTGAGTGAGACCTCATATGGAAAACGTCAAACCAATAAAAGCAGAAACAGCAAAGATGGGCCATGGCTACCAAAGGACCCACGCTCTGTCAGTCCCTCCATGCTCAGTCACTTCTCTCTTCCTTGGGCACCTGCAGCCCTCCACAGACAGCACTGAGAGTGAGGTCCCACGCCAGAACTGCCTCCATCTTTTCAGGTTCCCCAAATCCCCACCAAGCCATTAAACTCGGACCATGGTGGGTGGGGTGGGAAGGGGAGGAACAGGCTTACAGTGGATACTGGTTGAATCAATGCAGCAATGTGGGAACCCCGTCATTCCAAAGAAGATTCTAGAATCACTGTCTCAAGCAGTCCTCTAGCTGAGAACACATGTCCCTGCTTGCAAAAGACAGTGACATCTAGACACGTCTTCCTGCTGTGACCTGAAACCGGGTCTGTGTAACCCTGCCAGTGAGGAACAGCTGGCCTGTGGATAGTAACTGTCAGGACACAGCAGTTTCCTGCAGGCACTGTGGGGAGAGATCATTTGCACTGAGCCTCTGACGGCTGTTTTCTTCTTGTCGGTGACATAGCAACTTTACTGTTGTCTTCAGTCTGTCAAGGGAGTCTTGTCTGAGTAGGGATGAAGCTAAAGATGCTGGGGAGCCTTGGCACCAGCCTGAAGAGGTAGCAATGGCCACTCTGCTAGGAAGGCTCAGGGCCCACCATCTGTCTGTCTGTCTGTCGGTGAGAGGGTCAATGAGCACATCCGTAGATGTAGATGTGCACATGGAGGGCAGAGGACCATCGAGACCAATGTTCCTCACTGGTCCATGCCCCTGGAACTTGCTGTTTTAGTAAGGCTGGCTGTAGAGAGTCCTAGATCTCTGCCTCCCCAGTGCTGGGGTCCTGAGCATCAATCACTAAGTTGGTTCAGAGGATCTAACTCAGGTCCTCACGATCACAAGACAAACAGTTTCCTCTTCCTCACTGAGCTACCTCCCCAGCCCCTGCCTGGGGACTCGACTGGGACAGAAGCCACAGCCTTCGTGCAGAGGGAGAGCCAGGGAACCCATGGGTCCAGGCCAGAGAACTCTGGAACACTGCCAACCAGAGGAAGGCCTTGCAGCTAGAAGCAGGCTTCCTACCGCCCTCCTCCCCTCTACAGCTGGCACCCCAAAAGTGAGTTCTCTAGAGAACACTGTCTCCCTTGCTTCTCACAAAACTGAAGAGATTTTTTTTTCCTCCCAGACCTAATGGGGAGCCCAGGCTCAGAGAGATTCGATAACTTCCCCCAGGGACACACAGCAGAGGCATGGGAAATCAAGCGAGACTCCAAAGCCTATGTTTTGTAGTCACTCTGAGCTCCCCTAGAAAAGAAGGCTGAGGCAAGGGATCACTGGGATGACGCCTGGTGTTTCTCAATGGCCTGGAAGTCTAGAAAATTGTGTTCCAGGTTTGGCTAAGGAAGTTCATTCAAGCCGGTAGGCATGTTAAGATCCCTTAGGCCACGAATGGGAATGGTTGTTGGAGGCCAGGAAAACCTGTTTGGAATCCAATCTAGAAGGCACCCTGGCTGTGGCCCAAGAGGGAGGGCCTTAGGCAAAGGGGTTCCTTGTAACTACCTAGCAACAATGTGGAGTGGTGACCTCTCCGGCCCCAGTCCTCATGTTTGCTCTGGCTCACTCCACCCACCACGGCAGCTTTAGACAAGCCTCACTTTGGGGGGCCTGCAGACTTCAGTAGAGTGGGGCCAGGCCCTCCACAAGACCACTGAAGATTACAGGGGTCTACCAGTCAAAGTCGCCAGCGCCCTCCTCCCTCCTCACCCTCACCCACCCCTGCGTGAAATAACAGGGTCATGGGTACCCGGGCTCAACAACTGAGAAATGAGTGCCACCAGGCCCAAATACAGAATTCCCATTTTATAGATGAAGAAAACTGAGGCTTGGAGAAGTGAGACAGCCTACTACTGGCAAAGGCCCTAGAGACCCCTGAATTCTAAGGTTCCTCTCTCCTCTATGATTCTTCCTACTTATTCTGGGTGCCCAGACTCTGGGGCCTGACTTAGATCTGTTTCTGTTTGCTAGTGTTCCATCCTGTATCTGAATATTCTTTTTTATTCTTCATGCTTACTCAGGACTCTGGAAGGCGCCTGAAGGCCTGAGGGGCAGGCAATTGCTCCAGAGGGCAGGAAGTAGTCCTGGGGTCCCTAAAGACCTGCTTTTCTTCCTTCCTTCCTTCCTTCCTTCCTTCCTTTCTTTCTTTCTTGCTTTCTATGGTTTTCAAGACAGGGTTTCTCTGTGTAGCCCTGGCTGTCCTAGAACTCATTCTGTAGACCAGGCTGGCCTTGAACTCAGAAATCCGCCTGCCTCTGCCTCCCAAGTGCTGGGATTAAAGGCGTGCGCCACCACCGCCCAGCTAAGACCTGCTTTTCGTTTCTGCCACTCTCAGTACCTTCGGGAACACTCAGCCAAGGCTTCCCCATCCCCCATGCTTTCTATCTGGACTGCTGAACCCACAGGAACCCATCCCACAGAGCAGACCATGACCTTGGTGGTGTGCATTGTGTCCAGCGAATCCTCTTACAAAATGGGGAACGTAGCCCATCCCCTGCCTGTCTAGATGACCCTGGACTTTGCTCAGTGCCTTCCCCTCCGAAGAGCCCCTAGAACAAAAGCCATGTGCTGTGACAGGGCTGGGGACCTCTGCTTGTTTATGAATAACCAGGAAATGCAAGGTCAAGCGGTTGGGCTGAACCCTCCACACAGAGAATGAGAACCCAGTCTCCCTGACACTCCAGGGCAATCCAAAAAGGTAGGAATAGTCACAGAGAAGAGAGGGACCTTAGAACTCAGGCAGCCTGTGTCCCCTCAAGCCTCAGTTTTCCTCATCTGTAAAACGATGAGGCTATGTCTGGGCCTCATTATCACTCATTTCTTGGTTTGCTTTCCAGCCTGGGAAAGCTCAATGGCCAACTCCACTCTCCCTTCCCCCAGTTTAAGTTCCAAGAAGAAAAGGGCTTTGAGCCAAGATCAGGAGGCCGGGCTGCAGGCATTCCATGTCCAGAGTCTCTGGAAAGTGCCTACTGAACGTGCATCTTTCTCTCCTGACCTTCCCAGAGCCAAGCAGGCGGGGAAATCAAAGGCCTGGAGAGAGTGAGACTGGAGCAATGCCAGGGTCTGCCAACTTCATGTGTGGCCTCGATCAGTTCCTGCCTGTGTGCCTAGCCCCCCACCCCCACCCCCGTCCAGTAGGATGACAATTTAAGACTATAAAAACAGTGTTGGTGGACCTCAGCTGGCAGAAAGGAAGAGACATTTTGCAACAAGTTAGGCAAAATGCTATCCTGGAGCTAAGTCATGCAGGGCAGGGGCGTTTACTGATTAAAAAGAGAGAGATGTGAGGTGGGCCACCAGTCCTGTGCTCTGGAAAAGCAAGATGTGGTGTTGCCTCTGGTCAGGTGCCTCTAGACGGCAGCATTTTGCCTCCTGAGATTTCTCCTGACTCCTAAGCTGTACCTTCAGGCTTCCCCACACATACAAAAGGGGACCCAAGGACCATCTTTCCAGGAATGCCTGGCACAGGAGGCTCCCCTAAACCCTAGGAAATGGTGATGGGACTGAATGGGCTTTATATCTGGATTTAGAACCCTGGTTTAAAAGAAATCCAGATTCTGCCACTTAACTGACCAAGTACCAATATCCTAGTGTTTCATCTGACTTAGATATTTCGTCCCCTGGAGATCCCTGCTGCCAGCTGTTGTCACAGCTCCACAGACAGGCTGCAGCCTCTTGTTGAGATTATGAACTGAGGTGCCTTTCGCAGACCCCAGTAAGGGGCCCTGAAGAGCTCAAGAAAGGGCCTTGTTGGTGTTTGAAAGGGTTTCTGGGCTCTAGAAGAGGGTGTGGAGACACTTGTAGACCTCTGTGCAGCCGTGCAGATGACTGCTTGTGGATAGAACAACTTTTGGCACACCTACTGCATGTGGGAGAGCTGGTGCCTGGAAGTGGACCATCGATGAACAGGCCAACTCCACTCAAGGGCCTAATGGGGGCAGCTTGTTAGCACCGGCTATGGCACACAGGGCCCTCATGTATCAGCGCTATAAAAGCCTTCAAGGTTGGCCGTCCCCTCCCATTTTACAGATGGAAAGACAAGTCTACCTGGAGGAACTTAGGGTCCCAGATGTTTTGGTTTCCCATCCTTTTGTTGTGCAATCCTCCCAAGGGCCACAGGAACACCTACCTACGATATCCGGCTCCGGTTGTGTGCCCAGGTACCGTCCTTGGGCCCGAGAATCCACCAGCTGGAATCTTTTAGACTGGAGATTCTCCAGGACCTGCTCATAGGTTTTGAGCAGGGAGCGGTTCAGTGTGGCTTTGAAAACGGCTGGCTCAGGCCGAGAGGGCTCAGATGTCACCGGGTGGCCCTCCTTCAGCCAGTTCCGGAAGCCACCATTGAGCACTGACACTGTGCGGTGGCCAAACACACGAAACATCCACCATACTCTGGGTGCATAGAAACTGCCCAGGTCGTCTCCATCGTATACCACCACGTGTGTGTCGTTGCTTATGCCCAGGTTGCCCACGTAGTCCCCAAAGTGGGCCTCACTGGGCAGCATCATCTCATAAGGCGAAGTCGTGTCCCTGCATTCCTCTATATCAAAGAAGGACGCGCCAGGCACGTGCCGCTCCCGGTACTCTTTGCGTGCCTGGCGGGTCCCGGGTGAGTACCATGAGGTGTCCAGCACCCGAAGGCTTGGCCCCAGGCTACCGGACCGAATGGATTCCGCCAGCCACTTGGTGGAGACCAGCGCCCGGTAGAGCACCTGATGAACCATAGTGTCAGCTCTGCGTGTCACCTGGCGCGGGTGGGAACCAGGAAAGAGACAAGCCTGAGAGGACTGAGTGCGGTGGGCGGAGCCCAGGAGGCGGGGCTGTTGTCCCCACTACATTTTCCCAGCGTGCAATGGTAACTACACTCAGAGCCAGACTCACAGTGGGAGAGGTTGGCACATTCCCTAGGGAAAGCCTGCTCCACCCCTCCCACTGCCCCGGCGCCCTCCCTTTCTGGTGCCTAGGAGGTCAGGTGGGCGTGGCTAAGCGCTTTCGGAGTATTCCTATAGCAGCAGCTGGTGGGAGGGGCTGGCTCAGAACGCTGTCTGCAAGAATGGGAAAACCAAACACAAGCCCTAGATGGAGAAGATGGCCCTTGGCCTTCGAGTCGCCTCTCTCGGGTGCACTGACCACTGGCCAGCCCTTCTGCTTTCGTTTCCTACAGTCTGAGTTCTCTGGCTTCTAGAATGCTCAGTTCCGGTGAAAGGGCTCCAGACACCCTGCCCTACTTTCGCCACCAGGACCCAGCTAGCGGCCCCATCCTGGGCGGCTCGCTGCACTCAATCGCCCCGGTAGCTGCGCTGGCACTCGCCCTTGCGCTACAGAGAAGCTGGCGGGTTCAAACAAGGAGCGGGGAGG
This sequence comes from Mastomys coucha, assembly GCF_008632895.1. Lineage (NCBI taxonomy): Eukaryota > Metazoa > Chordata > Mammalia > Rodentia > Muridae > Mastomys > Mastomys coucha. Next base: position 9,072,494 of record NW_022196893.1, read on the forward strand.
GTTCCCAAGTGGCCCGCACCATTGTACCGCCTCCCATGGGGGTGAGGGAGACGCCTCTCTCGTAGACAGTCGGGACTCCGAACAGCCTCTGCGTCTTCGCACAGGAATCCTGTTTGCCCCTCCTCGTATAAGACTTCTCCTACACAAAGGGGGCTATTGGAGGCTCGAGGTGACACTGGGGCAGCGTGCAAGCCGGCTTCATGGCGCGTGCGTCCCCCACAGTCCGAAGAATGGAAGGTGCAACGGCTCGGAGTGGCCCAAGCAGTGGGCTGTGCCCAAGTCTCCTCCCTTTGGCTGGCCGCAGGTTGGTAGCGGAAGGAGGGGACCTCTGAGGGCGCGGGGAGGGGGTGACATGGCGGAGCTGGGAAGAGGGGAGCGCGAACCCCCGGTATTTGCTGCCCAACGCAACCTATTTGCTTTTCTGTGAGAGAGGATACTTCTCGGGGGTGCATAGCGTGGTATCACGCGGGAGTGGAGGAGGGGATGCAGTCTACGAAAGAAGAGTTTCCAGGACGCCCCTAATTTGCCCTACGGAAGACAGTCCATGGCTGCTCGTGGCCGCCTCTGGGTTGGGGTGGGATAAGAGACAGGTGGGTCGCAGTGGCTGGATGGGGTTTAGAATGACCTGATGCCTCCTGAGGAAGTAGGGGGCCCGAGAGAATAAACAAAGCAATTCAGAGGAGCTGTGGTGAGGAGACTCAGCGTGCCTCAAGAGAAGAAAGTATCAGGACACACTGGAATAAGATGAAACTAACATTTATCAGGCTCTCCTTGCCGAGCGCCTTAAGGACCCTGCGGGATTGAGCTGAAACTTCTCCCAACAGGAGGAGAAACAGGTAGAGCCAGGAGGTACCAGGGCACGTAGTGGAAAAGGGATTAATTTCTCATCTGAAGCCCAAAGTGGTGGGAGCTGCCTCAGTTTACCTGTCCATCCTTGAAGCCTTATGCTTGTTGTTGTTGTTGTTATAAATTGTCTTGGGCTTCAATTTTTACCACTTCATTGTAAATTTATATAAATGCCAATAGGCAAAATATCTGGAAATAGAGCATGGCTCTTGCAAACTGGCTGTACACCACCTCTCTAGTCTATTCTGTTTCCCTGGAATGCTTTTCTCTTGGACTTCCCTCCCTGTTTTTTTGTTTTTTTGTTTGTTTGTTTTGAACATCGATCCTGCCCTAAAATACTGTCATGGTGTATTGCAAAAATTCAAACACTGTTTAGCATTTTCCCAGCATACTCTGAGCCTTGAGCTTGACAGTAGTGGAGAGAAGGTACCAGGAGGGTCTAGGTAGGGAGATGTTCTTCAGTGCCTGCCCCCATGGGTGGGGTACATAGGTTCACCCTAGCTTAGGATGTCCTGGGCCCGTCCTATGTGTCCTGATGGACTTCCAGAGAGCCACTCTCCCCTGGGATCCTGGCTCTCCAAGCACAAAGAAACCTAGTCTCTTTCTGGTCCCCCAGAAAGAGAAAAACCATAGCCTAGCCTCTCTGACCCTCTTTCTGCTGCCTCGGGTCTTCTGTGATAGCAGGGAAGGTAGTGACCTCAGACCTCTGAAGTTCCACCCCCTGGAAGTCTAAGATAGGCCGGCTGTAGAATCAAGAGCCATTAGGAGAGTAAAGGACCAGATAAGAGGTTTGCATGTAACTTCCCTAAATGATCACTCAAAGAAGCTGTTTATAGGGTAAGTGGTGGCCCTCCTAAATTCATGTTTTTAATCTCATTAAGAGGTGGGTTTGGGGGTCAGGCATGGTGCTATATGCTTGTAAAGCCCCCAGTCTGGAAGCTGAGCAGGAACAGGTGACTTCAAGTCCCAGTAGGGGGCGGTGCTGGGAAGATAGCTCATTTGATCAAGTGCTTGTCTTGACAGCAGGAGGCCCAGCACTGGATCCCCAGAGTCTTCATAAACAACACAAGGCATGTTGCATGCCTGTAACCCCAGCCCTGGGGAAGGAGAGACAGGTAGATCCCTGGGCTCAATGACCAGCCAGCCAAGGTGAGACCCAGGCCATGGGAAGTCCCCCATCTCAAAAACGATATAAAGTTAATAAGATGGCTGATGCCAGGGACCCCATTTGAGACCAGAGATTGTTCTCTGCCCTACCCCCTCACACTCAAGCACAGAGGTTGGAAGTCCCAGTATACAACACATGACCCAGGAGCCCTCACATGCCCACATGAACGGCCTATGCCATATCCTCTGTGACTCCCAAACCAGAGCTTGGGAGGCAAAATCCCCAAGAATGATGTCAGTACAGTAAAGGGGCTACTGTGTCCTGAAAGAATTGTCCCACCTTGGTCTCCTTGCTCTTTGCGCACATACCCTCCAAGTCCCAACTCTCACATCCAGCTGCATCACAAACACTAATATCAGTCCTTAGCAGGAGTCCATGCCTTCAGACACACCAGAGAGGGCATCGGATCCCCATTACAGATGGTTGTGAGCCACCATGTGGTTGCTGGGATTTGAACTCGGGACCTCTGGAAGAGCAGTCAGTGCTCGTAACCGCTGAGCCATCTCTCCAGTCCCAGGAATCCACATCTAACCAACTGTTTTGTTTTGTTGAGGCAGCATTTCACTGTGTAGCCCTGACTATCCTGGAACTCTCTCTGTAGACCAGGCCAGCCTCGAACTCACAGAGTTCCAGTGCTGGGACAAAAGGTGTGCACCACCAGTGCCTGGCTTAGCCCTATTCTTATGCCTAGGTCACAGTCAGCTTGTGCTTCTCTCATGAATTATTTCTGCCTTCTCTCTCCAATCCAGCCTGAGGTAGAGGCCTTGCTGCTCACACTAAACTCCAGAACTCATTTGCATTGTTGCTTGAGCTGCTCTGGGGTCTACCAAAGTCAAGGGTTCTCAGTGTGTGCTCTCACCCCCACCCCACACAGGGCTTAGGCCAGTGATCCAAAACTATGTGGACTTAGTTTCTGTTGTTTGTTTGGGGGGTTTTGTTGTTATTGTTGTTCTGTTTTTTGTTTGTTTGTTTGATTGGTTTTGTTTATTTTGTTTTGAGATGGTCTTGCTAATTAGCCCAGGCTGGTTTGAAACTTCCTATGTAGACTAGGCTGGCCCTGACCTCTTGTTCTCCTACCTCAGTCTCTTGAGTACTGGTATGATAGGAGGTCCCATCTACCAACTCAGGTAATTCAAAGCATATCAGCGAGCCTCGGTGGCTTTGAGAAAAAGGTGACCGTGCCAAACCTTTTAAGGGTGTTCCTTCAGCAGGCTGGGGAGAGGCTGCTCAGTCAAGTGTTGTAATAAATGAGGATTAAATGGTACTGGGGGAAGGGTGAATTCTGGTTATGTTCCAATTGGACTCCTCCACCCGCTCAATGAATGCGCGGATCTGATTGGCTGTGAAGCTGGGCTGCTTCGTAGAGAAGGGCTGGAACTTTGGTCTTATTTGCTTTACCTAAGGGCTAATTGAGCCTGGCCCTGGCCCTACCCTACTTTGCTGGGCAAGGAATAGAGTGGGGGACGCGCACCACCCTCTCCTGGTGCCCATGGTCATAACGTTAATTGAAGCTATGCGTTATTCAAAGCCTGACAGGGGGGCTCCCTGGGTGATAAAGACAGAGCCCGGCTTCACCCCAGGCCCTGTCTGCATTCCTGGACTCTGCTCTGCCGGTGCGCAGGCTCCACCTACGCCGATTAGCACATATGCCCTACAGGCAATCCCTGACCATAGGGATTTGTCTCTCCATTCTCGTATCTTCCCTGTCTTGCAGCCCCGCAATCCGAGCATTTCCTAGGCCATGGCCGCCCCGCAGCTTTTCCGAGCTCTCGTGTCTGCGCAGTGGGTGGCGGAGGCTCTGAAGGCCCCGCGCTCATCGCAGCCGCTGAAGTTACTGGACGCCTCCTGGTACCTACCCAAGCTGGGGCGCGATGCGCGACGCGAGTTTGAGGAGCGCCACATCCCGGGCGCCGCCTTCTTCGACATCGATCGTTGCAGCGACCACACGTCCCCCTACGACCACATGCTGCCTAGCGCCACGCACTTCGCCGACTACGCGGGCAGCTTGGGCGTGAGCGCCGCCACGCACGTCGTGATCTACGACGGCAGCGACCAGGGCCTCTATTCCGCTCCCCGGGTCTGGTGGATGTTCCGCGCCTTCGGCCACCACTCTGTGTCGTTGCTGGACGGAGGCTTCCGCCACTGGCTGAGTCAGAACCTGCCAATCAGCTCCGGCAAAAGCCACTCGGAGCCAGCGGAGTTCTGCGCAAAGCTCGATCCCTCCTTCGTCAAGACCCACGAGGACATCCTGGAGAACTTGGATTCTCGGCGCTTCCAGGTGGTGGACGCCCGCGCAGCTGGCCGTTTCCAAGGCACCCAGCCGGAACCCCGAGATGGTAATGCGGTAGGGAAACAGACAGATCCGTGGGGACTGGCCAGTGTGTGTTCCGGCCTTTTATGCATACAGAACAAAGGGATACGTGTTGATTGCTAGGCGCCTCGCCCTAAGCATCTCGCTTCCTTCTTATAGTGGAGGCCACAACACTACCTCACAGTTTTGGAACTCCGGGCTGAGGTTGCCCAAGTGCCTTGAGAATCAGGACACCCAGAGCAGGACAGCCTGCAATACTGCAATACTGAGCTTGTGTACGGCCACCAAAAAATAGCAGAAGGCAGCCCGCGCCTGGTTTAGGAAAGACCCAAGCTTGGTCCTGATGAGGTCTAGCCTGCAGCTCCTGAGTTGATAGGGTGCTGGACGCCTGCAACTGCCGCCTGAGTAATATTAAGAGATTCTGAGAGGATATTAGGATGGGTCAGTCGCTCAAAACATTTGGTGCCCCAGGTGAGGGCCAAGCCGGCTGCCCATGGCTTAGTAACATGGGAAGGGATCTCACAAAGCAGACAGGGCTATAGCCATACTAGTATGAGCCAAACTTCTCAGGAGCTAGGGAGAGACAGTCTTCAGTACCTGTAGATCCATATTCCAGTGTTTAAACAACCTCAGAAAACATTTTTCCCCTGTACAGAGGGTATGCCCTTTCCCTGAATGACACAGTGTAACTGCATAGCATTTACAACTCTAATGGGTATTGAAAGAGATCTAGAGATGGGTGCGGCATCACATGGCTGTAATCCCAGCATTTGGAGGCTGAGACAGGTGGATCACCCAGTTTGAGGCCAGCCTGGACTACACAGTGATTTCCAGGTCAGCCTGAACTAGAGAGTGAGATCCTGTCTCAAATCTCAGAAGGGAGGGGAAGGAGTTAGGGAGGAGCTAGAGATGTGTTCAATGTGAGGAAGGTGTGTGGAGATTGCATGACAGACACCATTTTGTGTAACTTGGTGTTGTGGGAGTCCAGGCACCATTCTCTTGAAAATATGGAGCAATGCCCTCACTCACATTGTGCAGGTGAAGAGAATGGCCCTGGAATGGCCACCTCGCCTGAGATCTCAGAAAGGAGCCTCTCTGGATTCAGACTCCCTGCACACATAACCACAGTGAGCAACCAGTATTTCCCCCCACCATTTCTCTCCAGCCTGCCATGGTGCAGGAGCCAGCCAAGGCCCCGGAAACTCCCCCACACCCTCTCTGCTGATACAGGCTTCTGTTCAGAGCCCTGTCTCTGCTGTACTTTGTGTAGCACATGGCAGGTCAGCTAGTTCCTCTGGATGGTGGCCCTTTTGTGTGTAGAATGAAAGCAGTAGGTGAGAGTTAACATGCTCTGGGCCACCAGGCCACCGTGCTAGTTTTTACTTAAGGCATTACCATGTCTCCTTCAAAGTCCCTGACTTGGCCAAATATGCCTATAATTTGCTCCTTCGGTCCAGCGGGTCAGGGTTCATAGTAAAGCTGGAGGTTTAAGGAAGCCCTGACTCTACTTACCCATAGAACCCTGGCTTGAAAGCTTGTTCCTCCCCAGGCTTTGAGAAGGGCTGCATGGGGTGACTTTTAGGAGACCCACTTCATTGGGGTTGACTAACCCACTGAATCCTCTCTAAGCTCGGGAGCGCTGTCTCCTACCATCCTCTGAGGATAGAGACCAGCATGGACCATCAGCTCCGACAAAGACAGGGAAACCAAGGCAGAGGGTTCTCACACACTCATTTTGGGATCTAGATGGCCCAGATTTGACTGATAGCTGTGAGATCTCATTCTGATGTGAGTCTCAGCCCTCCTGTGAAAACAGGGCTTTAGTAACCTCTGGCTGGAAGAAAGCTAGAGACAAAATACACATTGGAGTCCTTGGGGCTTCCAAGCCATGGGTAAAGTGACAGTCCCCTTAATCCACACTTCTCTGGCCTTGCTAGGTCTTCATCCTGCTAATCAGACTGCTTTTTCGTTTTTGTTTTGTTTTGTTTTTTTGGACAGAGTGTCATGTCCAAAAACACATTATGTCACTCTGTCATTTAGGATGACTTTAAACTTCTGATCCTCCTGCTCTCACTTACCAAGTGCTGGGCTTGCAGGCAGACATCAGCAGGAAAAAAAATTATTCTTTCTTTTCTTTTTTTTCTTTTTTTTTTTTTTTTTTTTTTTTTTTGAGGCACTGGGGGTGAAACCCAAAGCTTCGTACATAGTAGGCAAGCACTCCACTGGCTGAGCTACATCCTCAGCATTGAGACTAAATTCTTTTGAGAATAAAAGTCTAATTTCCCCCTATGGCCAGATAGAGCCCAAACCTTTTTCCAGGTACACTGAGGCTTCCTGCCCCTCTTCCTCCGTGTTGTCTGAGCCTTGGTGGTCATGGTGCTCCGTGCATCATCCCAGGGTTCCTGGGTTCTTCCTGTCACCTGTGTGTCACCCGTGCTTTCAGTCTCACTGCCAGGACCCCTGACTGGCTGGCTTCATCTTGGGAGGAGACCCCACCCTCCCTAGGCACTGAATGGCAGGCAGCACAGGCTCTGGGGCGGTTCCCACTCTCTCTACCCATCCAGTCTTAGAGACTATTTAAGGCTAGTCTTTGTGCCTTATTCTCCTGGGGGTGAGGGTGACAGATATTTCCTTCCCATAGAATCCGGGTGGTATTAAAGGAGAGAATGCCGCTGAGGAGGTCTAGGCACTGTCCTGCACAGCACAAGCATTCAGCTATGTCAGCCATTTTGATGACTATTTTCAACTCTAGCCCTAGGGTATTTTTGTCACACTAGCATTATCTGGCTAGTGCCTGTCTGCCTGCCCTCTATGCCACCTCTAACCCTCCGTGCGTCCTGAGTCCTAATTGGACAGAGGTCACGTGTATTACTCTGCTGCCCCTCCAGGTTCATGGTCAGGAAGCCCAGGGTGTTGTGTAGCTCTGGGAGAGTCTAGTTCTTGGGTTCAAATTCTAGCCAGCAATTAGCTGGGTGCAGTGACTGGATGTTACTTAGCCTTAGGCTGGCCACCTGGGCGGGGTCAGTGCCTAGCTCTGCTGCCTGGAAGATAAGATATTGGGCACACATTTGGCATTCTGATGTGGTGGGAGTTTTGATACCACAAATACCAGTGACACTAGACATCACTCATACTGGCCTTCCGTGTGTTCGTTCCCCCTGTGCAGGCATCGAACCTGGCCACATCCCTGGCTCGGTAAACATCCCGTTCACTGAATTCCTGACCAATGAAGGTCTGGAGAAGAGCCCAGAGGAGATCCAGCGCCTGTTTCAGGAGAAGAAGGTGGACCTGTCCAAGCCTTTGGTAGCCACATGTGGCTCCGGTGTCACAGCCTGCCACGTGGTCCTGGGGGCCTTCCTGTGTGGCAAACCCAACGTGCCTGTCTACGATGGCTCCTGGGTAGAGTGGTACATGCGTGCCCAGCCAGAGCATATCATTTCTGAGGGCCGAGGGAAGACCCAGTGAAGCCAGGCAGGACACAGTGCAGCTCAGGTGACAGCCTGGTTACTCTGACCCTGCTTTGCCAAGAGTCCTTCCTCAGACAACTCAGGTGGTGTTTGGGGTGACATCCCAGAGACCAGGAGTTCCAGTGATTCATGGGTACTCAGCAGAGATAGCCAAGAAGGTGGCAGGCAGTAAGAGGGGAGGGAAGGAGGCCAGACAGCAGAACAACTTGCAGGGTGCTGAGCTGGGGCCCACCTAGCTTGTTTCACTATTGGGAAATAAAACATCAAGCACAAAACCTTTGTGGTTGTGAGAGTGTCTCAGGGTAAGGAGGAGCCAGGGATTCCTGTGCAGCCAACGGGGAGGGGTTGCTTTGTGTGGGAGTGTGGTGGGAGGTGGAAGCTCCCAGCCTGGGGGAAACATTGTTGCCTTCGAATGATGCTGGGGCCTCAGAGACCCTGTCCCCAGATACCATGACAAACTGTTACCTGCCTATAATCCTGGAATTTCCATCTGGTTTCTGGGCTCTTGGACTGGCACTCGTGTTGAGATCAGAGGACAGCTTCTGTTCCTCAAACAGTTCACCTTGCTTTCTGGGACAGGATCTCTCACTGGTCGAGAACTCACCAAGTAAGCTAGACTGGCTTGGCCAAGGATCCCCGGGGATTCTCCTCCATCTCCACAGTGCTGGCATGGCAGAGCACACAGCACCTCACCTGGCAGTGTTTCACGTGGCTTCATGTGGGTTCTGAAGACTGAATGCAGTTCCTGCAAACCCTGTACTGATTGGACTGTCTCCACAGCCCTGCCTCTGGATGATATGAGTGAGGTGAGGTTAGCAGTGACTTTTCTGAGCCCCATAGGGAGCCTTCTGTATGCAGAAGAATAACACAAGTTCTTTCTGGAGAAAGATGGGTCCACAGCTTAGGATGCTGTTCCAACCTTGCCAGAGACTTCTGGGGAAGGGCTAAATCTAGTGGCCTGGGAGGAGAATCTGGCCTCAAACTCCGGGAGCTTTCACTCAAAGCTGTTCATGCTAGGAAAATAATAATAATAATAATAATAATAATAATAATAATAATAATAATAAATGGCACCAGTGGAATGACTTAGAGGTTGAAGGTTTGACACAAAACCTCATGACTCCTGACTTTAATCCCTGAGAGTCACGAGGCAAAAAAGAGAGCCAATCCTCCAGAAAGTCGTCCTCTGACCTCCACACAGGTGCTGTGGCATGCACATGCACACACACACACACACACACACACATACACATACATGCACATAGCAACATAGAAATAATAAACTATCATGAACTCACTCTATGGATGAACTCAGGGCTTTGAGCCTTTCTGCTGCAGAGAACCAGCCTACCCATTGTCCTAGAGTAGAGGCTCCATGCAGTGTGGTCTGCATTTATCCTGGCAGGGATGAACACAGGAGTCTAGAAAGTTTTCCTTGATCTGTCAGGACCTGGATCATCCTTCCCTGACTTTTTTTGTCCCATTTTAGAAGTGCAGGGAATTGAACCAAGGGCCTTATACCTATACTACTCAGGCAAGCCACAAACCCCTCTCCCTATCTTTTCCCTGAATGCCCTCCCAGAGGCATGGGATAGCACCATGCCAGTTGTTACCAGGGCCTTGGAAGTGGCATTGCTTATTTTACCTTCTGGGAATAAACCGGAGCAAGATAGTACCTAACCATGGTGTGTTTCCAGCAGAGCTAGGATCCAGGCCCGGTGTCCTACTCTGAGCTCCCTCTCCCTCTCATATCCACAGGAGAGGGAGGAGCCAACAGCATGGCTTCTGGCTACCATCAACAAGAGCTCTGATGGAAGCTCCTGTCTCCTGGAGGCCCTGTCTCCTTCTCTGTAAAGTGGGAAGCCAGGTCACTTCAGAAGAGGGGAGCCAAACAGGAACCTAGACGGGGCCAAGCTTGCATTGCTAGCTTGAAGCTAGACAACTCTGCTCTGAGGACATCCTGTATTCAAAGGACGCTCAGCAGTGTTTTGGGCTCTGCCCACTGGATGTCAGCTAATGCCCGACTGAGACACTCCAAGGAGGAAACACTGCCCCACAAGCAAAGGACATTTGATAGCAGCAGTCAGGAACAGTATGGACAGAGACACCCTGGGCCCCTCAGCTGATGTGAAGTCCCCCAGTTTCACATCTAGTTCCTACCTGAGCTTCCTTCCTACCTGGCTCAGGCAAGCCTTTCTTTGTCTCCTTGGAGGTGTCTGTTCTGGGAGAGACATGAGCCTTATGCCTGCCCTCCTGGTGGGGGGCTGCCTGGCCAACTACTGGCCTGAAGCAGAGACTCCTCAGGCTTTGATTTCTGCATCTTTTGTTTGTTTGTTTGTTTGTTTGTTTTTGTCAAGACAGGGTTTCTTTGTGTCACCCTGGCTGTCCTGAAACTCACTCTGTAGACCAGGCTGGCCTCAAACTCAGAAATCCGCCTGCCTTTGCCTCCCAAATGCTGTACACAGTAAACATCAACTGCTAGTGTTTGGATTGTTGTTTTTCACTATTTATTTATTTATTATTTACTTGCTTTGTAGTTTTCCGTTTTTATACCACCCTCGTGTGTGTGTGTGTGTGTGTGTGTGTGTGTGTGTGTGTGTGTCTTCAGAAATGCTCATGTAAGATTAAAAGACAACTTTCGGAACTCAGTGCTTTCCTTCCCAGTCCTGGAGATCGAGCTCAAGTCATCCAACTTGGCTGCAAGCCTTTTTTTCCACTGAGCCATCTTGCCAGTCCCAGTAGTGTTATTTTTAGGGTGTTTTTAGTAGTTGGGCATGTTAAGTTTTCTCTGGCACTGGGATAGAGAAAATAATAAATACAAGAATTATGTCCTTGCTTCAAGAGTTCCAAATCAAGAGAAGAAACCAAAACTTTCTGTCGTTTTCCAGAGAAACAACAGAAAAAAGAGCTCTGTGAAATGATCCGCTATATTCATGGAAGAAAGCCAGCTCAGAGGTGGAGAGATTTGCCTAAGCATGCACAGCTAACCTAAGCTTAATTGGAGATTAAACCTGCAGTGCAGGGGTCTCTCAGGGCATCGGGCCTGAGGGTTTTTGGTTCTGTTTTTTAGATTTAGGAATCAAGAGAACAGAAACGTGTGTGCTACCTGCATGGAACATGGTAGGGTCCTTCCACGGCTCTCAGGAAGGCTTGAGTGGTGGGTTTTCAGCCAGAGACTCTCGACCCCAGCCCAAACTTCAGCAAGGAAACAATGGCTGGCCCAGCTGAGGTTTTTCTGTCCTAGGAAAGTCCGTGGCAATCAGATACTGAGAAAACCTGAACTTAGCCAGCGTTTCCCAGCAACCACCCAGGGTACCCCTGAGCTCTGCCTTGCTTTCTGCTAGACTGAGCCCCCAGAATAATTGACTGCCCACTGCAGGGCCCACCTCAGCCTGCATGCTCCCCTACCAACACCCCCCACTCTGTGGGAGCCAGGGAGGAACTTGCAACACCAGCAGTGACCAGAGTTTTGTCTACTTGACAAATATTTGCTGAGCACCCCCACCACGCTGAAGCCTTTCCCAGCCCTGTCTAACCAGCTGCATCAGAATGTTCCAATTCTCTGGACCATTGCCACCAAGGGTCATGGTCCAAAGCACTCACTGACCAGAGAGCTGACCTGTGGATCAGTGCCTCAGGTCTGGACTGTAGAGCTGGCCTCCCCGGGGGCCTCAGCCTTTCTTCTGAGAAATGGAAGCAAGAGTCCTTCCAGGCACAGGGGACCCTTGGCACCTGCTGGAAGCAGCTTAGCCAGTGAGCACAGGGGAGGGTGGAGTCACCAAAGGAAAGGATCAAGCTGTCGAGGTAACTGGAAGCCTTATTGTTTTAAGTATCACAGCATGGAGATCTCCAGCCAGCAGTGGTGGAACACACCTTTAATCCCAGAACTCAGGAGGCAGAGGAGTTAGAGACCAGCCTAGTCTACAGGGTAAGTTCCAGAACAGCCAGGGCCACACAGAGAAACCCTGTAGATAGATAGATAGATAGATAGATAGATAGATAGATAGATAGATAATAAAATAACTAGTTTCTAAAATATTACTGGTCAAGCACGGTGATATACATCTATCATTTCTTGTGGTTGAAGCAGGAGAATAGTGAATTTCAGGACAGCCTAGGAAAAACAAATAAAAATATGAAGGACAGAAGGAAAGCTATTCTTTATTTTCTTTTCAGGTACTATGACTTGAAATACCACACAGTATTAAGAACGAGAGCTACCTGGACAATAAATCAGTCCTCTATAAAATTAACATATGCAAATAAATATTCTATAAATGAATAGAGAACAGCAGGGAGAGAAAAACCTGAATTTCAATGGCAATAAACTTAATAACTGGTTTAGGGCATGTGGTGAGTGAGCATGGTGGACTTGTGGTAAACTGGAGTCCCAGTACTTAGGATGCTAAGGCAGGAAAACAGAGTTTGAAGCCAGCCTAGACTACACAGCAAGATCTTGTTTTACTTATATTTTTAAGATTAAAAATTTAATTTCGGTGTATGGTACATGTATGCAGGAGTCCCTCAGAGGACAAAAGGGGATGTTGGATTCTATGGGGCTGGGGCTGGAAAGTGAACCGGGGTCCCCTGGAAGGGTGCTCTTAAGTGTTAAGCTGTCTCTAGCCTCATGACAGACAGACGGACGGACGGACGGACGGACAGACAGACAGACAGACAGACAGACGGACAGACAGACGGACAGACAGACGGACAGACAGATGCCTGTTAGATGGCTCATCAGGTAAAAACACTTGCTGCATCAGCCTGACCCCACATATACAAATCACACAAAGAAATAATAATAATAATAATAATAATATAATAATAATAATAATAATAATAATCGCAGTAGTAGTAGTAATAAAAATAATAATAACAGAAAACATTTTTAAAAGAAAAGGGAGATAAGAACAGGAGGTAAACAAAGCCTACCAAAACTTCAAAATGAAGTCTAAGACAAAGCATTAAGTGAAAAAAAGGAAAGCGGTGGAGACTATGCACACCATAGTCACCTACTCTACAAGAAAACCAAGTACAGAGTCAGGGACCTACTCATTCCTGTAAAATGTCATGCCAAAGAATAACTCAGAAAGGAACAAGGTTGGCCACCAGGGGAAGTGCAGAAACATCAGGATGGACAGCGTGCTGAGGGAGGCATTTTCCTATTTTGCTGCTTGTAGATTTTTTTTTTGACATGAAAAACCAAGCCAAACCAAACCAAAAATCATCAATCAATCAATCAGTCAATCAATCAACAATGATGAAGGGAACAGAACGCAGCACGCTAACACAGCTGGAATTCAGATAGAGACCTCCAATGGGACCCAGGAGGAGCCTTCTGTTCTCAGCACATCAGCCCATCCCGGCAGTCATGATGTGGAATGAGCTGCTAGGATTGTGCATCTTCAAACACAACACAAAGCAAGCGAACTCAGAAAGCCGGGAACCAATGTCTTCTTTGCTAGAGAGAGGAAACAAGGCAGGAGTCGGGGCAGGGGGTGGGGTGTGGTGGAGAATGAGCTCACCATGCTGGTCAGAGAAGGGTCAAGGTTCTGAGGGGAAGGAGAGAAATGTACACATGCGCATTTGTGTGCACGCATGCACACAAGTGTGGGCGTGGGCGTGGGTCTGTGTGCAACCACGTGTGAGACGAGCTACACGTGTCTCCTTTCTAACTCTTGTACTGTTCACTACGAGCCCACGGGGTCAGTGACCTCAGTGCAGTTAATCTTCCGGGGCATGCGCTTAAACTGCATTGTCTATGCAAAGAGCCTGGATGCTGCCAGATCGGAGAGAAAGGATAGCGAACGCTTACGTGATTATGTTTCAGTGGTGGCAGTGGGTTTACTTGGTGTGTTGAGGATGGAACTAAGGTCCCTTTGTGGGCTTGAAGAACCCCTCCATCGCTAAACCACACTTCAGCCTGATGAGATGAAGATGGGTCCAAAGGATGAGGAGGCTGTTATGTAAGGATACCAAGTTCTAGTTTTAGAAAGTGGAAGAGTTCTGAGATGGACAAGGCTAATAGTGTTAAAGATAGAAATGATGAGGATAATGGGGATGGTGGAGATGGTGAGAATTGTGGTGATGGTGGAGGTGGTAGGCGTGATGGGGAAGGTAGAATTGGTGAGCATGGTAGGAATGGTGAGGCTGTGGGGATGGTGGGATGTGGGGGTGGTAGGGGTGTGGGGATGGTGG
>NW_022196893.1:9087036-9100589 GCF_008632895.1 Mastomys coucha
ATGTAGGGATGGTGGGGTGTGGGGATGGTGGGGTGTGGGGATGGTGAGAATGTAGGGATGGTGGGGTGTGGGGTTGGTGGGGGTATGAGGGTAGTGAAGATGATTGGGATTGGGATCTTGGCAGAGATAGCAATGTCAGTAATGGAATGATTTTGGTGGGAATGATGTCAGAGATATGACTTGACGCCACTGAACATTGGCCTGAAAATCTCTTATCATTTAGTTTCATGCTTTGTGTATTTTATGACAATTTTAAAAAGATTAAGTATTAATTCACTTAATTTCCCCCTTTCCTTTCTTTCGGTGTGTTTGTTTGTTCTTTAGTGAGGGTCTCAAACAGCCCAGGCTGTCCTAAAACTCTCAATTTAGCTGATATATGACTTTTAGTTTCTGGTTCGACTGCCTCTACCTTCCAAACGCTAGGATTACAGTTATGCGCCGCACATGCCTGATGCTGTGCTAGAGGTGGGACCCAGGGCTTCGTGCAGGATAGGTGAGCACTCTACCAACGGATTCTCATTAGCAACCCCCAAATTTATTAAAAACAAAAAAGATACAGAAGCCATGAAGCTGTTTCCATTAATCAAATCTTAGTTTGATTATAAACATAGCAATAGTGACATATTACAACCCAAAGAGAAAAAGACTCTAATAGTCTTTATTGATACTAATATCTGTATTAATAACCTGTGTTTTATGCATTACTATCTTTATTAATTAATAATCTGTGTTAATATGAATTAGTTAACTCATTAATTAATTCAGAAGCCCAAGGGCTGGTCAACAGACAGACACCCAGCAGATACAGAGGCAGTGATAGAGTTACAAAATCAGGGCCTGGTTGTCGACACAGTTGATGACTTCACATAGGAATAATTAACAAACACTGAGATTCCTGATGAGATAAATTAGCTGGAGGAGAAGAGAACCAACACGTCCTGCCCTGTCTCCAAGAGATGATTCATTCTGAAAGGAGAAGAGAGAGTGCATAGCTCAGAAACCTACATTCACCACCTTGCCAAAGATGGGATGCCCAGAAGAACCCAGCCAACAACCCATGGCAAACCTCACTGTGAGAGAGAGAGGATCAGGCAGAGCCACGCGGAAGGGGAAGGGCGTGCCACACAGGTCACCGTCAGGCTTCAAAACCAGAAGACAGAGGAACCACAGCAGACTGACAGGGAGCAGAGAGGCTGACAGTGGTGTGGAAGATCTAGACTTCCATCATGCTGGGAGGCTGAGCAAGAGGATCTTGAGTTCCAGGCCAGCCTGGGCTACATAGCAGGGGTGAGGGCAGCAGGCATAGGGCAGGGGGTTGACCACCCAAATTTAACGTGTCTTGGCCCCAAAATCTTTTGGCCTTTTACTTGCATGTTTTTTATTTAGTCATGAAGGACGTTAGATGGAAGTCTGAGGAAATCTGTAACAGATTATAGTAATGGGTCAGGCTTAGTCCCACTACCCCCAGGATCCCGTACTGACCCCATACTGTGGTCACGGGGGGCGGGGCAATACCCTGGTATTAGAAAGCTTTGCTGAGTTTAGGAGGGAGAAGCCATTGACTGCAGCCTGTTTTTTATTTTAAAAAAGAAAGCAAGAAAAGGCAGAGATGGGGACAGGGAGATGGACAAAAGTAATGAAGCGTTGGCATTTAGGGCTTTTGGGGGGTGGCGGGTAATTTTTGTGATGTTTCTTTAAGCCTGAAGATGAAATGCATTTGCTTTGTTGTTGTTGTTGTTGTTGTTGTTGTTGTTGCTTTCTGGGTTTTGCTGTGGTGGTGGTGGCCCATATGGCTTTTTTTTAATACCATCTCCTCTGGGGCTGCTAACTGGATCCATATTCTGAAAACAAGGTGCAGAGACCATCTAAAACTGTTCTCACGACAAAAGTGGTTAAGGATTCAGCTTGAAAGCCCAGCCCAGAGACAGCCGGACAGACAGAGCCCCAGAACAGCTGAAGGACAGACAGCCTTTACAGGCTGTGGTCTGGGTGCACTTGAATCCATTTTGCTCTCTGATCAAAGGGGCTTCCTGCAGACCTGGGCTGAGTGCTCTGTCCTGGATACAATAGGCTCACAGAATGGGGGTTGGGGGAAGGTTGGGAAAGCCTGCAGGCCAAACAGGTCAGAAGAGAAGCTGGGGAGAGCGGTGGAGCCAGCAGAGGAGATGATGGAGGGATGGATTCTCCAGGGGAGCTTTGTAAACAAGGACTCTGCTTCGGATGAGACTCAATGGTTCTCAGCTTTCCTGATGCTGTGGCCCTTTAATACAGTTCCTTCTGTTGTGGTGAACCCCAACCATCCCACTGTTTTTGTGGCTAGTCCATGACTGTAGTTCTGTTACTATATGAATCGTAATGTAAATATCTGTGTTTTCCAATGGTCTTGGTTGACCTACTAGAAAGGGTTGTTTGACAACCCCGTGAGGGGTCGCGACCCACAGGTTAAGAACCTCTGCTCTCTAGCGTCAGTTCCTTGAGCAGTATCCAAAGACCAATCAGAGGAGGCGAGGCGCTTCCCTGGAAGGGCGTTGCAGTGTGAACCACTCCCAGTAGTGAGGGCTCCAAGGAATGTCCCTCAACAGCCACCCCACTACCCACCAGAAAACAAAACTAGCGAGCTTGAGTCACATGATCTGGCCACAAGAAAGTCCCATCGGAAGAGGCCCTTCCTTTCTTCTGCTTGACTCCTTAGCTGACAGCAGGAGCTGACTCTGGAGAGGGAGGTCACAGGTGAGTCCAGGGCCAGGGCAGCCACCAGCCACCAGCTACTAGCTGGACTAGGATTAAAGTGATGGCTCACCATGCGCCTGGAGGGCGTGGCCGGAGCTAGGATTCAGAGGGGATACGTGCTGTGACGTTGAGAAGAAACAAACAAGCCGCAGATCATAGACTCGTTCCACGAGCCCTGCTTCTGAAAACCCAACCACCTAGAACACAGCGGAGTGGTGAACTGAAACAGGTGGACTGGTGGGTCATTGTGGCTTCCTTCTCCTCAAGACAGAGGAGTCTGGTGAGCGCCCCCTGCTGGCTGGAGGGAGCAGCTCCCAGGCCCAGGCTGTCCCATCGGTGCTCAGTTACTGCCACATCACCAAGTACATCTCTGAGAAATAGGAGCAGACCGACATTTGTTCTTTCCTTCCTTCTCTCCCTCCCCCTTCCTTCCCTCTATCCCTTCTTCCTTTCCTCCTTCCTTCCTTCCTCCCCTCCCTCCTTTCTTTCCATTTTGAAACAGGGTCTCTTTTTCCTGGCTGACCTGGAACTAGCTATATATACCAGGCTGGCCTCAAACTCACAGAGATCTTCTTGCCTCTGCCTCCTGAGTGCTGGGATTAAAGGCATATGGCAGCATGCTTGGCCTCAGACTCCCCTTTCACAACACAAGTGGAGTTGTGCAGGCTTCCCACAGAGTGGGAGACAGTTATGGACCCTTCCTGTGAGCTCAAGGGGAGGGGGAAGGACTCACCTAATTAATCTACCTACCTATCACTCATCTATCCATCTATCTATCTATCTATCTATCTATCTATCTATCTATCTATCTATCTATCTACCTATCTATCTACGTATCTATCTATCATCTACTCACCCGCCTACCATATATCTATTTATCTGTCTATCTTTGAGACAGGGTCTCAGTAACCCAGGCTGACTTCACACTTCCTATGCAGTCAAAATTTCCTTCAACTCCTGATCTTCCTGCCCTCACCTCCCAAGTTGTAGGATTACAGGTGTGCACCTCCACCCTGGTGTAGGCTTAGATTTTTCAACACTTACTTTTAATAAGGGTCTTCAAATGCTTCAAACCCCCCCCTTCTAGCTCACCGTCCAAAGGTAGGGGAGAAAAGACGGTAAATGGGACAAGGGGATGTGGACCTGTTTAGAAGTAGTTCCCCGAGGTGATTCCAATCTCCGTTTGTCAAGATACCAGCAGTCCAGTTCAGTAGTGTCAGAGAAGCAACCACAAATCAGCAATTGAGGCACGATCCAGCAGAAACCTCCAGGCTTCTGTCGAATAGACCCAAGTCAGCTGGAGTGACCAGAACCAGCCAGGACACCAGGAGAAGTTCTCTGCCATGTCTCCCTCAGCAAAGTAAAGTTCAGGGAGACTCAAGACCAACAAAGAGCTTCACGGCCAGCTATGCAGGCTTCCGGTCACTGTCCATTGAGTCTCACTTATACTCTCTCCAAACATCACGTGTCCACCCACAGGTCTTTCCTCAGCAAACTCTGTGAGTTTCCATGGCACGACACAACCAGAAACTTCCACTTCACCCTGGGCTTTCTCCGAAACCAAATCCCCATTCCTGAGACAGTCTTGGTGAATATCTGCTAAAATTCTAGAACATCCTAGGTAAAAACTTGGTGACACGGGTTGTTAGGAACACTCAGGCCTGTGAGTCTGCTCTCTCCACACACCCAGGATGTTGCTTTGACCGAGGCTCAGTACACTGAAGGTGTTCAGGGATGGGAGCCAACATTCGCTACCTGTAAGGACACTGGGAAGTTGGAAAGTGTAATAACATCATGGCTTACTGCAAAAAAAAAGTGTAAAGGGAGGTGTGACGAGGCCACAGACCTAGCTAACAAGATGTCGTGAATAGAGGACCATGGGGCAGATTTGGACCCTGGAATTCTGAGCTTATTACTCAGTAAGAATAGCTCCTTCAGCCAGTAGGCCACACATGCGCTCTCTGACCCTCTCTATCCCATTCTATCCTCAGGTAACACAGGATAAGCACCAGAGCCTGCCTCCAACCGGGGGTGGAACTGAATGTGACATGAGGAACCAAACAAGGACTTGAAGCTAACTGGGATGTTCTGACATTCTGAACTTGGAGGTGGAGAGAACGGAATGATTGACAGCTTTGTCATAGAACTGCCAGCAGAGATGACACAAGGCACTCAGAGGCTGGATACTGCTGAACGGAGAAGGCTCAAAACAGGACAGCCCCACGAACGATGTGCTCGGATGAGAACCCAGGGGGTGTTCGGAGTCCCTCTAATACAGTGACTTGAGGATCACTTTAAGCAATGGCCACCACTCTGCCCTGGAGCATTTAGGGGTGGCCTCTCTTCCTGCCTTCCCTTCCAACCCCAGCAGGGAGTGTGGGTGGTAGGACGGTTCATCCATGGCTAGTGAGGTAGCCTTTGGCTCAAGCACCAATCTTGGTAGAAGAGTCGGCTGGCTTCATAAAAGCCGGTAGTCCCTGGACTCTGTGTAGGTAGCACGGGGAGCCCCCATCTCCAGTCCTTGCATCCTGACTGACTGCTTCCTCACAGCCACTGTCAGTTTCATCTTATAGGTGAGCGAATAAGGTTCACAGGGCATAAGACCTCTCCAAGGCCACCCAGCGGAAAAGCCACAACACCGGGGCTGCTGATTGGCTTCCTTGTCTGGGAGACTGCATGACTGCACTCTGTTCTGACCTCTCCCTTTCCATCTGAATCAAGACCTATGGCAAAGCATCAGATGGGCCTGCAGGGGGCAGTGGAACCAGCTAGCATTTAAGAGTTGACTGTCTTTAGGCTTAGCCAGCATCCCGGAAAATGTTTAAGAATGTTGGGTGTTTCCCAGTTATCTTCTGAAAAAGCACCAAAAACCCCAAGCAAATAAACAAACCACAAAGAAATTCCAGTGGGCGATTATGGTTAGGCTGCCTGGATTCTGGGTGTTATCTAACCTCTCGAGCCTACCTTCCCCAAGGCAAACAACCCCTCCTGGAAGACAGGGGCCACCTCTGACATCTTCACCTCCAGGTTTCAGTCTTAACACATAGTAGGTGAACCCAGTAACACATGAAAGTCATTTGGAGAGGGCTAAGGGCTTTCCACAGTGGGGTGAACCTCCTAGCAGGCCCTACTTTCCCATCCTCAAAGGGCCAGACCAAAGCCCAGATGGACATGGGAAGGAATATGGTGGCCAGTTGTTAGCTGTTTAGGCTGTCTTGAATCTTGGTACTGGCTCTGGCTGTGACTGTCATTGGTGAGGAGGGTGCCACTTTGAATGGGTTGTGGTTTGGATGTGAAGTGTTTCCTATCCAGTTCATATGGGGAAACTTGGTCCCCAGCTGGTGGAGTGACTGGGGATAACTGGCACATGGAACCACTAACTGTGGGGCATGCCTCCTAACAGTAGAACTTGTCCCTGGTTTCTGTTTCTCTGTCTCTGTGTCTGTTTCTTTGTCTCTCTGTCTCTGTCTCTGACTCTGCATCTGTCTCTATCTATCTATCTATCTATCTATCTATCTATCTATCTATCTCTATCTCCTTCTCCTCTCTTCTCTCTTCCTTCTTTACTGTCACGAGGCAGGCAGACCCTAGGTTCAATCCTCAGTGCTATATCCTACCATACCCCTAAAAAGGGAAACTAAAATCAACAATCCTTAAACCACAGAAACTGAGCAGCACACAATAATTTGTTCTTCTTTTAAGTTATTGTGCTCAGATTATTTTATTCCAGCAATGAAACAGCAACATAGAGCAAGAACTTGAGGTGTCTGTCTGAGGAGCTTTTCTGTCTGGGGTAGGGGTTCTGAAAGGAGAAGAATTTGAGGCAAGCCTTCCTCTTTATTCAGCTTCAAGGTACTAGCCCAGTCTCCATCTGACACCTCCAGGATTGGAGCCAAACACGGACAATGCCCAGACCTGTGCTGGGCTTGGATTGGCCTGCTTGGACCGGCTGTGTGGATTGTGCTCTCCTTACCTGTGGTGTGGCCTTAAGAAAGCTATGACACGGTTGCCGTCGGAGGCTAGGACGCCTTCTGAGTCAATGAGGCAAAGCTTTGAGGCTGGCTCTGCCCTCTCTAGCCTCTTCCAGCACTGTCCCACAGTCCCTGGCCCT
Organism: Mastomys coucha; assembly: GCF_008632895.1. Taxonomy (NCBI): domain Eukaryota; kingdom Metazoa; phylum Chordata; class Mammalia; order Rodentia; family Muridae; genus Mastomys; species Mastomys coucha. Next base: position 9,093,878 of record NW_022196893.1, read on the forward strand.
CCTTTTATCTAATGTAAGAAAGGCATGGGGATGTAGGATCCATTTCTCAGAGTCCCAGAATGATGACAGCCCATGTGTGGGCACCACTGCTCTGGTGGCTGCCCTCACCACCCTTGTCATGATGGAATACCAAGAGCATGGTCTTGAGAACACAGTGGTTAACAAACTTGTCTCTGATGGATGCTTTTGGTGTCTATAGCCAGGTACTTATAACAGGGCCCTGGCTGCAGGACATCACAGAAAATAAGTACAGCCCGAAGGAGGAAGACCTGATCTCATCCTTGCAAGGGGTTTGCTCCTCTCACCTCCCCAGTGATAAGTCACCTTGACACAGTTTAGAATCACTTGTGAAGAGAGCTAATGACGCATTGTCTAAATCGGGTTGGCCTGTGGTCATATCTGTGGGAGATTGTCTTGATTACATTAATTGATTTGGGAAGACCCAGTCCACTGTGGGAGGCACCATTCCCTAGGCTTGGGTCCAGGACTGTGTAAGAGCAGAGAAAGTGAGCTGGGTACAAGTGTCCATTCGTTCTCTCTCTGCTCTTGATTGTGGATGTGGCCAGCTGCTTCAAGGCCCTGTAACCTAGACTTCCCTATAACAAAGGGCAATGGAATTAGGAGCCAAATAAACCATTTTCTTCCTACGTTAGCTTTTGGCAGAATGTTAATATTACATCAACAGAAAGTGAAACTAGGCCATCCCTAAGTCAGGTCCTTTTTTACCTGCTGTGCTGTCCTAAAAGAAACAATTATCCTCAGGAGCTCACTGAACACTGATGTTCTCAGTGACCATGTCCCCCCAAACAGGCTCCTCCCATTTTCCCTCCTCCCCCCATCCTCCCCTTCCAGCAATCCCCTTGCCAATGCTAGAGTGACCATCCCCAAACCCCACCCCAAGCCCAAGCCTCCTTTGCTGAGAGCCCTGGTGCTTCTCCAGTCCTGCTGCACACCCCACACTCCCCACAAGGAGAAGCAGCTGGGGTGGGGAGTGTCAGCATCATAGGGAAGGTGGCTATTCTAAAACTCCCCTCCTCCATCTTGCAAAGCAGACCTGTGCCAGCCACCAGGTGCCTGACCTCCAAGCTTCAGTTCAAGCATATATGGAAGCCAAGCGGCAGCAGGGAGGCCAGTTCCTGAACTTCATCTCCTGGACATTAACTCCTTGAGCAGATTCCATGTCATTCAGACTAGCCCAAGACTGGCATCCAGAGTACTCTGGCTTCTGTCCCTCCAGACTTTTATCCTTTCTTGATCTGTCCCTCCTTTCTCTCCATCCTTGCAGACCAGTGATCATTGTGGCCTGCCCTACAAGCCCTATAATCCAGGGTTGTTTTTACATCCCCTTTATTCCCCCTTGCTGTCCAGGCTAACTCCAGCCCTGGGAAAGGAATTGATATATCTGCTTCTACTTGCCCTTGGGATGTGGGCAGCTGAGAGGCTGGGTGGAGGAGGCCTGGGCTTACTTTAGGATCCCTAGCCTGATCCTTGACAACCCTGGGAAAAATCACAGGAAACAAACTAGAATCCACCACAGTCCCTTTACTTCTGTGACCACATCTGTGCCCCCCCTCCCGCCTTTTTTTTTTTTTTTTTTTTTTTTTTTTTTTTTTTTTTTTTTTTGTATGTGATATCAATCCAACAGGGATGCAGGAAGCTTAAAGGAGTCATATGTATGCTAACACAGCTTCTGGCACAGAGAAACGTTCAGCCAGCCCTACACCCAACTACATGTTCTCAAGGAATTTAGGAAGAGGTAAAGGTGACCTGCCCTCATCCCTGTGGTCCTCACCACACACAGGACAAAAAGAAATACTGCTGCCATGGCTCGTGCACGCACATGCACACACGCTCGTGCTCACACACAGGCGCGCGTGCCTATTTTTAAAAGTAGGTTCAGGTAAATATAGGAATTTCTGGAGGAAGAAAGTTCTTCTCAGGTCAGGTATTCCTCAGCTGAGGCCCCCGTACAAAGCAGAACAAACGGGGAGAATAGTCAATTGAGGGAATCACTGTTTTCGCAGGGCCCTAGCCTTCTTGCAAACCAAGCAGTCTGGCCACACGGAGAGACTAAATGATAGATCGCCAAGAAAGGCAATGTGGGGCGGGACATGCTGTCCGAACAACACCAGGACAAACGCACAGCATCCTAGCCCTGGTTCCAGACTACAGCTCCCAGCATGCCCCGCACCTGGTACTCGCCCGCCGCGTGCAGAGGGAAGGATGCAGACACCGCGGCCGGCGATGAGGATGGAGGCCGGGGAGGCAGCGCCACCGGTCGGGGCTGGCGGCCGCCACGGGGGCGGCTGGGGCAAGTGGGTGCGGCTGAATGTGGGGGGCACGGTGTTCCTGACCACCCGCCAGACGCTGTGCCGGGAGCAGAAGTCCTTCCTCAGCCGCCTGTGCCAGGGCGAAGAGCTACAATCGGACAGGGTGAGCCCGCTGACTAGAGTGTCCTGCCCCGCGCTCCCGGGCTGTCCCGCCTGCGCGTCCCTTGGCCTCTGGCTTTCCTGGGAGTCTGAGGCGAGGAGCCGAGGAAGGAGGAGGGGGAGGAAGCGGAGCCCAGAGGAATAGCTATACCCATTGCCGTAGCAACGGGACAGCACAGGCCGCAGCCATTTGGAGCTTTGGAGCGCTGCCCTGGATCCGGGACGCTTCCTTACTATGGAGCGCTGGGGAGGGACCGACAAATCGGGCCTGCCTTACTGCCCCAGCTGACTCTTAAAGGAGTTGATGCGGCTGCTTCTCAGCGCCCTTGGGGTGTGGGCAGCTGAAGGGTGCAAGAACTGGGTGGAGGAGGCCTGGGTATCTTGGAGCTGGGATTAAGGTGGGGAAGAGCACTGGCTCTGGAGATACCACTTGTGGGCTCACCCTGCTCTCCTGCCAACTCCCCAGTGCCCTGGGAGGAATCGGAAGAGAAGGGAACTTCCCTGCTCTCTGACTTTGGCCTCGCGTGCAAGGGTTCTGGAGTTGGCATGTTCATGTCCCCTGTCCCCCATTCTGTGGCCGCCCTCTTACACTGGGTCCTTGCGTGAGTCCCCTGCTTCTCGATGTTTCAGTTTTCTGTGCTGGGTTGTCCAGAAGCCAGTTCCTGCCTCCCTGCAGGCTACAAATGTCCAATCAGAGTGCAGCTTTTTTGGAAACTTGCAAACATCCAGTGGATAGTGGGGTTGGCTAGGGGAACAGCCTCCAGAGGAGAACTTTCCTAAGAGGGAAATTCACTGGGTCCTGTGCTAAGTGAGGTAGGGGCCACTCAGAAATCCACTCACCCTCTCTGCTCACATCTAATCCTCTGATTATGGGGGGAGAAGAAGCGATGCACCAGAGGCCAGATGATTGGCTCAAGGTCACACAGCCTGCAAAAGGCAGGGGCAGGGTTGGAACCAAATCCTTACTGCTTCGTCTCTCCCTGCTTCCTCTCTCCCTGTAGTCATTTTCCAGCCCGTGGTGACTTGAACTCATGGGAGAAGGGGGTCCTGGCTTGGGGAAGCTTGCACACCCCTCACTTCCTGTGGCCATCTCCTCCACAGGATGAGACCGGGGCCTACCTCATTGACCGTGACCCCACCTACTTCGGGCCCATATTGAATTTCCTCAGGCATGGCAAATTGGTGCTGGACAAGGACATGGCTGAGGAGGGTGAGTTGGTCCATTGCACTGGTCTGGGTCTCTCTACAGCCTAGCAAAGCCTTCAGGGGAGGCCTAAAAATCTTCTTATAGCCAGGACAGTGTCTACATTTCCCCATTATTTTCTGCCTGTCCTAGAGTGGAGTCCCATCCTCCAGGTCTCTGCCACGCCAACAGACCCCAGTTGTCACTGGGTAAATGATATGGAAACAGGAAGTGGTAAAAAGAAGCCAGTAAGGTCCCAAAACATCTGTTGCCCTTGGGAATGAATGACCTTTCTCTCTGGCCTTCTGGCAAGCCAGGTGTATCCTGCGATGCTCCAGGCTGGATGGGGGAAGTGTTAGGTCTTCTTAATCTACCTTATTCTGTGTCTCCCGCAAGCAAGGGTTTGCCATCACCCAGTAGGCGAAGTTAGTGGCTCTCCCCAAAGCTGGCAGCCTCTGAGGCCCAGTGGCTTGTTGTGGGGTGCTGGCTGTTCCTGGTAGAAGTTTGGTCTTTCCCAGACCTCTGGAGGCTCATATTTGGGTCCAGCTGACGTGGAAGCAGGGTGGCCAATGGGCCAGAGCAGGGACTACAGTCATCCCCAAACCAGCTCTCCTGAGTCCACTTGACTGAGCTCTGGATCAGGTCAGGCTGGCTCGGACGTGTCAGTTTTCTTTGAGTCTCTCTTGGTGTCTACAAAACCAACAGGCATCACACCCCACATTCAGAAGAGTGTGTGTTGGGACAGATGGGTCCTGTGAACCTGTGGGTGTTTCCCGCAGCCCTCGCTCTAGGATATGGTCTTCTCTGGCTGACCCCCAATGGAGTGCGGTGATTTGAAGGCTCCCCAAAGGACCTCATGCTCAGAGCTTACTGTAGGTAGCTAGCTCTGCATTAGCCTACTGATAGCTGCCTAGCAATCCAAGGGGAACAGATCACATGGGTGGGGCCTGGGCTCAGGAGCAGGTCCCTCTGGGAGGCTCAGGCTTCCAGGTGTATCAAAGTGAATACCTGTTTACAGGTTTTAGCTCCTCAACGCTCTGGTGCTCTCACATCCTTAGATGCAATGGGGGAATGTCTGGAGAGAGGGAGCTCAGGAGGAGGCAGCGGAAATGTTCGTTTAACCTCTCTGGGTCTGTGAAGTGTAGAAACAGTTGTGCCCAACTCAGTAAGCAAGCCATGGGGAGGTACAAGGAAGTTCCTCACAGCTGCCTAGCCTGGGGTCCACCGCTTGCGGATTCTCTCTGCCAGAGACTTCTATCACTTGGGCAGTGGTCCTTGCCCACCGTCCCTTGAGGCAGGTGCTCGTTGAGCACTCGTAGAGATGAGAATGCTCCCCCCCCACACACACCCAGTTCCAGCTGCTGTTAAGGAAGTCCAGGAGACTAACAACAGCCATCAGTCCCTCCCTGCTCTGCAGGCTGTAATTCAAGGTCAGTGTGCTAGCATGGGGGCTTCTGGCCTGACCCTTCCCACTGCTCACCACCGCCCACTTGTGTGCTCCACGCAGGCAAGGAGTCATTGGCTGTCAGCCTTTCTGTCAGACCTCTCACTTCCTTGGGCTTCTGTCCTCCTCGTGACTCTTCACCTCCCGCAGGGCAGAGTCCCTCCCTCACGTGGTAGTTAGGTCTCAAAGGTTAAGTTTTGAGAGGACATACACACTCTGTGATGATCCCTGGCCCCGGAGAGCCCAGTAGCCCCCTGACCTGCAGAGACTTCCTGCAGTCCCAACTCTTGGGAGCTCTTCCCAGGTCGCTGTGGGAGGAGGGATGGCTGGCTTGATCTCTTAGATCTGTCTGTAACACACAGACAGTGACACCCGATTCTCCTGTGTCCCAGGGCCTCTGATGGACCCACACGGGCTTTACCTACCAACAGCTCTGAGTGGTAGTTGGAGGTGCACCCAAGCATATTTACTTCTACTGAGGGGTCCCAGGCTATGAAGGTGGAGCTTGCCTTATTTCTGTGGCTTACCGACCACATGACCTTGGACAGGCTGTTTCCTGTCTCCTAGACTCAGTTTCCCCAGGTGTTCAGTGGACATAATGAAGGTTTTCACTTCTAGTTCTAACAAGTGCCATAAAGAATGTGATGCTCCTGGCACAAGCCTGGTACTTAACATGTGTTCAATAAATGAGGGCACACAGTGGGTAGCCTCCACCCTCCCTATAGTATTCTAGGGCACAGTCCCAGTGAGCCTTCTCTCTTGATGTCCAAAAGAGCTCCAGGTTGTGAAGTAGCCAGTATAACAGGTAGTCCTGGGTCACACGCTCATCACTGTCCAGAAAACAGGGTTGACTGAGGAGTCACATCTCAGCCTCTTATGTGGGGACCAAGGGAAAAAAATGTTCTTTTAGTTAGTTTGGGTCTCATACAGCCCAGGCTGGCCTCCAACTCCTTACATAGCCAAGGATGTCCTTGAACTTTTGGTACTCCTGCTTCTCTACCTCCCAAGTGCTAGGATTACAAGTGCTCATCACACTCATGGTTTATGCAGCGCAGGGGATCGAACCCAGGGCTTCGTGAATGCTAGTCAGCCCCTCTACTCACTGAGCAAATCCCTAGACCGAAATGTTACCTCTTTCTTGACCCTTGAACTCATGGACCCTCCGTGCCCATGTGACCAGAGCAAGAAGTAGGTCTGGGGACAAGGAGAACCGGGCCTGGGAACAATAAAGGTGACTGGATTGTTCTGTGCCCCAGGGGTCCTGGAGGAAGCTGAGTTCTACAACATTGGTCCTCTGATTCGCATCATCAAAGACAGGATGGAAGAGAAAGATTACACAGTGACCCAGGTTTGGAGAGGAAGCAGGGCCAGTGGAGGGAGGGGGAGGGGATGGAGGGAGAGGGAGAGGCTGAGCTGCCTGACCAGGGAGGCCTCCAGACTGCTCAGCACAGCCCCAGCTTGGATCTTCACTTGGCTCTACCCCTGCCTGGCTTCTGCAGTAACCAAGGGTCATCATGCCCTTGCCTTCCTCTGTGGAAAGCAGAGATGCTCAGAGTTGCCTAGCTACCCTTGCTCACAGAGGATATCAGTAGCAGCCCAGCCCCTCCCACACCCCAGCGCCCCCCACACCCCACACCCCAGTCCCCTCCCCAACCC
>NW_022196893.1:9101013-9154185 GCF_008632895.1 Mastomys coucha
CCCCCTCCCACACCCCAGCTATGCAGAGTGAGTAAATGTCCACTTCCTGGAATCAGGCCGTCTCCGCATACGTATACACACACTGTCGGGGCTAGCATTTCAGAGCTCAGACCCCAGGCCTTTGGGGGACAGGGTGAGACATTACCTCCCAGCCACAGGGGCTAAGGAGGTGAGGGCCTGACTCCATTGGTAACCCAGAATGCCTCCCGTCTTCCATCTTTTTTTTTCTAAAGATTTATTTTTTTATTATATGTAAGTACACTGTAGCTGTCTTCAGATGCACCAGATGAGGGCATCAGATCTCATTATGGGTGGTTGTGAGTCACCATGTGGTTGCTGGGATTTGAACTCATGACCTTCCGAAGAGCAGTCAGTGCTCTTCCCCACTGAGCCATCTCACCAGCCCCCCGTCTTCCATCTTGTATCACCCATATTCCACACATGGCTCTGCTACCCTTGAACTGGTGACCCTAGGCAAGTCCCTGAACCTCTCTGAGAGTCTCAGTATAAAATTCCGTAATTCGTAAGGGTTTCAGAGGAGTGAATCCTGCATGGGAAGCATCTGGCACATAGTAGGTGTTCAGAACACGGCCCCCTCCCTTCCCATCTACCGTTCCTGCCCTCCATCTAGGGTTATGGGTTGGGGAAGGAGCAGCTGAGTGACTGGTGACCTTAGACATGCCCTCCATGCGAATGTCTTACCCACAGGTGCCACCCAAGCATGTGTACCGCGTGCTGCAGTGCCAGGAGGAGGAGCTCACACAGATGGTCTCCACTATGTCCGACGGCTGGCGCTTCGAGCAGGTGGGCTGGGCATGAGGGACACCCTAAGCCTGTCCTTTCTAGCCTCCAGTCTGCCCCCAAGCCTCATGGTCTTCTCCAATGGGACTTAACAAAACTACAAAAGTGTGTGCTGGGAAGGAGTGAGGCAAGGAACCCTTGCCACTGGGCATCCTGGTCCCTGGGGATCTGCATGCACAAGAGCCGGTCTCTGGTCCTCAGGGACAGCTCAAGTGTAGGAGACCAGAACCACTGAGTTGAGTGGAATCCCTGTCATGCCCCTCCAGGGTCTCATGACACATAGGCACAGCGATAAGCATTCCCCTTTTCTGGAAGCCCCAGGTGGTGGCTTCCCACCTGTGACCAGCCATGCCTCCAGGCAGGCCATATATAAGTCACCATGGGACTTATATATGAGTCATATCATCAGCCACACAGCCATGCTTTGCTTCTTGGGATGCTAGGGGCTCAGAGCCTCCAAAATGAACCCAAGTTCTAAACAGCCTTGAGAATAAGAGAAGAGTTGAGCTAGCCCCCTATGTCCCTAGCCTACCAACTTCCTCCTGCATGCAAACTGGAGGAGAAGGCTGGCCTTCCAGGATAGCCATGGAACTGGGATGCGGGGAGATACCCACTCTTCCAGTCCAGCCCTCTTGCCCTCTTGCCAGGCTACTTGAGCAAGCCATCTCCTCTCCCAGCCTCTGCAGCCTAGGATATGAGCTCATTGGTACCTCCTTTGCAAGGCCTTTGTGACAGTGAGAAGAACCATCAGGAAAGGTTCTAGTTTGGGGCAGGACTGCATTCATCAGCACCAGTGTCACACCCACTATTAGAAGAGTCGCATCCGTAGTCCAGACGTGGAGTCAGGAAGTCAGGGTCACCCTCAGCTGCACAGTGAGTTTGAGGCCCTGTCTCAAAAAACCTAGAAATGTTGTGCAGGAGTCTGTAGGACTCCAGGGGAGAAGTGGTGGGCTCCTGGGTTTGGTTCCTGCCATGCCTCTTGCCACACGGGTCCTCTGATAGTCTACCGTCTCTCCTGCCCTCTGCTGGCAGAGAGGGTAATGTTGTTTCTTTGCCTGCTGAATTGGTCCCAAGAGCTCAGGTCCTTTCACGGTTTTTTTGTTTTGTTTTGTTTTGTTTTTTGTCAGAAGGGCCATACAGGTGTGGCTCTCAGGACACCATGAAAAAAGGAGGCCTTTGATCTGAGGAGAGATGGGGGGTGGGGGTGGGGGGTGCTGAGCAGTTGCTCTTGGAGACTAGACCTGTTATGATTATAAAAAGATAAAGAAATATCAAAATATGTTCTATGGGAGTGTGGGGGGAGGGGGTGCCTCAGCAGGCCCATACCAAGGCATCCCTTCCCCGAGGGACCAGCCACACGACGGTATAGTATAGAATAGAGTTTATTCAGGGCATGGGGAGGGGAGTTAAGAGGGTAGTAGAGGCAGAGAGAAGGAGAGAGTAGAGAAGTAGAGGCCGGCCATGACCACGTGGAGAGAAGGAGGAAGGGACTGGGGAGAGAGGGAGGCAAAGAGGCAAGAGAGCAAGAGTAAGAGAGAGGAGTGGGCAAGGAGCCCCTTTTATAGCGGGCAAGGCCTACCTGGCTGTTGCCAGGTAACTGTGGGGGTCGAGTCCAGACAGAGTACCAGCAAGGCCAGCAGGTCAGGGGTCACCAGTCTGGGCCCTGCAGTCTCAGGAGTTGGCTGCCTCCTCTGGCAGTGAAAGGAACATTCCATAGGCTCTACTCAGCCAACCCTGGCCTGTAAAGCCTAGTCTTGAAGCTGCCACAGCAGTGTCCCAGGGAGGTGGACCCTACGTGCTTAAGGAAGTGGCACCCAGTTGTTGGGTGATACTACCCTCTGTTTCGGGGTCAGGTCCAGCCACGCCTGGAGAGGAGCTGGTGGGGGCCAAGGCCTCTGCTGTCCTATGCTTGTGCCTCTAGGAGACCAGGAGCTTCCTGCACAGGCTGGTTGCCTGTGTCTCTCCTGCCCCCACCCCACCCTTTATCCCTGTCCTCTTGGCATCTCACTCCAGCTGGTGAACATCGGCTCCTCCTACAACTATGGGAGTGAGGACCAGGCCGAGTTCCTGTGTGTGGTGTCCAAGGAGCTCCACAGCTCCCCACATGGCCTGAGCTCAGAGTCCACTCGAAAGACCAAGGTGAGTCCCTGCCCTGTGTGACGGAGGCGCCCCTCCCCCATCCTGCTGCTTCCTCCTCCCCTCCCGCCGCACCCACATAACACTCATGGTCATGGTCACAGCCAACGCCATCCATCCCACGCCACCACAGTCCAGTCAGCTCACACCCTTGGCCCAGGCTGGGGAGCAGTCAGGAAGGAACCGGACAGAACGGGCTTGATGGCCGCTTATTCAGCATGAGGCATCAAAGGGGGCCCCATGGGCAGCCGTTGAGGCTCGAGGTAGAGCACACTGAAGTAGGGGCCCAGGTGTGGCATGCTGCTGCTGTAGATGATCTCCTGGCAAGTCTCTCTTCTCGCATCTTTGCGGGATTCTCTGTGAAGGGAGCGGTGGGTCCTAAACTCTGGTGATTCCAAGCTGGAACTCCCGGGTTCCCATCTACTACTTTATTTCCCAGGGACTGGTGACCATCTGGTCACCTCTCAGCCTAGGTCAGGATATCCCAGCCTTCCCAGGCCTTTTGGGCAGCCTGCCTGAAAGGTGTCAGGAGCCCTGTGGGCTCTGGCCTAGGCAGCAGGTTCCCAAGAGCACAGTTGATAGACAGCCTGTGAGGAGGAATTGAGTAGGGTCCTGCCCCTCTTGGGCCTGCGGTAGGGCCCTCGAAGTAGGCACGATTCAGGTTGGGGAGGCAGGAGCTTTGCCCATGTGCTGGAGTCCTAGGAACTCTGGCTTCCTGCGTGTTCCCCTTCCCACTCCCCATGCCAGTGGCTGGCTCCTCCCTGTAAGAGTGCAGGGTGCCCTGCTGCACTGACCCCCCTGTGTCACCAACCTGGCCCAGGCTGCCAGACACTGTTGCTGGCGTCTAGATCTGGCTGGTGACTGCCCTGGGACAACCTTGGCTTCCTGCTCTGGATCCATCCTTCCAAAGTAAGGCCTTCCCAGGAGCCCGCGGGCTCCTTCCTCTTCCAGCCCTCTTCATAGCCGGGCTCTATATCAGCAGCCTGGCTGGGCTCTTGAGCCTCCACTCTGGGCTAGGGAAGACCCACCAGCTGCTTTGGCTGCAGCCCTCCCTCTCCCAGAGTTCCCTTTCATCCCGCCTGCCCCTCAGTCCTGAGGTCGGGGTCCCTGCGGACAGCCGCCCGCAGCCCCGCCCCCTCGTCAGTGTCTCCACTCTCTCTTCCCTGGTCGGCGGCGGGTGCACAGAGCACGGACGAGCAGCTGGAGGAGCGGCGGCGGCAGGAGGTGGAGGAGGTGGAGGTGGCCCAGGTGCAGGTGGAGGCGGATGCCCAGGAGAAAGGTGCAGCCCGCCCCCAAGAGGACGATTGCTAATGACAGCCCGGGCCTCCCGCCCTCTCCCTGCTGGAGCAGCTGCCGCCGGGAACTGCGGGGGCGGGCCACCAGGGTTAGCTCAGCGCCTGGCGCCTCGCCCATAACCATCCCTCTCTCACTTTCTCTTGCAGCCCTGTCATCTCAGGATCCCGCTAACCTTTTCTCCCTCCCACCACCGCCTCCTCCTCCTCCGCTTCCTGCTGGAGGTCCTGCTTCATCTTCATCCACCTCCTCTTCCTCCTGGATCTCATCTGCACCCTGCCTCTTCCCTCTCTGCCCCTGCCCAGGTTTCCTCTCCGCCTGCTCCCGTCTCCACCCTGGGGCTGCCCTAGTCCCAGTCTCCCGTGCCCTCTCCCCAGGTCCCCTCGCCCTGCATCCCCAAGCATCCTGCCTGCCGCCTCCTTCGCCCCTTCCGGCCCCTCCTGCCTCCTGGCCTGGGGAGGAGGGGCGTGGCCGCATCTGCTCTTTGTCCTCCAACCCGGCAGAGCATCTCTGAGGCTGGCCTTGGCCACAGGCCCCACTCTTTCCACTTGCCTCCTCACGTTTCCTCCTTGCAGGTCCCTGTCCGCACCCTCCCAGACCCAAGCCTGAGCTTGCAGTGAGAGCTCCTCGGCCCCGCGCCCGCCCCCAGAGCTGCCGCCCCTGGTTTGTAGCCTGGCAGAGCTGGAGGGAGGGGCGAAAGCAAGGAGGGTGCTCGTATTTTTGTCCTTGGACTCGAGCCAATCTTTTGGCTGATTCTCTCCACCCACCAAAGTCTCTCAACTTATCTGGTCCTTGGGGTGAGGCCCTGAGAACTGACAGAGTCCAGAGGTGGAGACTCTCACACTCCCGCTCTGAGGCCAGGCTGGGGAGGAGAGGACCAGCCATGTGCCTCTGCCCCACCCCGCATGTCTAGAAGCTCGTGCAGCACTGCATGTGGGTACTGTGTCCCCCTAGTTCTGCGGAGTGGGTGGACAGGCCATATGTGGTGTCCCTTGGCCGAGGAGTTGGCAAGAGCCTGCCAGGGATTGTAGTGTGGCAGAAAAAAAAAAAATCTGCTCTCTGACTGGCTGATCATATATAGCCTTCAGTCAGCCTTAGCTTCCTGTGTGACCTTGGGCAAGTCACAGCCTCTCTCTGGGCCACAGTTGGAATCTAAGATGGGGGCAGACAGCTGCTTCCAGTGCCCCCGTTTTGCGTGGGACAGCAGTGATCTGCCTTTCCCATCCTTGCCCTGCCACCACCAGCCCAAGACCTCAGCTTCTCCCCTCCTCGGTTCTGACTCCACCTCCTTTGGGCCTCAGCCCCACCCCTCCTTCAGAGCCAGCCCGGGACTCACTTGCCTTTTTCTCTCCCTCTCTCCCTCCCTCCCTCCCTCCCCCACTCTCCCCAACTTTCCTGTCCTGGCATTACCTTGTCCTCACCCTCACCCCCAACCCCAACCCTGGATTTCTGACCCCTTTCCTCTTCCTCTGTCCCTCCCCCTCTTATTTTCTAGCTATTACAAGCCAGAGGCACCCGGATGTGAGCCCCCAGATCACCTCCAGGGACTTGGGGTTCCGATCTGAAATCCTTTATTTTTGTACCACGGGGTGGGCCCCTGGCCCGAGGAGGAAGACATGCCCTCCACCTTGTCAATGCTGCCTGCATCTGCTGGGCTGAGACTCACTCCTGCCTCGGGGCCCAGGCCTAGGGACCTCTGGGACCTTGGAAGGCCTGAGGTGGGCCCTGGGGTCTCCGGGCAGAGACGCCATGGCCAAACTGTGGCACGCTCACCCATATCTCCTAGGCCCTTTTGCCCCCTCACCTGGGCACCCTTGCTGCATGGCAGATACACTCCCTCCCAGCCCAGTCATAGCACCTCCTAGAGCCTCATTCTCTGTGGCACCATAGGGTCACCGCCCTCCTCCCACCTACCTCACAGGGTTGTTGTGAGAATCAGGGAGGATCATGGGGTTTCTGGAAGCCCTAAGTGTATTGAGGCTTCAATCATTACCTTCTGAAGGGAGGGACTCTAGTCCAGCCCCAACATGGGACACTATGGACTCAGATACTGGTGGGGGACAATGTGAGGACTTAGCCAGGCAGGAAGGAAGGTACAGGCTGGCCAGCACCTTGGCCACCCCTCCTCTGTGCCACCATACGTTTGGCAGTGTCAATCATGAGGCTGTCCAGGAGCTTGGGATGGGGAAGGAGACAGGTGTAACGGGCTGGGCTGCCCCACCGGTGTCTTGACCCCCCCGGGATGGGCACTCATCTGTCAATTGTGTCTCACCCGCCGTGAAATAAACCTGAACAAATAGGCTTGACCTGGCTGCCTCCCTTTTTCTCTGGCCCACTTCTAGGAACAGGGCTAAAACTCAGGTGAGGTAGACCCACTCAGTGGGGCTCTCTCCTGAAGTCCCTCCTATGCCCTGCCATTGTCTTTCTCCCTGAGGAGGTCAGGAAATGACTAAGTCCTAGGCTCAGGAGTCAGAATTGAAGCTACCTGCTCTGCCAACAGTCCTGTGTCCTACGCCCGGGGACACCCCTCCGCTTCATGCTTGGACACCTGGCCACCACACCCTCCTGCTCCCCTTCTTTGTGAAGCTGGGCTGACAGTTTCTGAGTGTCCCTATACCCAGCAGGGATGTGCTAAGGTCAGGGGCCACTGGGGCACCCTTCTGCCAGCTCAAAGCATGGGAAACGTCACCACTCCCGTGAGGACACAGTCACACAGTCCCTAAAGGTGAGCTCACTCTTCCAGCCAGCTTTTTGGGAGCCAGCTGGAGGCCTGTTAAAAGATGGGGTCCTCCTTCCTCATCTGTTTTAAGATTAATAGAGACTAGGTGGGACCCTGAATTTTAGCAGAGCCCCTTAGGGCTAGGAATTCAGGGGGAGACTCCCTTATGAGCTTTTCATGACTTAATCCACAGGTCAGAAGCTCCTCTGCTGTCCTTCTTAGCAGGATCCAGTGTCTCCCACTGCTTCCAGTCTTTCCCCCTACCCCTCACTCCTTGCCAATTCCAGAGCTCAGTGCACTTATCACCACTGCCTCCAGGGGGCGCCCACGTGTGCTAAATCTTCCAGGTCACACCATTGCTTGCTCCAGCTGTCTCTGCTCCTCCCTGGACATCAGCTACCCCGACATGGTATGGATGCTGGTTAGAAAATGTGAAGCCACTCTGCTTTCCAGCCTGCCATGGCTCCCATAGCCCCCATAAGTCAAATCGTGTGCTCATCCTGTGTCTCCCCTCCCTGCAGCCCCCTGGGTTGCTCTCCCTTTTCCTGTGTTCTGGCTGTACCTAGCTCCCTGGTTCCTGTGTGCCCAGATCTCTGGGGCTATATGCCCTGTGCCTTTTCCCTTCCTCCAAAAAGCCCGTATCTGCCCTTTGACTCCCAGTTCCCACTGCTCTCCACGGTGGCCTCTGCACACACATGACAAGGGGCTGAGCCAGCAGCAGGTCTGTTCAGCAACAGGCATAAGATGTGTGGAGCCGCTCTGATACCAGCGTCAGGGCTTGGTCAAGTGCTTTATTTCCAGAACAGACAGCGGGGCCTCCAGTGAATGGCAGGGAGGCCCCTGTAGCAGGCAGAGCTGCAGCAGGCACCTGCAGCTGAGGCTGCCCCATGATTTGGCTTACAGTACGACCCACTTGGCAGTCTCAAGGGCTCTGAGAGAGCCTTGATAGAGGCACCTTCATTCTCTGTGCAGCCCCCCCCCAAGAAGCTTTTGCAAGAGGAAGGATTCTCACTTTTCTTCAGAAACCTGGGAGTCGGCGTTATTGCCACCAGACCCCACCCCAAAACGGTGGTAGGAGGGGGGAGGAGAAAGGACTAGAATAAGAAAGGGTCAGAAGTGAAGCCGAGCTGAGGCTGGCCCCTGGACCTCAGTAGGCATCCTAACCACCAGCTGACATCCTTCTCTGTACTGTCACTGGGGTAGGCCTGAGGGGACAGGCCTTAGCAGGGTCACTCGCCCCAGAATACTTGTGCTCTGTCTGGGTGGGCACCCTGAACATGGGCTGGAGGCAGGTCCAGCTCTGTAGAACAGCCCCTCAGGTCAGCACCTGCTGGATCCAGTTGATCACGCGTGTGACACGGGTGTAGACACCGAAGAAGTTGGGTCGGCCACAGCCCAGGCCCCAGCTAACCAACCCAGCCAGGAACCAGCGGCCACTGGGCTCCTTGCAAACCAGTGGCCCTCCAGAGTCACCCTGAAACAGAAGAGACACAACTGCCTCAGGGCCAGAGTCTCACTTGTGTGGCCCCAGCCCCAAGGTCTCGGGATAGCAAGGAGCCGAGCAAAAGACCTTCCACCTCAAGGGGTCTGCTATGTGCCTCTGCAGCCATGAGCAGGCCCCTCAGCCTCTGAAGGCCTCACACTCCCCATCTGTCAAGTGGGAGCAGTCGCCCCCCCCCCCACTTCACACACACCATAGGTAGTTACCTGGCAGGCATCTTTCTTGCCCTTGCGGTAGCCAGCACAGAGCATGCGTGGGGTCACCTGGTAGCGGTAAGCCTCACTGCAGAGGTCCTGAGGGACCAGCTGTACATCCACCTTCTGTAGGGTGCTGCTACCCGGACCTGCAGAGACAAAAATGAGGGGCTGGGGATCGGCTCCCCATGTGAAGACCTTCCCACTCTGCCCTGTCATTGCTGGCTGCATGGATCTTGGTGACAACACTCCCCCACCCCCACGCCACCTCCAAAAGCCTGTTAGAGCATTCCCCTCCCTCATTCCTCTCAAGGATTTCCAGACTCCCTCTGTTCTGGTCCCTGGAGGATGCTCTCTAATACGTGTGCAAGGCTTCACTGAACTCCTTAGTGGCCCCTCTGTTCAGCCCAGATCTTGTCCTGGATCTCGTGGGGTAGTTATCTACCAGTCTAGCGCTGGGCCAGACAGTGGTGTTTTGAAGCCTCTTTGGTTCTGAGGTGCAGGTGGGGAGGTCCTCACCCAAGATTCCTGTGGTGGCCCTCAAGACCCACCTGTCCTCAAGGCCTTCCCCTAGCCACACCTGGCCCGGCTCCCCTGCTGCTGGCTGCTGGGAAACTCTCAGACACCTGTGCCTTCCCCTCCAACACCTGCTTCCCAGGCACCCCTTAGCAGCCGTCCAGCCTCACCATAGATCCCCTCCCCCTGCCGCCTTCCTCGCTATGCTGGGCAGGTACCTTTCCTGGCCCCCATCTCTGGTCTCTCAGACCATGGTCTGTCGGTTCCAAGTGTTCTCACCGTCATCCTCTTTGTGTGCCTCAATGCTTGACACACAGTAGGTGCTCGGATGTGTGTGGGTGAGCGATTAAGGGAGTATCCCTTTGCTTTGCCACCCATATCTTGGCCAGGTTACCTTTCTGGCCTCAGTGTCCCCATCTTGAGGCTATCTCTGTAGAGGTCAGGGTGCAGCTGGGTGGTGGGACATTTGTCCTGGCCCACCCGGGGCCCTTGTTCAAGCCCCGGCACTACAACACACCTGCCCCCTACTTCTAAGTGGTCAGTCACCACATGCCACAGTTATAGTCAAGACTGCAGATAAGCCAGTCAAGCCTGCCTGTGGAGAACTAAGGGGCAGCTTCCAGACACGGCAGCTCCTGTTGGTTAGGGCCAGGACTGGAGAATACGCTCTCTAACAGCAAAAGCAGGAAACCCTGAGCCCTAGAGGGAGGCCAGTTCTAGATCCAAGTGCCCTGTCCAGCTCTCTTGACTGGGTGGCTTTCCAGAACTAAGGGAGTCAGCCTCAGTTCTCTCATCAATAAAATGGGGGCATAGTACCCACCCCCTAAGCCAAGTGGCTTATATGGCATCATCCCCTCCTTGTAGTCTACAGTAATGAAGAGCCTCATCTCACCCATACCCCCCAACCCCAGGGTTCATGTTGCCAAGCTATGGCGTCACTGTCTGTTCTTGAGCTCATATTTATGATCCCTGCTTAAGTTCTCCAGTGCCATCTAAGGCAAAGGAGGGGTGAGGAAGGGTGGTAGCAGGACCCACAGGCCATCACAGACTTCTCTCTTCTAAAGCCCACTTCCGTTCACCCTGAAGCTAGAGGGACTGGCAGAGGGACCCTGACAGCTCTCTTCCAAGCCTGCACCAGAGATCCCAGATCCCGCCACCTGCCCCAGCTCACCACCCTCTCGCTGGGCTCCCCAGCCTGTGATCCAGCAGTGCTGGCCTGGCTCAAAGAAGTGAGAGCGTGCAGGCAGGCAGACAGGGCGAACGGTGGCTGAGTACACCACAGGGTGGTCCAGCTGCAGCAGGGCCACGTCGTAGTCATGGCTGTCCTCCTCATGGTATGGGTGCAGGAACAGGCGGCTCACCTTGAAGGACACCTCGCCTGGCCAGCGTGAGTTCTGTCGCATCTTTCCCAGGAACACGGTCCACAGCCTCGGGGAGGCCATGCTGCGTGGGAGGCAAGGGAAGGGCGTCATGGCTCAGCTGCTTAGTCCCATCCAGGGACCCAGTTGATAACAGCCAGCTTTCCTACTGCGGTGAGGGGCATCATCTCTCCTTTCTTCTCTCAACCCCCTGGCTGGCATGTAGTAATGACTGACCACCTGTTATCATGCCTGGGCTCCATCCCCAGCCTCATCTCTCCCTAGCTAAGCCTGGTCTTCTCTAGTAACGAAGGGGCTTGTCCTCAGTTTTCTCATCAACAAAATGGGGCCATAGTACTCATCCCCTAAGCTGAGTGGCTTATATGACATCTTCCCCTTAGTGCGGTCTGCAGTAATGAAGACCCTCATCTCACACCCCCCACCCACCCACCAAGGTTCATCTATGAAATGGGGACACTCAGGAGACACCAGTGAGACACAAGAAGAGCCCAGTGCCAGGCCTGAGGCAGTGTTTCCCAGTCTGTAGCCCATCTTGCAGACTCAGAAGGTGGGGCTTGGGAGGGGCTCCGTGAAGAAATTAGCAGAGAGCTAAGAAGAGTAGGTGGGGAGGACAGAGTGTGCCTGGGCACTACAAACAGGTCCCCAGGAGCCAATAGAGGGTGCAGGAGGTCGCAGGCTTCTGTGGGAGGAGTCTGAGGGGTTTGGGGTTCAGATCCAGTTAGGACTGAAAAGGGGTTCATATCACCAGGGAAAGAGGTTCAAGGGCCAGTGAGATGTCTCCCGGGAGCTTCCCTGCCCCCTCCCATTATGGTTCAAATTATGGTAGGGGTGAGAGCCTGTGACCAGCTTGGACAGTTGTCTCCTCTGCTACCTCCCTGATGTCCAGCACAGCCCTTGGCATGTAGGAGGAGGGAAGTCATTGGCTTAGTGGAATGAATGAACGATAGTGGTCTCAACTTAAAGCAAGAGGAAAACACAGAAAGGCTAAACAGCCAACCTAGCAACACACAGCATGTTTGCTGCAGAACCGGACCAGATCCCACATGGCAGCCACTCCAGGATGCTCTCTACCCTTTCCTCTGCCTGAGTACTGCCTGCACACTCTGTGCATCCCATGGCCTTCCCTATGCCCACCCCCAGGCCCTGTGCTGTCCCCTCACCTGTCCTCCTGGAAGCAGTGGGCGGCCGTTATAACCCAGCGGTCAGCGATGAGAGCCCCCCCACAGATGTGTCGACCCCGAATCTGGAGGCTGGCCTGCCATGGCCACTCACCCTCGGAGGACACGACTCCGCCCACAATGCGGCTGGAGGGGCCCTGGAGGCCACAGTCTGAGGGCCAGGTGGGGGACAGAGAAGAAGGAGAGGGGAAGAAGAAAGGCTTGTGAGAAATGGAGACAGAAAACAGAGGAAAGTAATGGAGAGGCATTGTGGGGAAGGAGAGAGAGGCCCAGGAATAGGTGACACAGAAAAGACATATGGTGACATTTCCCTCCTGCTTCCCATGAGGGTCCCTGCCCCTCTCCCAGGCCTGGCCTTCATGCACAGCCCCGGCTAGCAGCAGGCTCACCACAGTGTTGCTCATCTGAGCCGTCCCCGCAGTCTGACTGCCCGTCACACTCTGGGTTGGGCTTCTTCACACAGCTCCGATCCTCACACTGGAAAGTGAATGTTCCACAGGGCACTCCTGGGATGGAGGGGACCGGGCAGGCCACTGAAGGTGGGTCTCTGAGCAACGAGGGAGCCTTCCAAAGTGAGACCCAAAGAAAATGGCACCAGGAGAGGCCAGGAGACTAGAGAGGGGGTCTCAATCACACCAAAGGGTTCCCCAAATCTCCAGTAGGGTCTGCTCTCACCCCACACTCAGCCTGGCCCATTGACAGCAAGGCTGTGTTCCCCCTCTCTCTCAGACTCCAGTTGCTGACCTCACACTCCCATGAGGCCCCTGAAGGCAAAACTGTGTTTCTTCTATTAGACCAGAGATACAAGAATGGGCCTATGTTTCCCCAGACAACCTGCCTTGCTGTGCTCTTTCGTAACGGACATCCCAATGCTCCTTGCACTGTGCCTGCTCTCCTCACTTCCAATGCTCCAGTCTGCTTAAACCCCAGCTCTTCAGCTAGAAGCACATCTCTCCAAGGAGCTTTCTGTGACCCCAGCCTTCCCACACTATTGTACAAGGTGCCCCAAAGGCTCTTGGTCACCCGCCACATCCTCTTACTAAGAGGTAACTCCCTGAGGGAAGGTACCATATCCCTGTCGTCTCATCTCTACCTCCTCACTGCCCCTGACCCATCACTGGGTAGCTTGCCCACGTTGGTTGAATATTCAGTCGGATAGATGACTAGATGGCTGAGAGACTGGCTGGCTAGATGGGTGGAACCATGGACTCCTAGAAAGGTGGTTGGGTGTACAGAAAAATGGTTGCCAGGTAGGTGGATCGATGGATGAGCAAGGGACTGTGTGACACAGAGGATGGGAAGGGTGTATCAGAAGCAAAGATGGAAGGATGGATGACTAGTAAGTGGGTAGATGGATGAATGGATGTTAGATAGTTGAAATTAATGGTTGAGTACATGGATGGATAGATGGATGGATGGACCTCTGAGCAGACAACTGAATATGCTGATGTATGTACAGTAGGTTGGTAGGATTGGGATAAGAAGACAGGGACCTTTGTAGCAGTCGGTGTTGCTTTGACCCCTTTTGGTCTCCTTGGAGACCTGGGGCAGGGTCTCCCTACCTTCTTGGCACTGTTCTTCGTCGCTGCCATTGAGACAGTCGGGCTGCCGGTCACAGACCCTGGGCAGTGAGATGCACGTGCTATCTTCCTGGCACTGGAACATGGCTCTGCAGACTGTGAGTACAGAGGACAATGGTTGGAGGGGCTGGGGGACCAGGCTGGGGCTTTACAGTGGCAGCGGATGCTCCCTGCATCGAGTGTCCAGCACCACATGTTCTCAGGTGTGGAGAAGCATCGCTGCCCAGATACCTGGACTCTGATCCTAGATGGTGAGTCTAGAGGTCAGAAGCCAGCATTCGCTCGGAATTCTTCCTGAGAGCCCTAGTCTGGGTTCCAGTTCCCGCCTCAGGCTGGAGGGATGAGGGCCCCATCCCATTTATGTTAAGAGACACAACATACATACGGGATTCCTACTCTGGACCCCAGTTCCTGAGAGTCTCACCCCAGCAGCCATCTCTGCTTGGCTGTGCCCTCCCCGCTCCTGGTTATTTTTCAGAAGACCGGCCAGGACAGAGAGCTGGCACATTTGCTTATGATGAAGGGTGAAATCTGAGCTGAGGGTCACAGTGTGTCCCAGCGGGGGATAGCATGAGGGTTGGCTGGCTGTGGGGAGGCCACTTTTCCACATTGCCATCCTGACACAGTGCAAGAGCCCTGGGTTCCTGGGTGCTCTTGAGGAGGAAGCACACGTGGGGTAGAGCTGGTTCAGTGCAGGGAGAGAGGAGGGAAGACACCAGGCTGCTCACCACAGTTTCTCTCATCCAGGCCGTTGGGGCAGTCCTTGATTCCGTCACAAGCAGGGACACACAGTCCATTCACAGAGCAGAGGAACTCTCCAGGGCAGGCTGGGGACCCACAGGAGGCAATGGAAGCAGAAGGGCAGACTTAGGATACAAGCCATGGAATACATGCATTTGTATCCTTACAGGAGGCAATGGAAGCAGAAAAGCTTAGGATACAAGCCATGGGATACATGCATTTGTAGCCTTACACGATGATTAGGTGCCCATGCACCTGCCCCAGTGCCTGGTGTCTGTGGTCCATGCAGAGCTACATCCAGACAACACACACAATGGCATGCATGTGACTGCCTGCCCAGCACATAGAACTATGTGTATGTGTGCACACAGGTGTATGAACACACATAGCAACCTCACTGTGGCCTAGCCTCATAATGTTTGTGCACATCTGGGGACAGCAAAGGGGCAGGGTACCTTCCCCCTTTGTACTCACGGTCTGATTGGTTGTATAAGCTGTAGTACACTTGCACACCCGGGCCTGTGAGGGACATCTGGGAGGTGAAGTTGATGGTGACACCATCCGAGGCTACCATGGGGATCCTCTCAGCATATGGCTGCAGGGTACGGAAGCCACACAGCCTAGGAGTGACCAGGGATGATTTAGACACGTGGACTGGTTTCCCAGCCAAGAGAAGAAACAACCTAGGTCCCTATGCACCGACAGGGTATAGACCAGGCAGGCAGTAGCAATGAGCCCCAGCCACACTCCCTCTATCTTCATTTCTCCTTTGGGGGGCTGCGTAGCCCCAGAGTCATCTTCTAGAAAGGAGTTTATGTCACTCCCCTGCTCAAAAACCTGCAGTGGCTCCCCATTGCCAATGGGATAAAATTCTGTCCAGATTCTAGCCCCAGTCACCCATAGGCTCCGAGAATCTGGCTAGTTAAGGACCTCCTCTGAGAAGTCTCACTCTCCCTCCTTGTTCCATGAGGAAAACGATCATTTCTGCCAACCTTCCATCTACAAAAAGCTTCCATGAGTCGGCAGAGGCAGAGGACGTCAGCTGGCCAGATGTCCGTAGACTCACCCCACGCGGAACACAGTAGGCCCGCCCACCAACCAGACAAGCACATTCAGCCCGTGGACAGAGATGACTGGGAAACTGCAAGGTGGAGCAAGAATCCGGGCCCCTCCAGTTCAGGGCAGAAGGAGCTCTGGAGATGTAGCTTTCCAAGTCCTGACCCTCACTCTGACGTTCCTGGCCGGGCTCTGGCACCTGTACCTACACCGGTGAATAGTTCTCAAAGTGCAGTCCAGAGACCCCTGGAAGCCTGAAAGTCACCTCTATAGTGACGCTCTAACCCTGTTTGACCCTCCCTCCCTCCTTCTCTTACAACAACACAGCAGAATTTCCGAGATAGGTGACTGGTGCCCCGCAACTGAGGGCAGCTAGGTGTGTGAGGGTGCCAGCCCTGCTCGATTCAGCTAGTTATTAAAGAGTGTGCAAATAATTTGAAGGGTCGACATTTGTGTTACTAGATGTTGTGGTGCCCCGTCGCTTCGAGGCAAATTAAGGGGTCCTGAAAAGGAATTGTTTTGCAAGTCCCAGAATCCCAACAGCCTAACTGCTCGTCCAAGAAAAGATCGCCACCAGGGGGCGCGCAGAGCAAGCCTGGGTCTTTGCGGTTCCCATTCCCCACCCACCCACCCAACGCCCGCCACCCCCGCCCT
Organism: Mastomys coucha; assembly: GCF_008632895.1. Taxonomy (NCBI): domain Eukaryota; kingdom Metazoa; phylum Chordata; class Mammalia; order Rodentia; family Muridae; genus Mastomys; species Mastomys coucha. Next base: position 9,116,762 of record NW_022196893.1, read on the forward strand.
TTTACAAGCCAAGGAAACGTGGGTTCCTGTGTTCCCGGTGGATAAAAAAGATAGAATCCAGGATTGTTATCCTCAGAGGACAGTCCCAGGAAGTGGGCTGGGCATTTGGGAAATGTGATTTTTTTTTTTAAAGTTATTTACGTTAAAGCATGCGTTTTAAAGAAACCACAGTAGTTTCCTTTTATGCATGGGAAACATCCTCAGACCTCCGTGGACACCAGAAATCCCAGGCAGTGGCAAACACTACCTGTACTGTGCTCTGCCTATACACATCTCTCTGTAAATCGGGCTCTAAAGAGAGCGGTAGCTAATGAAACAGACTCACTTCTGGAATTTTCCACTTAAGTATTTTCCGATCAGAGATTACCATGAGAAACTGAGAGAGAACTGATGAAGTACACATTTCTGAACTAATCAAATTTAACTCCTGACACAGGCATTTAACCCGCAAGAACAAGGGTGTTGGTCTGTGTTAAGGAAAGTAAAAAGCCCCAGAGAGGGAAGGGAGAGCCAGAGCCTAGCGCCCTTGACAGATGAGATCGCCACCAGGGGACGCCCTGGAGTAAGCCCAGCCCCTTTCGAGCTATATTATAAATATATAAACTCGTGTTAGGGTTATGATAATCTTATAGTTATCATGCATTGCTATCCTAGGGAAGGGCCCCAAGAAGCAGACAGGGAAGCTGGGACCATCCCAGAACAAATGGAAGATTCAGGCACACGGAGCCCTGTTCCCAGGTACAGCCCTCTGAGTTTCTGGCCCCTCTGTTCCTGTCTGCCTGTCCCTCTCACCTGAGCAGCTAAGTGCTGGAGTCAGAAGGTTCTAAGGCACCATATGGTTTGCCTTGGTGCCCCACCCCATCCCACGATTTAGGGGGGTGTCTTCCTCCCAGTTGCACAGTGAGTACCTGCCAATCTAGCATATCAGCAACTTCCCACAGAGGAGTTGGAGAGGTGCTGGGTGGATGGGCAGAAGCATGGGCAGGAGAAAAAGAGTGGGAGGGTCCAGGCCTCATGATGAACATGGCTTTTTCTAAGGACAGAGGTCAAAAAGACAGCACCGAGGGAAGGACAGTGGCCTGCTCTGTGGTGGACAGAACATTTGACTAGCACTGCAGAGCCAGGCTCCACTTAGCTTTACCACTGGACAAGTTCTGTGACCTCAGCAAACTGCAGGCCTCTGTAAGTGTGGTGGCCAAACTGTTGTCAGGAGAGAGCCATCCCCTGCCCCTGTCCCCTTGCTGATATTTCAGAGGACCTGGAAGAATGGTTTGGGGGACCTGACACAGGGTGGCTGCAGATGGCAGTAGTCACAGGGCCTTGGGGAAGCAGAAAGACCACGTAGAGCCAGGCCAAGCCACAGGGGCAGCCATGGGCTTCTGGAGCCAGTCGTTCTGCCTTATCTCATGGCTGGAAGTTAGCAGAAAGGGTCAGGCAGGTCACAGGAGAGTGACATCACAGGAGAGGAAATGAGGGCAGGTTCCTGGAAGGGGGGAAGCCAGTGCTGCGGTAGCGCCCAGTGAGGAGGTTCTGCGAAACCCCGCAGCTGGCAGCTAGATCTTACAAGGACAAGAGCCCCTACCACCTGCAGGCCACTGGAGGGCAAGAGAGCCCTTGGGAGACGGCAGGACAGCAGGCAGAACTGTGAGAAAAGAAAATGGACAGACAGTGGGGACCAAGGGTGCCCAGTCAGTGGAGGAGTCCCTTGTCACTAGACTGGCACTGGGGACAGGGGTTCAGCCATCTCTCCCCTGTCCCCCTCAACTGCTGGACCAAAGGACCTGGTCTCCCTCTCCCCTCCTCCATCTCTCAGGCCCCTGTCACCCACACAGCAGATTTTCCAGGACACACTCTTCAGAGAATTTCCCAGCAATGACGTTATCTTTATCAGCCCACAGTAACCGGAGACCAGGCCCCAGGCCTCTGTTGTATACTTCCCAGCATGCCTTGCCTTCCACCAGGCACTGTATAGGACAAGGAGTTAGTTCCCCACTGGAGGACCCTGCATCCCAGGGGAAGGGCTGAGATGCAGATAAAGTAGGACTTTCCCAGCTGCCCTCAGAGGAACTGGGGACAGCCACAGAGATGCCTTGACCTCCCACGGGCAGGCAGGTGTTCTGGCTGAGAATGGCTCTGCTGAGAGACAAGAGCCTGCACAAGCTGCCTGGAGCCTTCCTGAGGAGACACCATACAACTAAGTGCACAACTGAGTGTCCCTTTCCCTGTCTCTCTCTCTCTCTCTCTCTCTCTCTCTCTCTCTCTCTCTCTCTCTCTCTCTCTCTCTCTCTCTCTCACACACACACACACACACACACACACACACACACACACACACTCTCACACGCTCTCACACGCTCTCACACGCTCTCACACACAGCTGGGCAATCGTGCCCTGGGGGCCCATCTCAGCTGCCTGAGCTCAGTGATGACGTCACAAGCCACAGGGACTTTTACCGAATGACTCAGCCTCCGAGCCTCAGGCTTCCCACAAGCTGTGAGGTTTGTCCAATGAGTCCCTGAAATTCATACTTGAAACCAAAATTCATGCTTGGATCTCCAAAGTCTTATGCATTTGGAGGAAGGACATTTGGGGCAGTGACTGGGTTAAGGGCTGCACCTGGTGAGTGCATTCGTCCTAGCAGATAAAGGACTGAAAGCACTGGTGGGTGACCTCAAGCCCCTCACCGTAAGGCAAGCCCCTTTGGCCCTGCCTCACCTCTTGACACCCTCTGCCACGTTATGACTCAGCAGAAAGCCAGATCCTTGGGCGGCTCTTAGACTTCCAGCCTTCGCCACCAGGGGCTGAGCAACCCTCTATTCTTTATAAACTGCTCTGCCTTGGTGATTTTGTTACAGCCACAGAACCAAATAGGGACGGGATCTGAGTCCACCTCCCTTGCTAGACTGTGGGAAGCACACGATCGCTTTCCATGCCTGTGTGGCACCGAGTAAGAGCCAGTTAGCCATTGTGGTTGGTACCTTCTCCACCCACCATCTTATTCAGTCTTCAGCGGAAGGGGTCTGTTTCAGGCCCTTTGCTCTGTTCATTTCTTTGTAATAGAAAAGCACTCTTGTTTGGTACAACAGGTCTGTGGAGGTCAAGGAGTGACTTCTGGGAGTCAGTTCCCTCCTTCCATGCCATGTTGGTTCCAGAGACTGAACTTGGGTCCTCAAACTTGGCGGCAAGCCTCTTTTCTCACTCAGCCATCGTGTATGCCGATGGCTTTTTATTTTTTTAGGACTGTTATTAGGGGCTACCGGGTAGAGCCTAGGAATTGCTAAATGTTAGGTGAGCGCTTCATCCTCAGAGTCCATCCGAGTCTCAGCATACTCAGATAAGTTCCAGAAGCTGGGAGAGGTAAGTCTTGCCCAAGAAGGAAACAGAGGAGCCAGGCTTTGAGCCTCAGTCTAACTGCCTGTGGCTGACAGCCATTGGGAGGGGCCTTACTGTGACCCCGCTGAGTTATCCCAGTGAAGCTTGTGCTTATGCTGAGCACTGAGCTCCGGGGCCCACAGCACTTGGCACAGGGCCAGCCTAGACTAACGGGATAGCCTTGGGCACAGGCTGCAAGAGAGTGCCAGGCCTAAGGCTGTTCCCCCCCGCCCCCGGCCTCTCAGAGATAGCGACCACACTCAGGGAGGGGTCATGGCTGAAAACAGCACCTTCATTCAGAAAACTCCAGTCACAGGCCAATGCGACCATTACCTCAGCTCTGAAGCAGAAACAAGAGGCCAGCCGCTCCCCAAGTGAGCAGTGGCCGAGGGAGCTCTGTGAAGAAGGGCAACCATGACAGCACCCTCCCTACTCAGACCTTCTGAGCCCTAGGTATCTCAAGCTTATGTCACACAGTGAACTGGTCAATTTCAACAGCATGGACTCACATCACACCACGGACATTTTACCTCCTTTTTGTCACTATCCCCAACAAATTGGAAAAAGCAAGCTTTGTCACTCCCTGCCACTCTCTATCTAGAATAAGATCAACCAACGGACAAATAGGACTTAGCCTGAGGGGAGTGTCTATGTCATCCTCCTGGCTAGCCCCTCCCCCAGCCCCCAACACACACTCACAGGCACACGCGAACATGAGCATGCACACGCACGTACACACGAACTTGTGCGCGTGCACACACATACACACCCCTCACTTCACAGCTCCCCCTGTCCCCTGAAAGCTTCCAAGAGGACATTCTTAGCTAGACACTTCCTTGCGAGGAGGCCAAGTGAACAGGCCGGATACTGCAGAGAACACAAACGCACAGGGCAACCCTGAGAGCTGCTCTCCCTGTGGAAGCCAACCGCAGCAAAGCCAATGGCATCCTCTGGCTGTAGGGGAGTGGGAAAAAGGCCACGTGCTCTCAAGTGCCCTGAACCCTGTCCCCGTCCCCACAGTTGGTGGAGCCATATGGTTACAGAAGCCAAGGTAGCCCCACCATTTACCCTGGCTGGGATGGACAGGGTGATGATAAGATCTGTGCCGAGGCATCTGGAGAAGCCGGGGCTGGAGTAGGGGTGGTGAAGACAGGAGGGGCAGTCAGGAGAGACTTTGCTGGCTTCAGCCTCCACTCACTCTCCTCTGCTACCTCCCAGGCCCAGCTCAGGTGGGGCGCTTGAGGTTGTCATGATGAGGAAGGGGGAGGGGAAAGGGAGGGGGAGGGGGAGAGGAAGGCTACCTCCTGTTCTGGATCACCCACTGGCCCTGAGTACACAGTAGGTTGTACTTCTGCCTTCTCAGTGCGTAGGCATCGAACCAGAGTGCCAAGCCGTAGTCCAGAGAGGGTACCTAGGAAAGGAGGGCAGGCAGAGTGTCACATAGGGGACCATAGGGGACGTGGGCAAGCTGGGGCACCTGCCTGCTCACATAGACAAGCCCTACCCTTCTGCTTTATACTTAGCTTATGAGTACTTGGGCCAGACAGGATGTCATTCCTCCTGGCCCTAAGGATTGCTCTGGGCAGAGGGCAGGCTGCAGGAGGAGTGGAACTCACCGTGAGATGCCAGGAGCAGTGGGTACTTGGCGAGTAGTAACTGGGGTAGTAGGGAGTACGGAGGAAGCCCTGTGGGTCCAGCCGGCCCTCCAGTGTCAGATTCACTTGGCAGTCTGAATCCAAGAAGAGCTGTTAGGCTGGGTCCCTCATCCCTCCCCATAGTGCCTCACTGTGCCCCACTAACAGCAAAAAGCTCATGGCCCAACATGGCTATGTAAGTGTGCCTCAGTTTCCACATCTACAAAATGGGGAGAATAGTAAGAGCTCAGCAGCGAGTAGATGTAATGGAAACAGCACGTTCTATCTGCTGAGTGACAAGCACGCGGGACTTAACAGTGTGCAAAATATGCTCACAGCAGGCCTCTCAGTGCAGCTGTGGAGGGAGAGCGGAGGCCTTTGGAAAGAGGGAGGGGCTGAGGGCTTGACTCCACGACAGAGCATTTGCTTAGCATGAGTGAAGGCCCTGAGGTCCATCCCAGCAATGCACACATACATACGTACATGCATGCACACACACATGCACATGTTCACACACATACACACACATACAGACACACATATGAACACACACATACACATACATACACACACATACACACCACACTATACACACTTAAAACACACACACACACGTGCACCCCCCACATGACACACACACACACACGTATACATACATAACACACATGCACACACACTGATAAGAGTTACAGGAGAGAAGGGAGGCTTGGCCAAGTCACTCAGGAAGAGGCTCAGGGTGGAGGCAGCAGAGCAGTGACCTTGGGTTCTCAGGTCACCTCTCCCTGGGGTCCAGAGCCCCAAACCCTTCCTTGGTTTTTCCTGTAGTCTCCGGTGCCTGAGAACCCAAGAGAACACCAATTGTCACACCTGCAGGGCCAGCTGGAGGTCTGTGGGAGAGTCCAGGGATGACCCAGGAGAGTAAGAAGAGCCATCAGACACCTTCAGGGGAAAAGCGGCTTGAAACAGCGGCTCTAACGAGAACCCCGGCCATAGCTCAGGCAGGGTCCTTGAGTTAATTCTGCTAAGCCAGAGGGCAGAGAGGGGTGGGGTGGGAAGTGAGAGGCAGGAAGAATTGACTGGGGCTGGGGATGAGCCAAGGCCTCCTGGGGGGAGGGGTCTGCTAGGGCCCTGGGAGGAGTGTGAAGGAGAAAGACGGAGAGTGGTAGGAAGGGAGGGACTGCTGCCCACTGAAAGCTTCCAGAGCCACTCAGTCATGGACAGGACAGAGATAGGCCTAAGGCATGCCACCAGAGACCAGGCTCCTGTCTGGGCTCCCCTCCATCCTTGGGGACCCTCACCCTGGAAGGCCACAGACTTCACTGAGAGCAGGAAAGGGTCAAAGTAGCTATGCAGGCCCTTCTTCCACACCACAGCCATGACGGAGCCTGAGGCCAGCACCTCCATCACGGGTTCCTGGCGGCTGCACCCATAGACCCTGATGGAGCAGAGAAGTGTACGAGACGGTATGATCCAAGAGACACAGAAATGACACCACCTTGTCCCCTGGCATCAAATAATGGTATAGCTCAGCACTGCCTGCCCCATTTCCTTCAGAGCCTTCTAGATTCAGCACCCCTGTGTCCATCTTAGAGGAGATAGTCAGGGCCTTAGAGGCCCCCAGCTACCCAGTACAGAATGGGAGTCACAATGGCTGCATATCTTCAATATTGCCTATATCACAAAATGGTGAGCAGGAGTATACACCCCATTTTACAGATGAGAAAAACTGAGGTTCAAAAAAGTGCAAACACTGTGTTTTAAGGCACATAGCTAGCATGCGGCAGAGTGCTGGTTGAAATACCAGGCTGCTGTCAGATTCTAGAGTGTTCTAACAAGCCATGTGCCCTCCCAGAGTTGACCTTAGAGATCACCTACAACTGCTTAGTTACATCCAGATGGGGAAACTGAGGCTCTGAGAAGGGAATGGAGATCACTACTTGGCACACAACCTTGTAGCCTCCTTTCCCACTGTCCTCCATGGCAGCCCTATGGGCCTGAGGCTGAGGCTGCAACACAAAGTGTGCTCTTTGACTCTGGGCCTCCCTCGGCCCTTCAGGGAGGGACTCACGAGGTGATAAGTCTCTTCTCCAGGGGCCCAGCTGCATCGTACATCGCCACCCTGTCTCTGCAATCAACCCGGGTCCACTCCAGTCGCACTTTGAGCATGAGGTCCTCAGGCCCCTGCAGATGCCACAGGCAGCTCGTGGTCTGCTGGTCAGGCCCCCTCAACCGGAGGACCTGGCCTGGGTTCACGTAGCTGTAGCGGTAACAGCCTGGAGGTGGAGAAGAACAAAGCCCTCAGCCAGGAAGAGAGACTGGGAATGGCCACAAAGCCTTCTCCAGCCATGGTGGAGGGCAGGGAGGAGAAGGGCCGGGCTGGGCTTGGGCACCCACCTTTCTTCCACCCACGTAGCTTCCCTGTCCAGCCTCTGACTCATGCACTCATTCAGTCGTTTAACAAACGCACGGAGCCCTGTGGGCCAGGATGAGTGCCCAGCACAGATAGCGCAGAGGATGAAGGCCTTGGACCCAGCCTGAGGTGTATGGATGGCAAGGAGCAGAGAGGCCTGGGGGAGCTTTGCAGAATCTTATCACAGAGCAGGCATTGCAGGAGAACAAGATAGGGAGGAGGAGGCAGGCCCAGATCACATCAGGACCAGCACTGCCCTGTCCTGTGGTCACAGGGAGCTGGAGAAGGTTAGGCAGGGCGAGGATCCCCCTGGAGTGACACTGTGCGGGCTGAAAGACCAGCAAGTTGGTGCCTCAACCACCCAGAAGATTTAAAGGGCCAGTGCCAAACACACAGGGATGCTGCAAGGCCCATATAGGGTCTCGCACCTACCATCCTGTCTCCTACCCTTAGCAGCTCTTGGGACACTTTGTACACGGGGAGGCTGGCTTTCCCGTCTGTATACTGAGGACAGGGACCCACACTCACAGAGCTGCCACAGCCTGGGACACACAGCATGGAGCTAGAAATGCTATAAACATTGAATAAAAGCAAGGAGTCTTCCTACGATTCTGAGGAAAAAGCTCTGTGGCTCTGCACCCCCCGCTGAGTTGTCACCGCCCCCCCACACCCCCACAGCTGTCCCCTGCGGCTGAGGCTCAGCCCCAACCAATAGCTACCCTCATTTCACAACTCCTCTTGTGTCTCACCAGACCCCACACCCCAGGATATCCTTCCATTAAACTCAACTTAATTTAATACATTTAGTCTCCTGATTAAGCATAATAAATTAAGTGCACTTATAAAATTTAATTTACTTAAAGCGCGTTTAATCCATGAGCTTGGATACCATGCCAGAGCTAGCAAAGCTGTACTTCCAGAGGACCCATTAAGCCTGGCCTTCGGCTTCGAGAAGCAGGGAGGCTAGGCGCTCTGCCAGCAGGCTGGGGGAATCTAGAACTGAACCTGAGATGGGCAGGGTGGGTGTGGGGAAGGCTGTTTGTACCATGCTGGCACTGACGTGCCTCAGTTGTGTGACTCTGGCCAGTAGCTTAGCCACTCCGAGTTCTGGCATACATAAACATAACCCTCGCCCTATCTTCTGTCATTTTAATAATTTTCATTTTTGAAAAGTAGTGAAGCAGAGATGTGTGCCCTCCTGCCTGGTACTAATGGCAAACAGGACTAAGAGGCCTGCCCTGGCACTGGATCGAGGCAGGATATATGAATACCTGCACCAGGACTCTCCTAGGTTTTGCTCATGGTATGAGGAGCCATGTCTCATCTGGTCAAGGGACCCTTCCCTGCTAGACCCAAGGAACTCTCAGCTCCCAGGCTTGGGCCGGACACCTGGCCTGGGCTTGAGGCCCAGCCTGACCTGACACCCTGGCCTCTAAGAAGGCTTTGGATGCTGAATCAAGAGCAGTTCCCGGGCTGGTGAGATGGTTCAGCAGGTAAGAGCACTGACTGCTCTTCCGAAGGTCGTGAGTTCAAATCCCAGCAACCACATGGTGGCTCACACCCACCCATAATGAAATGTACTCATTTATAATAATAAATAAATCTTTGAAAAAAAGAGCAGTTCCCTCCTCTTCCCTGGATCCCATCACCTGACTGCCTACTGGACCTTGCAGTTCTGTCTGCACAGAACCATTCTTTCTCTCACAGCCTGTCTGTTTTAGCTCTGGCACCTGGCCTGTGATATTCTATGTGTCTGTCTCCCCGTGGGAATCAGAGCTCACAGCAAGTGTGTGTGTGTGTGTGTGTGTGTGTGTGTGTGTGTGTGTGTGTGTGTGTATTCTGTCACCCAAGAGGCCACACTATAAACAGTGGCCTGGCATGAGGGAACTCAGTCTACTTGAAGGGTGCCATCAGGCTGGAACCACAGAACTAGTGTGCATGATCCGTGGGTTTAGTCTTAGCACTACAAAAAGAGAGAGTTTGACTTCTCCTCCACCCTTTGACCTTTGTGGGCAACCACACAAGCCTGAAACACAGCTCCACCACCAGAAACGCAAGGCTTTGCACCAGAGCAGACACGCCATAAACCATGGCCAGCATATGGACATTGCAGGACTGACACTGGATGCTGGTCATGACTTAGCAGTTGCTAAGCACTGCCTATCCTGGGGGACCGAGGGTGACCAAGCTGACACTGATACCTTGCTGACCGTGATCTTTCAAAAGAGCCCCAGAAAGCAGATGGGAGGAGGGCGGTGGCTTATCTGGGGTGTTTTCGCTTCTGACAGGGTCTCACTGTGCAGCTCAGGCTAATCTCAAAGTCCTATGGCTCCACCTCGGCCTCCCGTGTGCCACCACACTCAGGTGTGTGATGCTACGAAAGCCATCTCCTTCGATGAAACAGGAAACCACCACAGATGGAATAAAGCAAAGAGGAAGGTAGCGAGATAGCAAAAGCCTTCCTGACCACACGCAGAGTTCTCAGTGTGGCCCCCGGGGGCCTGAGGGGTCAGGGTTAGACTCTTCATATCAACACTAAGACCCTTGTTTCTTTTGCCTCCTGGAGAACACAGCAGAGTGTTCCAGGGCTCTGTGAACTGTGATATCACAGCAGACCAAATATAGGCAGACACCCACAGGTAGCCATCACTGGCACCAACAGAGAGGCATCACAATACCTTTCTTCAAGGCAGATTGGTTTTAGGGAAAGCTGCCACTTCTTATAAAATATATATTATTGATATGAATGAACTTGTTATTCTAAGGATAAAGTTCAGTGTGGTGACCCACAGCTGAAAGCCCAGCACTCAAAAGACTAGGACAGGGGGATTAAAAGTTTAGGGCCAGCCTGAGCTACATAGGGAATTATCTTCTTAAAAATATTTAAGGTTGGGTAGTCATGGCACATGCCTTTAATTCCAGCACTCCGGAGGTAAAGACAGGCAGATCTCTGTAAATTCAAGCCCAGCCTGGTCTACAAAGAGAATTCCAGGACAGCCAGGGCTACACAGAGAACCCCTGTCCCAAAAAGATAAAAAAATAAAGGCTTTTCAACTAAGAAGCAAAATTGGAGCTGCTATGGCGGTGGTGTTTCTAGAACAAGAAGGAAAACACATTTGCACAAGGCATTTTCCCATATATAGGTGATAGAAACATAAATAGATGATAGATAAATGATGATAGTTAGATAGATAGATAGATTGATAGATTGATAGATAGTTGGATAGATAGATGATAGATAGATGGATAGATGATTGATAGATGGATAGATAGATGATGGATGGATGGATAGATAGATGACAGATGGATAGATAGATGATTGATGGATGGATAGATAGGTAGATAGATTACTTGATTGATAGACAGACATATGATGGAAACAGGGCCTGTGTTCTTGACCTCCACATCACCCCTCATCAAGGCAGGGATATCTGGCCCAGATCAGAATAACTCTTGAGTGAGAATCTTGGCTTTCACTTTTGAAATGTGCTTTGAGGTCAGTGCATCTACCCACCAATGGCAGAAGGAACGGGAGTCAGAGCAGGCATACCTAGGATTTGAAACTATCTTCCTCCCTGAGAGGAGTCGAGGTGCTCACCCCTGCTTCCACTCTAGGTGGCACCTCTAGCTGGTATGGCAGGGATCTGTGTGTTCAGAGTCATAGAACACAGTAGCCTAGATAGCACGTTGTGTGTGTGTACAGCCCCAGGAGACGCAGTCCGTAGACTACAGTGTGCATGGGACCTCTAACCTTGTACAGCAGAGTGGGCTGCCCGGCACCTGGCCACTCAAGCCTCGGCAGCAAGCCAGTATAGCTCCTGGGAGAGAAACAAAGTGATTCTAATGGGGTGGGGGGGGGCAGAGAGAGGAGGGTGGGTTAGCGCAGCTGAGGAGGGAAAGGCAAAGAGGGTTCTTGAATGTGTCAGAACCACACCCTCCAACAGACCTGCTTAAATGCTGCAAGGGACCAAGCATGGATTGGCAAGATGGTTTCTCTACCTTCAGTAAGTAGGAAAGAGGGTAGGCAGGCAGGTTGATTTGAGTGACAGACAGCAGAGGTAGGTTTCCACATGACTAACCTACAGCTCCCCACAGGGGCCAACTCACGCATCTAAGACACAGGCGTGCAAGCACACGTCTACCTATGCTCCCACCCAGGCTCAGAGCCCTCACCCAGGTTCCCCCTTTAAGATTCCCCCAGTGTTTCTAGGTTGGAGCTCCCCATCCCCACAGTAGAAGCCTCAGGACCCCCACCCCCACAGTGGACCAGACAAGAGGACCTCGGATTCTATAGGAAAGAGGCCAAAACAAGGACACAGCAGCGTACCCAGCGTGGAATTCAGTACGACTATGTCGTTCACACTGGCTTCTGTCAAAAGGAAATGAACAAACAAATAAACAAGGGCAAAGCCAAATAAATAGAACACCGATAATAAGAACAGGGACGAGGAGCCAAGCCAGGCCAAGGAAAGCCCTCCATGCCGTCCGCCCCCACCCTTGCCCCGTGTCTTGGCTCCAGGATCACCTGAGCATCCCACTCCCTGTAGGAGGTAGCCTCCCCTGGCCTTGCTGCTCTAACCCCACCAGGATTCCCCTCGCAGTACTGACCCAGGATCACCAGGCCTTCCGGGTCCACTTCATATTCGGTCCTATAGGAAGCCAGGGTTGAGCTGTTGGACAGTAGCTCACCCACCAGGAGCTCACGCACCACCTCAGGGCTCAGGGTCAGCCTCTGGTACTCAGGGATATCAAGGATAAACCAGAAGAAGCAGGTGAGGGGTCCCTCCCTATGCAGACAGAAGTGAAAGAGGCCTGAAGTCCCACCCAGCCCCCACTCAAGGGAACCGACTGAGACTCAGACCTAAGAGGAGAGGTGGAGTCACAGGAGGTCATAGGCCATTTGGTAACTGGCAGAACCAGATATGACCAGGCAAGCCAAGTCCTGGACTGGGTGTCCTGGGCCACGTGCTTTCAAGCACACCCTGAACATGGACCCACTTACATCAGGCATCCCCAGTCATGGTGTGTTGTGAACCCTGTCACAACACCACCGCCGTCTTGTAGATGACAAGACCAAGCTCAATAAAGGGGAACCACATGTGGGGGGGCTAAGTTCCTGCTCCATGTCTCCATTTCCCCTGTGTTCTTTTCTTTATAATGGAGTTTTGAGATAGAATAAGGTTAGGGCATTGTGTCAGTTGCCTACAGGGTCCAGCCCTCATGCCTTTAGATCTGTGGCTTTCAAAGGGGCTCCTTGGGGCTAGGACAACTCACCCAAAAGAGTAGATGGAACTGGAGTTGTAGTAAGTACCCAGGCGGGTGCTAGCAACCAGCTCTTGGAGCTGTGAGAAGGAAGACAAGGTCCTGGTTAGCCTCCATGGTGACAGAGGTGCGGGCTTCCCAAGTCCCTTCTGGTCATTAAACCTGTGTGGGCCACCCTCACAAGCACAAGGGTAAGCCAGGCACAGCCCTCCCACCTTGTCTCCTACCCCACCCCACCCCACAACCTCTGGCTGTGCCTGCCGTTAATGAGCAACGTACAGCTGAGAGCAATGGAGGTGTATCGCTTGGTAGAGCACACTTGGACATAGCATGAAGAGCCCTGTGGGTGTTCCCTATGAGGACATCTTGATGCTGGGGTGCATACTATTCAACACTCTGGATCTCATGTCTATGGATGCCTCCAGATTGCTACTAGCCCCCATGAATAATATAGCCCTGTGCCTGGCTGAGAGTGGAAGGAGCTAGCAGTCCCTAGTCCCTAGTACAATGGTCATGGTGCTGTATGAGGGGGCAGGGCCCTGATAATGTCACCTGCGAGTTCCCTACTGCAAGAGGCAAAAATCAAGGTCTCTTTCTAGTCAGTTGGAGCCTGTGCATGACCCTGCCTCTCCAGCACAGTCATTTCCCATGGTACCCAGGACAGGGTCTCCCCGCCACCCCTCCCTGCCATACCCCCTCCCCGTGAGCATTCCCAGCAAAGTGACAGACAAACCTACCAGATGCCCAGACACGTGACTTTGCCCTCTCACATTTCCTGCCTCTTGCCCTCCCATACCTCCGTACCATTTTCTGGGCTTTGGCAGTTTCACTGCGGAAAGCAATGGATTCCTGTCGGGCCAGGTCCTGGGAGAAATGACGGTTGAGCACCCGGAGGCTGCCAGCATACACCTGGCTTACAGTCACTTCCCTCTTGTACCCTGGTCAGAAAGAAAGGGGTTATGGAGGGAGCTTGTCTAAAAGTCTCTTGTCTCTCTCACCTCCTGTCACTCCAACCCTCCGAGCGTCTGTGTGCTTCCAAGGTAGCACTGGTCTCCCTGCTTCTCATCCTCAACTACCAAGTTACACAGGGATCCCCAAAGTGGCATGCTGAGCATCCCCCATGTTGAGTAGACTGGGGGGGGAGCAATAAGTAGAGAAGCGGCTGTGTGACCAAAATGGATGCCTGCAGGCGCATGGACGCGGGGAATGGGAGATTGTAGGGAATGGCACATGTGGGGTTTGAAGGGATGCTTGGACATTCAGGGGGCGAAGCAGCAACAGTGGTAGAGGGCAGCCTGAGGACAGACCAGCGATTTGGGAGTGGTCATGGATAAAGGACATTGATCATGAAGAATGCCCAAGAAAGGTGGGTAAAGTCAAAAAGGAGAATCTTCCTTGGCAGAGGATGCTGAGGAAATGAGAGTTGAGGTTGATTGTGGCAAGGAAGGCTGTGTGCTCCTGGCCCGACACAACAAGGGTCACCTGGCACCAAGATTCAACAGTGGCCATGCCAGGGACGAAAAGAGTTGAGGCTGGGAGTGAAGCAGAGCCTGGCCCCACAGGATGTGTGAGAGGAGATGTTCACGGGAGGTCTCCACATGTCAAAACATCCTCTAGGGATGCTGCACTGAGAGAAGAGGCTAAGAGGGGCCCTTAAGGGTCCGCTGTGAGAAGAAGGTCGGAGCGACTGGAATCTGGCTTTAAACGGCGCTTGAGGAGGGTGGGAGGCAGAGCCCTCATAGTGAGAGGGCTGGTGTCTGCTGTCCAGAGGTCTCTATCCTGAGAGGCTTTTTCTCGAGCAGTAGGAGGGGGTAGGGCCAATCTGGATCTGTGGGGAGACTGGGAGAATGAGGACCTCAGCTATTGGATCCCAGAGAGCAGCACTGAAGCCAGGCACACCTCCCAGACAGATTCATCTTGCTCCTTGCCCAGCTATCAGCCCCACTTGGGCTGCCCATTATCCTTCTAAGATGGGTGGGGCATGCTTCTCGGCTATCTATTGCTCATCTATCTTTCTGTCTGCCTGTCCGTCTATCTATCTATCTGTCGTAGGAGGAGTAATCCTAACAGCTCCGTGGGGGCCTCTTCCACCCTGAGTCTTTTTAAGGGTTGGCATTTTTTGGTAGGTTGTAGGGCACTCACCCCATGCACTAGGTCTACAGCCCAGGTAGAACCCCACTGGGGCACAGGACAAAGGGTTAGAAAGATGATTGCCACCTGAGTTCCTGGCTCTTCAACCCTGAAGACTAATTACCTAGCAGTTTAATGAGCCTGTGCTCCAGCCTGCAGTATTTGGGGTACTGGCTTCCTGTTTCCTGGTGAAGGGCTGCTCTGAGAAGGGCTATGAGTCACCCTAAGCCAGCCACTGTTGGATGGGGACTGTGATGGTTACTTTTACGTCAACTTGACACAAGCTAGAGTCACTGGGAAGAGGAAACCTCAATTGAGAAAACGTTCTCACAAGCTTGGCCTGTGGTCAAGCCTATGAGACATTTTCTTGATTGATAGTTGATGTGGGAGGGCTCAGGTCACAGTGGGGGGTGCCATCCCTGTACTGGTGGTCCAGAGTGCTATAAGAAAGCAGGCCAATCAACCCATAGGGAGCAAGCCAGTAAGCAGCATTCCTCTCTGGCCTCTGCTTCAGCTCCTGCTTCCGTTTCCTATCCTGACATTCCCAGTGATAGACTGTTATCTGGAAGTGTAAGGTGAAGTAAACCCTTTCCTCCCCAAGATGCTTTTGGTCATGGTGTTTTACCACAGCGACAGAAACCCTGATATAGGGATCTTTAATGTGTCATCTTTCTTGAATCTGAGCTGGATTAGGTGGATCTGTCTGCCTAGTGCTGCTCCAAGTGTGTATGTCCTTCCAGGTCCTGTCAATGGACCTGAAACTGTACAGGTGAATATGTCCAGAAAGAATCCTATGCAAGTGTTTAATGGAAAGCTTCTAATCATGCATGTGAGCTGAGATCTCCGTTCTGGAGTTTCCAAACCTCCTTAGCCTCCTTGGTCATGACAGGCATGTTGTAATTGTATTTGACTCCATAGTAGAATCATGGAGGAGGACAGGAGCAATCGCCAGAGCCTAGCACACATCCCTGTGCCTGGCACTGAATGGATGGATAGATGGATGGATGGATGGATGGATGGATGGATGGATGGATGGATGTGTAGATTATTGAGTTATCGTGGATGAGTGGGTTTATGGATGAATGATTGACAGATGAGTAACATGAATAGTTGAATAGTTGGGTTGTTGATGGATAGATGGATTTATAAATGATGGATAGGTGGATAAATGAAAAAGTGGATAGATGGATGGATGGATGGATGGATGTGTAGATTATTGAGTTATTGTGGATGAGTGGGTTTATGGATGAATGATTGACAGATGAATAACATGAATAGTTGAATGGTTGGGTTGTTGATGGATAGATGGATTTATAAATGATGGATAGGTGGATAAATGAAAAAGTGGATAGATGGATGGTTGATGAATGGATGGCAGATAGATAGATGGGTGGATAGTGAATGGACAATGGATAAGTAATGGATGGTTGAATAATGGATGGATAAATGGATAGATGGTGGATAGGTGGGTGGTCAATGGATAGAGGGATATAGGATAATAATGAAATGGTTGGCAGAGGGATAAATGGATAAATAGATGTTGGATGGATGGATGGATGGATGGATGGGTGGATGGGTAGATGGGTGGATGATAGGTGTTGGATGATCCATAGATGGATGAATGGGTGGATGATACTTGGATGGATGAACAGATAAATAAGCCTTCTATTCCTTATGGGAAAGATTTTCACAGGCACAGACTAATCTTGTTGATCCACTTTCCTTCATGACCAGGATTTGGAGGTGAGCTATCCCCATCCAACACTTTGGACAATCAAGCTATGAATGTGTGTGTGGAAGGGTGGCTCTGAGTCCAGAGCATAGCCAACTGCTCTTGTGGCTCCATGGGACTGCTCAAGGGACATGATTTCAGAGCCAAAGGGCCCAAGTCCTTTGAGGAAGAGGTTCACAAGCCTGGGTGCTCTCTACTGGTCCTCTTGATTCTCCACGCCGAGCCCTGGAGATTCAGAGGTGACAAATCTCCAGAGGAGCACATGGGGCTCAAATGAGCAGAGGCACTAATTGGTACCAGGTCCCATCGGTACCTATGGCCCTCCTGCAGCAAAGCACATTGGCTTTGAGCCCGAGGGAGAGCCCAAGAGGGCTGTAGACAAAGAATGGCGTGCTCACACACCCTGGCTTGTTCAGACCCAAGAATTGGGTTCTGAAGCATCTTCCATCCCTGGCTGAGGGAAGCAGGGAGTACACTAAGCCACAGGACTCAACAGAGGTCCAGCAGTGTGCCCACCTTGAGGGGTATGGGGTTGGTCCCTCAGACTACAAGGAGTGGAAAAACACCACAGAACATGGAATCCTGGTTCATCCTATGTGTCCCTCACAGCCGAGACAATCCTCTGCCCTGAACCCTCCCAGGAAGTCACTTCAACTGGATCCTCATTTTCCATTACCTAGGAAATACCAAAGCATGACTCCTGCTGAGGCCAGCACAGCCAAGACCAGCAACAGTGGCGTGAAGCGGACGTAGTCCCGGTCTTTTTTCTTGGTGTTTTGGGGGGGCTTGAACATCCCCTCTGGCTCCACAGCTTCCTCTCCATCACCCACATCGCCCTGACCATCAGCCGCTTGGGGAACCTCGGCGGTGGGCATCCTGGTAGAACAGGGGAGCTGGAAACATCTCGGCATCTGCAAGGGAGCTTTTGCTGAGACCCAGTGGTGCTCAGAAGCAAGGCAGCACCCCTGCCCTTTGCACAGGAGGGCAGGGACTTGGGAAGTGGGGACTGAGCGTGGCTGCTAAGCAGCTCACAGGGAGTAGAAGTGGCCTCAGGAGGACATTCCAGAAGACAGGCAGGCAGCAGGGCTGGATGGTTTGGCTCTTGGTGGGTCGTGAGGTAGTGGGAACCCTCTCTGTGTGGGTGCTTCATGTAAGCCCCTCAGGACTTTGCACCCACTGGACAGATGAAGAAGGTGAAACCCCGAGTGTCCTGGGAGCAGCTCAGGCCAGGATTTACCTCATTATCCTGGTATTTGAATGCTATTTACACAGATGATAAAAATTGAGGCCCAGAAGCCGGGCAGTGGTGGCGCACGCCCTTACTCCCAGCACTTGGGAGGCGGAGGCAGGCAGATTTCTGAGTTTGAGGCCAGCCTGGTCTACAGAGTGAGTTCTAGTACAGCCAGGGCTGCACAGAGAAACCCTGTCTTGAAAACCCCCCCCAAAAAAAAAATGAGGCCCAGAGAGGCTAAGCCACCTACTTAAGATCACACAACAGCAGCTGAATGTCTTTGACTTTTCCTCTACCAGCTATCTCCTATAATTAACTAGTCATGGTCAAATGACAATGGGATGTCACCTCTTCTTATTCCTTCTGTCACTACCTTAGACATGCCCAAGCAAACTTTGGACACAGAAGGACACCACACACACACACACACACACACACACACACACACACACACACACACACCTAAAGTTTAAAAAGAAAAAACCAAAAAAAAACCAGAGCCATGAGGCATGCTTGGTAGAGCACATGATCCTAGGCCTCAGGAGTCTGAGTCTGAGGCAGGAGGATCCCCTTTTCCAGGCCACTCCGGACTGGCTTGTCTCAAACAAGTCTGCAAGCAAGTAAGCAAAACCGGGCAGTCTTTGTCCTTGTGCACCTCTGAGGCGTCTCTGGGAGCCCAGCTCAGGGTGCTTCCCTCAAACGAAGTGGCCACTAGGTTGGAGCAGTAGGTGACCATGTCTCCAGGCACAGAGCCTCTTCCTTGTCTCATTGTCTGTAGGAAGCAGGGCTCAGTGACTTAGATCCAGAAAGGATGCTGAGTTTGCCCCAAGTCCCTCACATCAGTGACTGGCTTAGTAATCCCATTTTGTTAGAGCTCTTATTTAGAGTCAAAAATCTATGCTGGATACAAGGTTTGGGGGGGGGTCACACTGAGTACATAGCTCCCACCTCCATCTTCCGTACCCATGAGGATGACCACACCATGACTTTTGTTATTAGACAATGGCTCGCATTCTCCTGAAGCCCAATCCATCATAAAAATGTGTGGCTCTACCTTTCCGCTGCACTGAGAACCCACAGCCTTCCTGTGCAGCCCAGATCACCCTTAGATGTAAAAGTTCCCCCACACACACACATCATCTCCTAAGTTCTGGATTGCTGCCTGTCCCCATCCTTCCTGTCACTCTCCTCACTCTACCATCTAGACCACTCCATCTGCCTCTCCCAGACCCACTGGCACTACAGCGGCCCATTATGACCACTCCCATCAGTGAATTCCCACACAACCGCCAGGGTAAAGTCATCACTATGTGCCCAGTTTGCAAGCCATGCATACCTCCAGACACCTAGAACACAGTCCCAAAGGGCCCTACGTGTCTCCCTGTCTTCTTCCTCCCTTGATTACAAACATGTTCATGCTTTGCTGGCTTGCTAATGCCTACCCCAGGGCCTTTGCACTCGCCACTTCTCCTGCCAGGAACATTTCTCCTTCAGTTTGCCTCGTTGCACATGTATGCTTTTCTGCTCCCTTCCCTACTGACATTTTCTTTATGCCGCTCCTGGAGACCTACGCCATGATATATCTGGGAGTCTTCTGTCTTCCTTATGGCTGTACAAACACAAGGCTTTCTCCATCACCACTGTGTGTGTCCTGCTCCCATGCAGAACCTGGTATGGTGTGGATCTTCACTTGCTGTCCAGGAAATGAATATAAGAGCCCAAGCCCGTCCCGCCTAGCCCAAAGATGGGCGCACAAGTGGCTCACCCATCCCCCACCACCTTATTGTTGCTTCTCGACATTGTTTTTGTTTGTTTTGCTTTGTGGCTTTGTTTTGCTTTGTGGCTTTGTTTTTCTTTATTATTGTAAACTATATGGACCAAATGCCAGCCACCAGCCCTGGGCGTGGTCTTGGCCGTACTGTAAGACCCGTGAGTCCTCATTCACTCATAAGCAAAGATGATCCCCTTCCCCAATGTTCCTCTTTTGCTGAGCTCCCTCCTCACTCACAAGCCCTGACGTGGATTCTACACTCAGTGGAAATAGCAACCTCCTCTGGGAAGCTCTCCCAGAGTGCCCCTGGAAGAGCAGCTGCCCCGTCAGTGTAACTGACTGGGTGGGTGTGCTCTCTGACCCATGATGTGGAGCCCCTTGAAGGGTACAGTCTTCTCCCTGGTGGAGCGTTTGGCAGACTGGGCACCAGCTCTGCACCCTCTCCCGCCCTCTTGACAATGGAGCACCAATTCCCACCCTTGGGAGGCTGAGTTCACAGACAGGGACAGGGCCAGGAGATAAGCGCAGTGTAGATCTGGATTTGACCACAGTGTGAGCGTTCCACTCCAGCCACGGGCTGGATGGCGAAACACAAGTCCTGTTCCCCCTCCAGCAACCTCAGCTGTTTGCTTTACCGTCTCCTTTTAATGGTTGGTGAATCCAAAGTACTGGGAGATGAACTCCCTAAGACTGAGCAGAAGGCCCGAGTCAGGACTCTGACCCAAGGACATGGGAAAGTGCCCATCAGCATATCGCGGAAGCCTTGCTGTGAACCACTGAAGCTAAGTACCTGAGTGTGAGCCACGGGGAAGGGACTGTTGGGAGCTCCTGCCATGCACATAAACCCGTGTGCACCCACCCCCAGATATGTAGAGATGGAGACGCACACAAGCACGCATATACGCACGCTAGCTCCAGCCAAGAGTCCTGTGTGTGGATCACATGTGAGTGCAGAGAGGGGCTTGGGCTCTCTAGAAAGCTCAGGATGTGAAGCTGTATATGAAATGAGAAATTAGGCAACCAGGCCCATACACTGTGCCTCTCCTGTCTCTGCACACCTGAATCGCAGGCCAGCCGGTCCCTGGAAGCCCTCCGGCACCCTGCCCCTTAGGCTGAGTGGTGTTTGCTCCACCCACCCTTCTCCAACTGCAGCTCCGTGCATCCAGTGGCCTCTGTGCCAGGTCACTCTGGCGGAGGAGGCCCTGCAAGCCACCTCAAAGCTCCAGTCAGCCAGGTCTAACTCTTGGAGGAGCTGCTGTCACCAGGCCCTTCACAGACCCTGCTCCTCTGTCCCAGAGGCCCCTGCTTACCTTCAAGAGTGGAAGGTAGGTGCTGGGCCTGCACACAGGCCTGGAAGCCTCTGTTTATCCAGGCCAAGGTCTCTCCACCCCCAACTGGCCAGCTTAGGTTGGATCAATGGCCTGGAGCCATGGCTGGGGTGTCTGGCCCTTGTCCCTTGTGGCCTGTGGCCCCAAGTTCCATGGGCCTCTCCTGTCGGGTCCAGGGCTGACAATGTAACTGAACACAGGTAAACAGGCAAGAGACAGGAGGGAAGTAATGCCCGCCTCTCTAACTCCGCCCTGCCCCATGGGTGCCCAGGGGGCTGGACCTGCAGGAGCAGGAGACCTGAGCTTTCCCCCGGGGCCTGTTGCTTGGTGATATTCCTGCCTGGTTACAGCCCCTGGTCCCCTAAGAGAGTGAATGGGAAACTGCTGAGGCGGATTCAGGTGAGAACAGGGGCTCACACAGCTGACACTGGCCAGAAAGGCCTGGGCCCATGCCTTCCGGAGATAGGAGAGAAGTGGGTTGGGGGAGGGGCGCACTTGACACCCTGTTCCATTAATCTAGGAATTATCAGTATTCGACAAAATCCTGCTGTCCACTGGCTATACATGTCCCTAGGACATGAAACAGAGCTAAGATGGGCTCATAGGTAAGATGTATTCCAGATCCTGAGCAAGAAAAAAAAAGTCAGTCATCTCATTGCTCGTCTGGATACTGGTTGCAGACAGAAATGTTAGCCTGGCTGCTCTTTTGGGCTAGAGGAACTGTGCAACGATGAATCCCACCTGCTTTCTGCATCCATCCAGGAAACAGAGGCTACAAGCGAGGCTCCTATTGGAATTCTATGGGACAGTGCTGCTGCCTAGGGGCTGGGTCTCACCCAGACAAGTGATTGCTGTGTGGCAGCCAGAGACCGGGGAGCTGGGAGGGACTATCTGGGAAAGAATGGACCCTCACAGGTTCAAGGGTCAGGCCTACAAGCTTGGACAAGGACCCAGACAGAGCTGTCAGAGCACAACGGTAAGGAGACCTTCCAGCCAGATCACATGATGTGAGGTTCCTGTAGAGAATTGTGTGTGTGTGTGTGTGTGTGTGTGTGTGTTTGTGTGTACACCAGGCATGTAGGAGAGATATGTGCAGTGTAGAATGTGTGTGTGGAGAGATGACATATGTGTAGTTAAGAATGTATATGGGGGGGGGGTTGTGAAAATCAAATAGACGAAGGACATGCCTGTAGGGTAGAGTGGGTCTATGCAGGCCATGAGGCATGGGGATCTGTGCGTGAGTGGGTGTGTGCCTGTTCACAGTGAGAGGGACATGGGTTGCAAGGCGGAAGGTGTGTATGGAGCTGTGAGGCGCAGGTGGAATAAAAGATGTGCACAGGGCGTGAGGCGCGGTGTGGGAAGCTATGGAGCGTGAACTGAGTGTGGACAGAGTGTGAACACACGCCTGCTCTGAGATGACAGCTGCATGTTCAGTGGACATAGGCCATTCTGTGCTAGAGGAAGCAGGGCAGGTGCCTGGCCCTGAGTCATGATTCCCCCTGGATGATTCATTGTAGCCTGATCTGGGTCAATATGAAAACGGTGTGTGAAAGCCCAGTGTCGTGAGGATAGAAAGGGGTAGCTGGGTATGGCTCAAAGTGAACGTATCTCTCCTTACCGTCCCCTGACAGCTCTGTTTAGGTCCTTGCCCAAATGTGTGGGCTTGCCCCTTGCCCCGTAAAGTCCATTCTTTCCTCCACACTCATTCCCAGTCCAGTACATTTTTGTTACTCTCCCAGTCTCTGGCTTCCACACTGCAAACCTTCCCGGGGACAGGAACTCAGGATGGGAATGAGGTCCATGTACCACTAGGACACAGACACCCTGAGCCCCTCTTCTGTGCCCTGTCCTGTCCTCTGGACTGCCAAGTCGCCTGGGCCCTGGCCCAGACAGGATGGTAGCTGAGAAACCTCAGAGAGATCTTGCACAATTGGTGGCCTCTGCACCTGGTGACCACAGCCATTGATCCATTCAGCCTGGGGGAGGAGCTGACCCCAGGAGGGCAAGGTTCTAAGATCCCCAAGATCTCAGAGGCTGGAGCCACAGCTGGGGTGTCTGGCCCTCCCCCATCCTTTGCTTCTCTCTGCTTGTCCCCACAGGAGAAACAATAGGGACATACTTCCACATAGATGCCACAGAGGTCTCAGTGCTCCTGGGACCGTATGACACAGCACTACTGCTTGTCAGGCTCCTGGGCCCTAGATTCCCAGGCCTGGCTATAATAAGTAGGGGTACACGGAATGGCAGATACAGGCCCTGGAGCTCAACATAAGCAAGAGACAAAAGTCAACCCAGAGGTTGGAGAGTCAGGCTTGTTAAAATCCAAGTCTTCCTGCCTGCTGTCAAGATGTGTCACAACCCTCCACTGCCATCTCAGGCTTGATAGAGCTAAGTTGTTGAAGGCAGAAAATTGTGAGATGGACACTAATGATAAAGGACTGGAATCCTTATAAAAAGGGGGGACCTGGAGATAGATACACACACACACACACACACACACACACACACACACGCACACACACACGCACGCACGCACACGCACACACACATATGCATGCACACGCATGAATAGGCACACACACACAAAATGCAAGTGAAGACAGAGACAGGTAAGGACGGCACACAGGTCAGTAATCACTGGATTCTGGGGCGAGGCCTAGAAGAGATTCATTCTCCTCCAGCTCCAGGAGGCAGTGACCCACGGACACCTCGATCTTGAACTCGCAGCCTGAATCATTCACGAGGCGCACATTTCCAAGGCTGGGAACCTGAGCTTTGTCTCAACAGCCTCAGTAAACTCACCCAGGCCTCACAAACCAGGACTGGGCATACTCTGTGCACTTGGCCAGCTGGCTATTCATCCTCCTCTCAGTGCACACATGCACACAGGTGTCCCTTCCAGGCCTATGTGCAGCACAGTGTCCCCAGGGACCTCACATGGCAGGGCACATATGTAGCAGGTTGAAATTACTGTCCATTTTTTTTTCAATCAGGAACCTTTTGGTGTAAGCTGGGTCAACCCCACAGGGGCTGTGCAGGAAGTAGGAGAGTTGGTCTTATTGAGACTATCAGTGAGCCCACTTTTCTTTGGGGTATGATGGAGGAAGGAGAATACCAAATTCCTGTTAAGTCACTGTTGATAAGATTCTATAGTAAACACCCTTTTCGGCGCTTACTTCTCCTTTTAGTAAGCTAAGATGTGGGGCGCAGGGTAATTTAATTCCAAAAGTGACTGATGTTGGATGCTTGTATGATGTCCTGACCATCTTGAGCAAAGGATTCCCAGTTAAACAGCCAGTTGGACTGTCCTCACACCAGCAATTTAAATGCTCCCTGGACACCTTGAGAAGTTGCCTGGCAAGTAAAGCTGCTTGCTAACAAAGAGTAAGGCCAGCTCCAGAAGGCACTAGAAGGCACTGTTTCTGCTGCGTCTGTCTCAGACAGTTTGTGCTGGACCTGGTGAACTCTGGATGACCCAACAGCCATTTCCACCCAAGTCAGAGGAATAGCACCTCCCCAAATGCTGTAGCAGAAGTCCCATGATCAGTCCAAAGCCAGCCCTTTGTTTGCATAAAAGTTTGCCACAATGTTGCAAATATTGGTACCAAGCCCACTTCACGTCTCTATAAATAGGTTTATTCAGCTCCGTTCCCCAGCCAGCCTGAAGACACTTTCCTGTGTAGCCCCCAG
The DNA here is from genome assembly GCF_008632895.1 of Mastomys coucha. NCBI lineage: Eukaryota > Metazoa > Chordata > Mammalia > Rodentia > Muridae > Mastomys > Mastomys coucha. The sequence continues at coordinate 9,141,323 of NW_022196893.1, forward strand.
TTTTGTAACATTAAGCCCAATAAGATTTTCTTGAGTGGTTTGGCTGGTGACACCCGGAGAGGATCATGGGACAGCAACAGCTACAAAGGCAGCTGCCAGGTAACTGCAGCAGCCATAGCAAGAGCAGCCACGGGACAGCTGAGGAGTTCCGGAAAGTGGAAGGAGCTGAACTGACGACCAATAAGGGTGACAGAGCCCATGTAGGATGTAAAGACCTGAAGAAGAAAAGCTACAAGGCCTAATCACTGGGCATGTTCAAGGGAACTGCCCAGGATAGGGACCAAGTATCTTATTCACCGTAGTTCAATTGTCATGGCTGAGGAGCCTCACACTCTGGGCCTATAACAGTCATCACTGTAGGGTGAGGGTCCCAGCATCCGAGGCATGTATAAGAGCTGTAAGAGAAGGCAGTGCCAACTGGTGCTTTTTCTTGCTGTGTACTGTTGCTGAAGGCAAATGGTTGTTACCATAGCTGCCAAGTGCCAGGGTGGTTAAAAACCCAGAGCAACAAACCTCAAGTCCAAGTGTCTAGTTTCCAAAGGTTAAAGCCATAGGCTCCTCGCACTCAGAGCTGGGAGCTGTAAGCCTTTCGGTTCACTAATCTAGTGAACACTCCAGGGTCCAGAACGTCCAGGACCAAAAGAATTTGTCCTCCCCTACCCATGATTCCTATCTGGGTAGAAAAGGGAGCACAGGCAGCTGACAGGTTAACATTTGCACTTACGTTTCCTAATAGGGTCTTATTCACGTGTTCTACACAGGTACACCCTGTTGGCAAACATATCCATACACTGGGCTGGTGGGCACCCCCATACCCTGAAGTGGGCAAGGAGAAGACTCCTAATTACACGAGCTTCTCTCAGTGAAGGTAGGAGAGGGATCCAGGACCCTTGCCAGATACTATCTAGATAAATGTTTGGGAAGATGAGCCAAGACAGAGGGCTATGGGAGAATGTTTGGAATAGTAGTGTGTTCCATCTCAGTTCTAAAGTCCAGAAGTCTCCAATCAAGCCATAGCAAGTCCAGGATGGGGGTGTGCGCCCTTCCTGCTTCCTCCTACCTCTGGTGGCTGCTGGCAGAGCTTGGCCCATGGGCCTCAGGCAGATGGTTCCAAATGTCCAAGGGACCAGGGTTCAATGGCCAGCATTTTCTTGTTGATCTTTACAATCTTCAGCCAGAACGAGCCCCACTAGAGGCTGTTCCGCTCCAGGCTTGGCTCTTTTCCCTAGGTGACCCGGCCAGTGTCCTCCCCACTCAACAGTCTCCAAGGAGGCTTCACCTTCTATTAGCCATATGCCCTCTTTTCTGTTCCCGCAACTGTTTCTCACATACAGTAGAATAACCAGAAACCTAGCAGGGGTGGGAGGACCTGGGAACGGAGCCAGCGCCTTCTATGTGGCCATTGCTTATCACAGCCATCCTTCTGAGCCCTGGTGATGTCATCTCCTCTCCCCAGGCTCCGTCAAGATCCAGGTTTGGAATCCCAGTTGCACAAGCATCATTATCACAGTGAGAGAATTTGCTTGCCAGCTTGCTCTGCTTCTGGCATTCTGCCCCATGTGGATGGGGGTGTTAGGATTCATTGAGCGGGGATACCTACCCAGTGGCCAGAATTGACCACCACCAAGAGCATCTCATGACATCCCAGATCCTCCGAATCTCATCATCTAGGATGAAGGTCCAGTGCTTACAGCAGGAGTTACTGATAAATAGTAAGTGCTTACAACAGGAGTTCACTGATCAATAGTTGCATGACAGGCTGGCCTCAGGTGGGCTCCCAAACACAGCATTGTCTCTAAGTCCCCTGGACATTGAATGTTGAGAAAGAAGGAAGGGAGGGAAAAGAGGGGGTGTTCTGATGATGGGGGACCCCTCACCTCCTTCTGAGGCTCTAGACCAACCTTCTGGTCCACCAGAAGCAGAGAAGCTAGAATTTTTCTTTTGCTTCCCTCCTTTCGCATTATGGACAAGAAAACTAAGGCTCCAAGAGTCTCAATGGGACAGAGCTAGCAGGGTCACAATGAAATGACCTCAAGTAAGGCTGGTGGCAACTAAAATGGCAGACCTGAGAAGAGGAGGAGGAGGAGGTAGATGGCCCGTAGAATCTTAAGAACTCTTATGATTCTTCTTCAGGCTGCTTGGGGCAGATGTACAAAGAAGGAGGAGCCTAGGAAGGGTGAAGAGGGGCAACAGAGGCCATGTGCCCACCCCCAAGAGTTGTAAGGTAAACAAGAGCACCAACAGCAAGCAGCAAGCTGGGGGCTCCCGCACCCACCATCCCTGGGCCACCCGGTCACAGTCCTGTCCCACCCACAGCTCTGACCACCAGTACTCTCCTAAGTACATCACATGCACTTATTTTATCCTCATGATAGTCCTGGTATCACCAGAATAAGGAAACTGAGGCACAGAGAATCCTTGGCATCCAGTAAGGTCACAGCTGGCTGGCAGCAGAGCCATAACATCACACAGGCTGCCCAGCTCCACAAGGCTGGGGCCACTGTCTCACTCTGTGCCAGCCATCAAGGGCTGTGAAGGGTAGACCGTATCTGCTTTCCTTCCCTTGCTCATCTGCCTGCACGTCATCATCCTTCATAAACGAGCACCGAATGAACACATGGATGGATTTGTTATTTCTCTCTGTTGAGTGCTTCCACATCTCACTGAATCTGAGCTGAGCACCCTCGAAGGCCCTTCCAGCATCTTCTCTCCCAGTTGAGCAGTCTGCTCGTGCTTCCTAACTCATTCTTGTGCCAGGTACGGAGACAGGCTGGTGAGTGAAGACTACTTGTCTTCACCCTCCACGGTTGACCGTTCACCATGAGGCTGAGGCCTCTGTGGACAAATTCCAGCCCTAGGGCCAGCACCTAAGGCCTACCTATAGCTGTGTGCCTATGTGCATGCCCATGCAAGGCCAGGTGCACAGAGGGGTGGGGAAGCTGGCGGCATCACCAGCTGCTCCCTCCCCTCAGTGCCCTGGTTTCCTGGAATCAAGGGTACCTCCTGGCATCCTGCACCCCAGGTCTCAAGCGGCTTCCTGCTTTGCTTTCTCAAGGTCCCCAGTGGGTGTGTCACATCCCTGGTATCGGCAAATGTCAGCAGAGGGGCTGTCCCAGGGCTGACACAGGGGTCAGGCTCTGAGCTTCTAGTGAGCTTACGTTTCAGCACTGCCCTGTCTCTCTACACTAAACTCCCCGTGGCAGGGGATGTGGCAGCAGCCTCTTAGGTCTCAGAAGCTACCACTCTTGTCTCTGTAGGTTCTTGACACGTAGTCTGAGATACTTGTTGGCACAGGCTTTAAATAGCACTAACCATCTGGGCCAGTGGCAGGGTCACAGATCACAGGCTTTCTCTCCAGTGTTCTAGTGTGTGATCTGGAGTGAGCCATCAAACCACTGTGAGTTCAAGTCTTGGTAAAATGAGATGAACGAAGCAAACCACCAAACCAAAGGGCACATAGGTAAGGCTGGAGCACATGCATAATCCAGTCCTTAAGCAGAGATTCTTCACAGGAACTGCCTTAATTCAGGAGGGGGAAACTCAGAGGGCCTCCCAGATGTGGGAGTTCTTAAATGGGGTTCTGAGGGATCTGTAGGAGTCTGTGGGTGGATTGCTTGAGTCAAGGGTTGTTTGAACCTCGGGGATCAGCAGGTGACAATGGAAATTAGTTCTTTCTAGTTTCTGTTTGTAGCCACCCTCAACCTCAGCCTCCAACTCTGGAAGTGACACACATGGCCTCAGCATCGTCACCTTCCAAGTGGTACCAAGAGCTGCAGACTGTGAGCACTGAAGGACTGCTTGGAAGCAGCCTAGTTTGGGTACCTAGTGCACCGGTGGGCATAGGGGCATGGAGATGATGAGAGTTCCCCAGGGTCCCCACATCAGGGACAGTGACATTGAAGAACCCAGTCTTCTCCTGATGACAGCAGGGTTTCTCTGGAGTCAAACCAGGATGCGGGGTGGCCACATGTGGCTCTCAGTGAAGCTGTCCATACTGAGTCTCACTAACCTACTGAGACAGGGTGGGAGGTTTTGTTCCCAACTTGCAACCCATGGCTATATACAGGACAGCTCAGTCGTCCAACACAGAACTGTTTTAAGCAAACTGCATTATGTGAGTTCTCTCTCTTTCTCTCAACTCAATTACATGGTTCTTTTTTTTTTTTTTTTTTTTTTTTCTTTTCAAGACAGGGTTTCTCCATGTAGCCCTGGCTGTCCTGGAACTCATTCTGTAGACCAGGCTGGCCTCGAACTTAGAAATCCGCCTGCCTCTGCCTTCCAAGTGCTGGGATTAAAGGTGTGTGCCCTCACTGCCTGGCAATTACGTGGTTCTTAAGTGTGGGTTTTGTAGATGGCTCGTGTTGCCATGTCAAAATGGACATGCCTGATAGATGGGTTATAGAGACAGGTGGACTAAAGAGGAGGCTGAGCAGGGATGAAGCTGCTGTTGCTGGTGGTGCGTGGCCTATGGGATGCCGGGTGTCAGGTAGGAGACTGTAAGCAGAGAGAGGCTCCGGTCATGAAGAGGAGGGTGGAGTCCAAAGCTGCCTCACCTGACCGGCAGCCATGCCCTGCCAGTGGAGCAGTGAGAAGGGTTTCTCTTCCTCCTGCAGTGCGATGGGCACCCCATCTTCCTCTTTTTGTGAGGCTGGCTACCTGGAGGCTGAGACAGAGATTTCTGGTTTTCTGCCTTTGGTAGAAGTGTCTCCAAGTAGCATCCCCATGCACCCCAGGTGGAAAGTGAATGAATAAATAAATTGATGGAAGGAGGAGGAGGGGGAGGGGAGAAGGAGGGGAGAAAGGAGAAAAAGGAAGAGGAGGAAGTAGAGGAGGTAGGGAGGAGGAGGAGAAGCAGGAGAAGGAAGAAGAGGAGGAGGAGTTGGAGTGTCTCCAGGCAAGTTTGCACTCAGAAAGGTACAGGGACTGAGGTGCTCAGCACACACAATCTCTATCCACTAGCAGCTACACTTCTCAACGACCCTCAGCCTCAGTTTTCTCGTCTGGAAAGTGGGACGAAAGCTCTTGTCTCTCACAGACATGGAAGTGACATGCTTTTTCAGTAGAGGCAGAGAGAGTTGGGTGGTGGTTTTTGTGGGCTTTTTTGGCAGGGTAGGGTGGGGTGGGCTGTTTGTTTGTTTTTGGAACATGAGCTTGTCAAGTAGTCCAGACTGGCCTGGAGCTCACTACACAGACCAGCCGTCTTCAAACCTGAGACTCCCTCCCTCTTTCCCACCCCCATTTTAGCTCTCTGATGCTGGTGTTCGGGAATGAGCCCCATCTCTGCCTCCAGCGTGGTTGGTTGCTTGGTTTTACTTTTGCTTCCCTGGGGTTTCCTCTGTTGGCCGGGACATCATGGCGAGTAAGGCACAGCTGGATTTTTGTCAGACTTGAACAAACTGTTCCACCATAATCTGCCTGAACACTCTGGAAGCTGCTGAGAGCAGGGGAGAACCGAGAGGCAGACTTTGGGAAGAGAGGCATAGGTCAGCCTTAGCCAAAAGGGCATGGGGAGGACTGAAGCCTCACCCCATCCTCTTCCTTGCACCCCGAGATGTTTCTGACTTCCCACTTGAGAATCTCCAGAGCCCAGGCTGTACCTGCTCTCCAGCTGCCACTATCCCCCTGAAATCTGCTCCTGTGGGGCCTGGCACCCATTTTCCTGCACTACCCTGCCAGCTGCCCTCTCCTGGCTCCACTCCCACGCTCTCCATTGGACATGCTGTGTCTCTGGACATCTCCCCCTGGCATAGGGTGACCCCTTTCTCCAGGCAACACCCAGCTCAGGTCTCTAACCAGACACAAGGAACAGCTGGGTTTCTGGGTTCCTGGGCTTTGGAGACCTTGCTCATTGCTTTCTCAACTTCCCAGGCTGCACCATCTCAACATCGGCTCTCCCCACCTAGAGAAAAATGAAGCGCTCCTTTTGTAGAAGGAAAGTGAGAGGCAGCGTGACCCAGACATGTCGCTAGGTGCTAGTTCTCATCAGTTGGGGCTGCCCCAGACACAGTACCACAGAATCTAATGCTGCATCCAGCCTTTGGTGGAAGGAAGGCTGTGATTAAGTATTAATGTCTGCCAGGCATAGGTGCAATTGATTAGCAGTGTCTGCCAGGCATAATATAATCAATTAGCAATGCCTGCCATATGTGCAACTTCATGAATGCTAGAGATTGTCGACTATTGCTTCTCAAGACTGCAAAAATCCCCTGAGGAGATGGGATCTGATCACCCTAGAGCAGTGACCCACACTGAGGCTCTGTGCTAGAGAAGCAGTCTGTAGAAAGCAGTGCTCTCCTGCTGAGGGAGAGGTGGTACACTTAGTGTGCCATGCCTGCCTGGGCTGCTGGGACTCAGGGCTCAGGTTCCAGTGGGCTCCTTCATGAGTTGGTGAGGCAGCCATGGAAAGATCCATCAGCCACTTCTGAGTAGGCATTTGTGTCCAAACTGAGCCTATCACAGGGAGGTCAGGAGATAGCCCAGAAGAGGGAAGATGGGTCAAGTGCTATCCTCTTCATCTCCTTCTGAGTCCCTTAAGAAAAAAAGCCCCTCTCTCTAGATAGGCGGGACTTACAGGAGAAGATGAGAGATGTTTGATACCTAGGCAAAACATAATGAACAGTGCCTGCAAAGGAGGGGGTTGGGAGTGGGGTGCGGTAGGAGATGGGGAATGACACGCCATGACTCCAGGAGACTCCAGGGGATCCTCATGAGGTCTCCACAAAGGACAGTGCCAACACAATGCTTGTGGGTGTAAGCTTTTCTTAGCTTCAAGGATATATAAACAAATAAGTACTTCTCCCAGATACAGCATCAAAGGCACAAGTGCACTCGAGTCCAACTTGGTGAACCTTTGAGTCTATTAGGCTTACTGGCAGGGGACTAGGACACCCCAAAGAAGCTGCTTCACAGAAACCCCCACCCCCAGAATAGACGACAAGGTCCCCAAAGCAACATAGATGGAGCCCTCACTTCAATTAGCCCTCCCTCTCCCCACCACCCCCCTACATATACCAGCATCTCCCGAGAACACATAAAATAACGCATGCTCCAGGAGCAGAATCACACATAGCTGAGGATGGGGCACAGGAGAGTGGCTAAGAGCTCAGATGATAAGCTGATGACCCTTCCCATCCCCTCCTTCTGTGAGGGACCCTCAATAGTTGATAGGCCGCCTCCAGTCTTATCAGGATCTCTTCATTTGGGTTGTCAAAGCTGCTCTGATTAAGACAGTGTACAGCCACCACACAACCTGAGGATGGCTGTTCCACATCAGGGCTGGTGGGGCAAGAGTTGGGACAGGAAATGGGGCAGAGGGCAGTAGGGAGCCACAGCAAGCTCGGGAATAGAAGAGGAGCAAGGCTGCATTTGTATTTGGGGAAGCAAGTTCTAGCTGCCCTGTGAAGGTAAGCAAGAAGAAACGAGGCAGGTTCAGAAAGCTAATGACCTCACGACTAAATAGGGCCATGGAGCTGACCACCGCTCCCCACCCCAAACCCTGGCTAGACCAGGAAGTATCAAGTGGAGCTCAGAAGTGGATGACTAAGTTTGGGGGTGGGGATAACCAGGACAGTCCTCAACAGTGGACTGTCCTCAAGAGACGCCTTAAGCAGTCCTCCTCAAGCCTGACCTGATCCAGGCAGCTGAATCCCAATCCTGGCCACCTGTCTATATAAGGTGGACTGGATCTTGGGCCTGTAGTTCTTGAAGAGACAGATAGGCATCTGTGTAGAGAGTCAGGATGGGGCCCTGGCCTCTGTCCTGATCTGGCCTATGAAGGCTGCCTTCCGGGACACTGGCCTGTTCCCCAGAGCTATTGGTACACATTCCCTCTCCATCACCTTCCAGCACCAGCTCTAGAGGGCACTGTAAGCCCATCAGGTCAGGGGATGCTAGAGAGGGAAGTCTCTCTTGCAGGGAGAGGGGAGGCCTTTCTTCAGGGGCAGCAGTGTTGGGGGTGCTCAGGCTCGGGGAGAAGAGCAGCAGGTCATCCCTGGGTGGGAAGGCACAGTAGTCATCCTGTTCTCCAGCCAGAGGCAGCAGAGGTGGGAGGGGAGATCCCTCGGGCAGCCCTGGCCCATCTTCCTCCACATCCTCTTCCATGCAGGGGTCATAGGTGAAGTACACCTGGCAGGACTCAATCTCCAAGGCATTGGGCAGGTGGAAGAAGAAGTAGCCTTGGTTGGTGAAGCAGCTGCCCTGTGAGTGGCCGCTGGGTGAGGGTGAGGGGGCCGTGTCCTTCTGTAACAGAAGCAGCTGCAAGGCCTTGGAGTCTCCGTCAAGCACTTCCAGTGGAGAGATCTCAGGAGCAGGGCCGGTGGGGCTGAATAAGGATGAGGGGACAGGCGAGGAGAGCCATTTCTGCCAGAGAAAGTGGGGAGAGTAAGTGGGCCACTCTACGTCCTCCCCACCACCAAACTCAACTCCTCCTCTCCCTTCCCTTCCTCCGGCTCTCCATCTCTCAGGACCGCCCAGGACCTCCTCCCTCCCCCGCAACCTGGAATCATCCAGGAGCCTTGCTGTCTTGATGGACTCTCTGAACTTATCAGCCTAGGCCACATGCTAGATGAACACAGCCTCAGTGCTGGTTCACATATGTCTGGAGTGAGTGCAGCTGGCTACTGAGCACCTGCTGTATACCTATTCTGAACAAGGTGTGAGAACTCAGAAGGACGATCCCCCACTGTCTTGAATGGTATCAACGAGCTGACCAGTGTCCCCGATAGCCCAGCCTGCTCAAGTCCCAGGCCTATGGTACAGCGAGGACACAGGACACAGTGGTCGAGAACTGATGGAGCCCCAGCTCACTCCTTCCTGTCATGGCCTGCATCCCTCAGTCTAACCTACATGTGCGTGAGTGAGATTCGTGACCAGGAGCCCTGGACACAACACAAAGAGGCTAAGATGTGACTCCTTGCTGACCCACAGCCATCCAAGGTTTACTTGCATTTGTCTGTTGGTCAGGACCTTACCACAGTCACGGGCAGAAGGGATTTCAGGAAAAACAGAGTCGTTTTGATTTTTTGATTGCTTGTTTCTTTTGGTTTGGTTTGGACTTTTTGTTCTGTTTGTTTGTTTGTTTGTTTGTTTTTGAGACAGGGTTTCTCTGTATAGCCTTGGCTATCCTGGAACTATCTCTGTAGGTCAGACTGGCTTCAAACTCACAGAGATCCACTTGCCTCTGCCTCCTGAGTGCTGGGATTAAAGGCCTGTGCCACCATGACACAGTTTGGAAAGACTTTTTATGAAGCTGCTCACCCCACTACACGCACACTCGGGCATGCAGGAATGTGTGCACATAACACACACACACATCAAGAATCAAAATAAGACATCCTCAGTTCTGGGAGCCTCTCAGATATTCTAGAAGGGCCCTTGCTCAGCCCTGATGGGCACAAGCCCAGTCCAGCAGGACTAGAGCCCAGCCTGGGCCTCCCATCCTCAGCAGAGCACCACAGGTCCTTCTGTGCCACCACATGTTTCCCAATCATGGAAACCCAGTGGGATTGGAGGTAGTAACAGTAGACTCCCTCTACCCTCTATCCACTTCTTGCCTCTGGAAGCTTCCAGCCTGAGGCAGGTAGATTAAGGGGAGAGGCATTCAACTGTATAGGCCACACTTTGAAAACAAGCCCAGGTTTTGTGATCCCAGGTACCCTGAGAACTTGCGTTCCTGCCATGAGTCATTGGACCAGCCTGGAATTGCTCTGCTCACAGGAGCAGGAGAAACAGGGATTCCTGTAGCTCCCTGACTCCCATACTGTGCCCAGCAACATTCCCAGGGCCGTACACGTGTGGAAACTGAGGCACTGGATCTATAACTCATCTATAACTCATCCAAGTTCACAGAGCCAGGCAGTGGCAGAGCCAGGATTAGAGCCAAGACCACATGCCTTAGATAGAAGGCTCCCATGCAGAGCGGAGGCAGAGCTGTGCCTGTGGGGGAAGCTGCTTGCTTCACATCCCGTATCCTCTCACAGAGGGCAAAGCCATTGTCACCTGATCACATCTCTACCCTAGAGCCTGCTCTTGGGCTGTCCATCTATCACCCCTCTGTTTCCTACCCCTGGTCCTACCTGAAAGTCTTGAGCTGTCCATCCATCACCCCTCTGTTTCCTACCCCTGGTCCTACCTGAAGGTCTCCCCCATGCTGGGAGCTCAGTCCATCACCCCTCTGTTTCCTACCCCTGGTCCTACCTGAAGGTCTCCCCCATGCTGGGAGCTCAGCTGGGAGAAGAACTCAGACGGGTCTGGGATGTGGCACTTGAGAACTGTCTTCAACCTGGCCAGGGAAGAGAAGGAGGGGTGAAGAGTGAGACCAGGTAGGGGGTGGCATGATGTTCCACCAGCAGCCCCACAATCCTGAGAGTAGGGGATGGGCCCGTCCTAAATCCACTCATTCAACAATGTTGACTAAGCAGTCACTAAGGGAGAGAACACTGCACAGGGTGCTGGGGGCACAAGAATGGACAGCAAAGAAGGGCTCTCCCCCGGAGCTGACACACTGACATGAAGACAGACCTGGACCAAACATGTAATGGGATTGCTCAGTCTGTGGACACAGGCCTGAGTGCCAGTCAAAAGATGGCTCTAGGGTGAGAGAGACCACACAGGCTAGAGAGGGAGACAGGAGAGAGACCTCCCATGGGTGAACATTCCCATGGGTTGCAGTGCCTGTCATGCATTGCACAATGGCAGCTTGGAAGTTGAATTCCTATGTTATGTTCTACTCGCTGAGCTGCCCAGGACTGACACAGTTGGAATGGACAGGAGGGGACCAAGAGCAACGGGAAGGACAGGGACTCTGGTGGGCTTCAGGGAGGCCTGGGGGACTCTTCCAGCTGAGCTCTACCTCTCTATCCCATACCAGCTTCTATCTATAGGGATGAGGCACAGGGACAAGGCAGCTGGTGAGAAAGGAGACCGAGGGAGGACAGGTATGAGGGAACAGGGTGCAGCCCAGCCCAACCTGGAAAAATATGCGTGCTGGAGACTGGGTGGGGAAGGAAGACTGGCCAGGAGTGTCCTTACCATGGCCCAAGGTACTGGCACTTGACCAAAACGTAGACGCAGGACAAGAAGCCAAAGAAGCAACCGAGGACCAGTAGAAGGTATCTGAGCCATGACAGGGGTAGGATCTCCTTCGTGGGATCTGTCCAGGGTGTGAGAAGTGGAAGTTGAGACATGGCCCCTCAGAAGGTCACATGCATCTTGTACAACAGTCACGCCCTGCCAGGTACGAGTGTCTAGCCAGGCTTGCTTTTGCTGGGGACTCCATCCACATTCCTGCTTAAGTCCAGCTTTCCAGAAAGGCAGGCTGCTCTTAAAAGCTATGTCCCTGTGACATTCCCAGCAGAGCCCATGGCTGCCTGGTCTGACCCCCTACCTCAGTCACTGAGACTTTTTCTCCATCTGCCTTTGAGCATCACACCATACCTAGAGCTTCCATGTCCCTTGAACTTGGCAAGTGACACGATGAGGGATGGAACCTCAAGGGTCCCCACCAGCAATGGCAGCTGCACAGTATCCACGCTGAGAGGCTACACCTACCTTGTTTCCGGTAGAGCTATCTTGCCCCACAGCACCTGTCCTGCAGGGAAGGCTGGAAAAAGTAGCCCCCTGAATTCTAGGAATTTAGAGCGAATGCAAGCAAAGAATCTTCCTGCCCCTCATGGCCGTGGCTGATCCCTTCAGCAGCCCTGTCTCTGGTAAGGGACCCCACAGGAGGTACCAGTAGATGACGGGGAAGCAGGCTGACCCACCTCGGCAGCTCTCTGCTTTCCCCACACCCCCAAGCTGTGACACCCACTGTACCTGCTGGCCTTGGCCTTGTCCGAAAGACCAGGGGCTGGCTCCAGGGACTCCAGGTCCTGTTTTTGCCTCGTTGAGCTATGACCCTCACCTGGAGCTCATATGAGGTGTTAGGGATAAGCATCTCCAAGAAGATCCACTGCTGCCTCTGCTTGAGGCTTAGTACAGATGCATCCTGGGCAGAGATGGGTGCCAGCTCAGCTCCACTGTCCACCTCGCCTCCCACAACTAGGTCAAGAGCAAACAGCTTCTTCCCCAGCTTTCCGAAAGGTTCCCTGACTCCCTGGCTGCTGGGGCCCTGAGTCCCAGAGTCACCCTTCTTTTCTCCCCTTACAGTCCACAGGTAAGTAAAGGGACAAGTGTGTGGATGGCAAGCCTCAGTCCCTGTCACCCCCCACCACTACCACCCCATCCCCTGAAGCCAGGGAACACACTGCGTTTAGAATGTGGAAAAGTGGCTGCCAAGTCTCACAGGCCGCCTTACCCTAGGGACTACATAGATATGGAGCCAGATGCAACCCCAAGCAATAAATGCATGGACCAAGCAGGCACTGTCAAGCCATATCGGAAGACCAGACTGAGTCAGCTGCACACCAACATGTAGAAACAGACAAGGGTATACCCCAAACCAGGAAGGCGCAGAGACAGAGGCTTGGCCCTTCCTCACCTCCCAGCTATGGCCCAGAAGACGGCTACGAGCCTCAAATTCCAAGTATGGTTTAACATAGTGAGAGACCTGGGAGACCTCCCAGCTTATGTTACATCTCTGGGTTTCCATGTGCAGGACTTGGAGGGAATGAGGGGCCACCAGGCGAACTGCAGACAGAAGGGAGGAGGGAAGAGATATCATGGACCAATCAGTATGATACCAAGAACTTGCCACCCAGTTTCCACCACACAACATCCCCAGCACCAACTCCTCCTTTGCACCTGTTACTTCTCTACACCTGCTCCTTCTCCTCTGCACCTTTTGTCCCTCCTCCTCTACACCTGCTGTCCCTCCTCCTCTGCACCTGCTGGCCCTCCACCTCTGCACCTGTGGCCCTCCTCCTCTG
>NW_022196893.1:9154409-9212990 GCF_008632895.1 Mastomys coucha
CTGTCCCTCCTCCTCTGCACCTGCTGGCCCTCCACCTCTGCACCTGTGGCCCTCCTCCTCTGCACCTGTTCTCCCTCTCCTTTGCACCTGCTCTCCCCCCTCTTCTGCATGTGCCCCCTTTCTTCCCTTTCTCACATCCCATTGTGAACCTGTTCTGTTCCCTCCTCCATACCCACCTACCTCTCCCTCTCTCTGAGCCCACTCTACCACACTTTGAACCTTCTTCCCTCCCTCCTGGCCCCTGTTCCTCTTCCTCTGCAGCCACGCCTCCTCATTCCTGTGCTTAAATGGCACAGCCTTCCCCAGCCATGCTTCCCCCTGCACCCCTTGCCCTTGTTGTTCTGCCTACATCCAAAAGGGTGAATCTTTAGGGGATCTCATTCCTTTTGTGCCCATTGATGCCTGCGTCTGGGACTGTGCCGTGAGGCTTTGGTACGTGAGGCACTCTTCAGGAGTAACTAATCAACTGCTGAGTGATTGGCAGACAGCCTCGGTCTGCTTGAAAACTGATCTGAGAGCTGTGCAGGCATCAGCTCATGAACTTTATTTTGTCCATGTATCTGTATTATTGATGTATTTGTATTTATATGAAAACATTTAAATAAGACATAAATTTAAATAATTAGAACATGTAACTATAATTACATAGCCTTCTTGTAAATTTATATCTGTGCATCCCACTAGTATACATGTTAAATGTAAATATAAATTATAAACAGCTATGATTCATTTCTCAATTATACTATTTATACACTCATTCAATATATTTGTTTATTAATATTTGTGAGAGTGTGTGGGCACAAGCTTGGAAAGTGCTCTACCAACCTGAGTGGATTTTAAGTGTGACATTTACTTCATTTTCCCTGAGCTAAACTGCTTTAAGCCTGCCCATAGAACACTAGGTTTTTTTTTTCCTGTGTCTTGAAGGCTGAGCAGTTTATGCATCTCAATATTCCTTCCTGTCACAAGGACCTCAAGTATCCCCATTCTACAGAGAAGAAAACTGAGGCCCCAGATGTGACCTGCCAGCCTGATGCATCAAGGCAGGGGAGGCGACTTGACTTCTGCCTGGATCTCACCTCTGCCCCTTCTCTTCTCTAGAGGTCAGAAAACACTCAGCAACTCAAGAGCTTCCTGCCTGTCCAGGCCTGGACTTGAGTGCTCCTGAGAGGAGCCTCGGGGCCAGCAGAGACCCTCCAGGAGCTCTCAGTCCAGCAGGGAGACAGACCCACAACTAGATGAGAGCTGAAGTGAGAATCTTCCAGGCAGGGGTGGGGTGGGGTGGGAAGGTCAGAGCTAGGGGGAGCTTTTCACATAGGCACCGGGGCAGACTCGGAGACTGATGAGTGAGTCAGGACCCACACACCGAGCTTCATACTCACGGTGGTCAAAGGGATGGAAGGTGCAGGTCTTCACCTTATGCCAACCTTCATCTTCCTGGCACACCACACTTATGTCGAGGAGGTCCACGGAGGTCAGTGACTGAGACTACAGGGGAGGAGAGGCAGAGAGGTGTGGCTGCCAGAGGCCATTGAGAAAAGGGGACCATTGAAATGTCAAGGTAAGGCCATACTCTGCCTCTAGCAAGCTGTCTAAGGCAAGGGGTAGCCAATGACCACATTCCAATAAAACTTTATTTACAAGCGGAGGCAGCAGCTAAGGTCATTCAGTGGTCCCCGATACAAACTGAAGTAGGCCCAGGATTGGAAGGAAGCTACCCAATCACAAGAGATATGCAAGTAGCCAAGCCCCCAAGAAGGACAGCCATAGCGAAAGTGGAATCAGACCCGTTCACTTAGCCCTGACTCTCCTGGAAGGAGATGACTAGCTGCCGAGTGAGTCCCAGGCCGGCGCGGCTCACAGCTTGCTGATGAGCACAGTAGGTTCCTCTCCACCCTGCTCCCTGAGACCACTCAGCTTGACAGCAGGATGTGGGTTCACATGAGGCCACTGCAGACATGGCTCCCCAGAATGACCAAAGCTTAGAGATGAGTGGCTGTCCCCCTGAGTAGGCGGCAGGAGGAGGCTCCGAGGCAGGCCATGGTAGGACCTACGCTCTGGGGCTAGCTGGCAGTTTGCAGTCTGAGCCTTAGGGCCTGGCCCTTCCCACCTGCGCCAGCCTTCAGCCTGACCATCAGAGTTCCCTGACCAACCAATCCGCCGGGCACTGCATCCTCCCGCTTCATGGAGGACACTGCCCTCATCTCTCACAGCTGTTGCCAGCTCAGGTTCAGACACTTAACAAAGTGTAACTCGGTTATTATTGTTACGGTTGGTCCAAAGGCATTGCCAGTACCAGGCTGCTGGGAACTTCTGGTCCCTCTTCTCACATAAATTACCTCATTGAACTCTCACCACCCTCTGAGATAGACATATACTATTGCCATTCCCATTAGTTAGCCCAGGGTACTGGAACACAGAGAGGGTTAGGGACTTGTCTAAGGCCACACAGCTAAATACTAATCGGACCAGGATGGAAGCCAGTTTCCTATAAAGCTCCCAGACTGGCATAGCCGGAGGCTTACCAGCTGTGTTGTGCATCTCCCCTGCTCTTTCTTTGAGAAAACGTGAACCTGCCAAAGGCTGGACAACACAGCCTGGATTCCCTGGGACAAACCCTGCCCCTGCCTCTCTCTGCCTCTGTCCCTGCCTCTCTCTGCCCCTACCCCTGCCCCTGCCCCTGCCCCTGCCCCTGCCCTGCCCCTGCCCTGCCCCTGCTCCTGCCCTACCCTGCCCCTGCCTAGAGGGTTTAAGGAAAAATTTAAGTTACATCCACATGGTCTAAACCTGGGACTCTGCAAGAGGGAGCTGAGCAATACAGAAAAGTCACCAGAAGCCCATAGGCCCGGGGTCAGTTCCAGCTCAGCTGTTCATGACTTTGGCAGATACCACATCTCTCTGAGCCTTAGAGGCTCCCCTGATAAGGAGACAGAATCATCAGGGTCTACTTATGACTCTCAGCATCCCCTCTGTCCAAGAATGACCCTTTGAGGGAGCTTCCATTTTCTTTCCTATTTTATGTGAGGGGAAACTGAGGCCCTGAAGCTGCACAGAGTCACTGAGCTGTTGTGAGGTAGCAACAGGGCCAGGATGCTCAACTCTAGCATGCCACTGTCCCCTACACCCTAGAGACCGAGGCCTCAGCTGGAGTCTGGCATGATTGTCATTGTCTGGGATGCAAAAGGATGGCAAGACCCAGAGAGAAGAGTTGGGGCAACAGTTCATGAAGGGGCAGCACGGGTACAGAGCCAGCACCTCAAAACCCCACCTCCCGTTCCTCCCTCTCAGCCCAGGTGGCCTGGTCTGCATTACCAGGTTGATGCTTGCAGAGGTTCAGGTCCACAGCTGGAAGGACTTGACACACCACACACACACACACACACACACACACACACACACTGCTCATGCTACTTACGTCTGGGAAGGGCCCGAGAATCAGGTTGCAGGCCCAGGATGCCTGCCTCACGAGAATTAGCTCACAGGTTTTGTTCCAGGGTCTTGTAGAACAGAAAAGTCCCATCAGAAACCAAGGCGGGACTACAGAGCCATCCTTTCTCAGGCCCCAGGGACAGCAGCACCGTAGGCGAGCGGCCAGCTGTCTCCGGTGCTCCCCAGGCTCTTTCCCTCCACAACACTTTTTCCTGTCTTACTGCCCCTGCCCCCTGCCCTAGCCTGGCCTCCCAGCAGCCAGAGTGACCAAGAAACACAAATCCACTCAGCCCCACCCCCGCACAAGAGCGCCTGCCCACCCGAGAGTAGTGCGGGTTATCTCAAAATGCCAGATTACAAAACAAAACAAAACCAAACCAAACCTTAGGAAGCGCCAAGTACGCACACCTTGATGACCTCTCCCACGAAGTCTAACCTTGCATGAAAGGCTCACAGCCACTGTCCCCAAACAACCTGGTCCAGGACCTTGCCAGCTCTCAACTAAAGCCTGGATCATACCCACTTTCGGGGGCCCAAATGACTGGGTGTCTGAGCCTGGTGCTAACAACTGTGGATCTCAAGCCCAAGAATCCACAGCTCTGAGGTTCTGGTGGGACCAGGCTACACTCACCGTAGGCTTGGCCGGGCATGGATGTGGCAGGTTTTGACATTCAGGGCCTCTTTGTGGCTCCACACGCAGGAGACGTTGGCTCTTGAGTTGTAGAAACACTCAAGATGGGAACAGTCTGTGGACAAAGTGGGGTGTGAGTGGCTGGCTACAGGACATACCTGGCCTATGGACATGTCTACTACCTTGCACTTAGCACCTTGTGCCTGCCCCAGGAAGAGGTAGGGGACTCAGCTGGGAAGAAAAGGAATTCTAGTTCATTTCATTTCTCTCTCTCTCTCTCTCTCTCTCTCTCTCTCTCTCTCTCTCTCTCTCTCTCTCTCCCCTCTCTCTCTCCCCCTGTGTGTGTATGTGTGTTCATGTGCATGCGTGTAGATGCACATGTCAGAGATACCATGGTATGAGTATAGAGGCCAGAGGACAACTTTTGGAAATCTCCTTCTATCATAGTATCTGAGAGATTGAACTCAGGCTGTCAAGTGTGTGGGACAAACACTTTACCCAGTGGGGTCACCTTGCCAGCTCATTCCTGACTTGTTTTTATATGAGTGTTGGGATTCTGGATTCCAGTTATCATGTTTACATAGTAGGCATTCTGCCCACTGAGCCACTCGTCACAACCCCAATTCAGACCCATTTCAAAGTGTCCATGGCCAAGCAGGCCCAATCAACAGTCTCTGCATGTGTCTGGAAGAAGCCTGTGCAGGCTCAGGAAGATAGATACCTGCCCTTGGGTCCAATTGCCTTGCCCCTCTTCCCAGGCCTCCTGAGCTAGATGGACCTCCTATCTGAAGCAGGAATCTGGGATGTGACCTCCCACCGGGGAAAGTTTGGGCATCAAAATGCTGGGTCCTCACCTTTCACTGCTGCAGATGTCCAAGGTGTAGCCAGGAGAAGGAGGAAGATATAGAGGGACAGACGCCAGGAAAGAGCTATGGTCGCCATCACAGCCAAGAGGCAGAGCTGAGGATGCAAGCCCTAAGTGGAGAAAAAGTGAGAACAAGTCAGAACCTCCACCCCTCTCCACTCTCCCTCTCCACCCAGCCAGAGCCAGAACAGCACAGCCCCA
The DNA here is from genome assembly GCF_008632895.1 of Mastomys coucha. Taxonomy (NCBI): domain Eukaryota; kingdom Metazoa; phylum Chordata; class Mammalia; order Rodentia; family Muridae; genus Mastomys; species Mastomys coucha. The sequence goes on from NW_022196893.1 coordinate 9,159,536, forward strand.
GGCCCTCTGACACACATGAGTTCACTTCCCCATCCTAATCAGCTGTCCTGTCTTAAACATTTCACATCAACATCGGTTGTGCACAATCATAAGTAAATCTGCCCCTCAGAGTATCTTCTAAAACCTCCAGGGATGCCTAAAACATCCAACCAAACCAATCCTCACACAGACCGTTTTCCTTATAAATTACTAACCCATCACAAGAAACTGATGGCAGTAGGTGGCAATACAAAAAAGTTCCTAGGGACAGCCACCGGCTCTCCCAAGCACAGTGTGAATGAGGTCTCTCCCACCTGAAGAGTCTTCCGGCAGATGCCCACCCCGTGTACCCAGGTGAGATGAGGTGACAGGGACTCAGCTCTGTGGGCACTGCACAGGTGACGCCCACAGTGAGTGGGCAGCATCCACACCATAGTTGTTCTGAAGGACAGCTCAAGACTTTATAGCACATGACTTAGAACAGTGTTCAATTTGAAAACACACATGCACATATGCACACACACACACACACACACACACACGCATGCACACATATGCCTGTGTATGTATACGAGTCATAGACAGTCCATAAGAACAAGGACATTTGGATTCCGTTCATTTCCGGGTCTCTGATCTCCAAATGAATACCTATCATAGGGCTACCAAGAGCACCAACTTCAGCCCTGAGGAGCACGGAAGGCAAGACTGCACCCTGCCCTAGATGGCTCTTGCTGTCAGGCTGGCGGCTCTTGTCTGGCCCTCTAAAAGCCGCTCCGGAGTTTTCCTTCCCACATTGCCCCCAAGGCTCCTGGTATCCTTTAAGGCCCATTTCCCATTTCCCTTTTCACTAGTTCTGCGGCACTCTCCCTTGCTCCCCTTTGAAGGGAGGGCAGTCTGCCTTGGGTTGCTGTCCATCCCTCTGGCTTGACATCTACCAAGACTGCTACAGCAGAGTGCCCACTCCAAACTGCTGAACCTGTAACACAGAAGGTCCTCAATAAATGTCATGCACTGAAGGACTGTGCTCGGGGGTCTGTGGGGCACCCTAGTGACAGCGTTCACTGAACACTGCCCAGACCTCGTGCCAACGTCTTCATGTTTCCAGACACTCTAGGCTGCCCGGCAGCTCAGCAGCTGTTTGGTGTCCTTGCTACACAGACAAGGAGACCAAGGCTCCCAGGGCCAAGTCTACAGAGCTGGGCTTCCACCCTAGACCTCCTTGGCCTGGAGGGTCAGCTCCCTGCAGATGCTTGGGTAGAGAGGGACTCCTAACAGGTCCCTGCAAGAGCCCAAGCAAGGGGTTTCCACCGCCCCTCATGAGCCCAACAGGATCTGAAGCACTATAGGTCCTCGATGAGGCCACAAGCCAGGTTAGACCCAGGCATCTGAACAACCTCATGATGGGGGCTGGGAGGTGGGGGAGGGCATAACCCTGGGGGAGAGGAAGAGGGATAAAAAGGGCAAGATTACAGCTAGGCCACAAGCCGCAACCAAAAACAGAGAATGTCTAAGGAAAGGCACTCCAGACTGCTCCCCACCCCTGGCTGAAGAGGCACAGAAGCATCGCCCATCATGGACAGTGTTGGATGGGAAGAACATATAGAAGGTTCTGGAAGGGTCAGGCTGAGGGCAGGGTAGCTCCAAGCAGTCAGGGTGGTCGCAGCTCCCTTCAGCAAGTCTCTGGGAGACTAAGAAAACCACTCAGAATGACACAGCACAAGGCCAGCCTCGGGCAGAGTGAACACAGCCGAAGACTTCAGAGTCCCAGGCACTGTCCCCTGAGGCTCACCCACGCATGCCCTTCACAACTACCAGACGTTCCCACCCCTGACTCATATGCCTCCACTGAGGCCCTGACAAAATCTGTCATCCCACAGGCCCAGGCTGCTCTAACTGGGTCACCTGATTTCCAGTACAATGATGATGTTGACGGAGGAGGGTCAGCCATGAGTGACAGCTGTGTCATGCTCCCTTCGTCAGACTGACCTGCACATGTCACTGAGAGGCCTCACAGCATGACAGCAGGTTCTGTGACTGCTCCTTCCAAATGGGAAGATCAAGGCATAAACCAGCCCTGTTTCCCAGGATAAAAGTTCAGTGCTGGGGCAGTCTGAGGCCTCATAGGTCTGTGAGGTCCAGAGTCAACTGAAGGCCGATGACAAGCAGGAGCTTGAGTATCAGACCTGGTGGCCTTTGGGCTCAGAGATCCTTTCTCTGGCCACCTCCCCAGAGACACACACATTCACAAAGATACACACACACACACACACACACACACTACTGCTCACCTCTTGCTGTTCAGCTGAGGAGTATGTAAAAGAAAGGGGACCTTCAAAGGTAGCTCTGCCTTCCTCAGTCACCCACCTTGGCCCTGAAGTACTACAAAAACAGCTAAAGGTGGGAGGCCCCTACCTCAGGCCGCCTCAGAGACGGAGTCCAGTGCCTGGAGATGCTCTTGACCTCTGCAGCCACTCGGTAACGTCAGAGACAAATCTAAGCTAGAACTCTACCTCTGACCTACAGCCTAGAGCCCTCAGAAAACTGACAATCAACATAGCTGACTCCACAGCCAGGTCCCAGAAGAGATTCCTTCTCTCTTCCTCACTAAGGAGTATTCCCTAGGCTGAGATGCACTCCACAGGAGTCAGGGTTGGATCCCACCTGCCCCATACACAACATGCCACCTCTGAACACTGATTCTAGCTACGCACCTTTTCCTCCACCCTTCTGGGCTAAGACATCCCCACCCAGGACCCAGGGAAGGACCTCATAGCCAAAATGGCTCACAGCCTCCCACTGTATAGACTGGGAAGAAGCCACAGTGCCCTGATATTGGAAGGGGCCTATTCTTAAAGGAAAAACCATGACAACCAGGCTACCCCATCCCCAGGGGATCCTAAGACACAGTTAATCATCAAAGCCCAGACAGAAACTACAAAGGGAACCAAATCAGAGATGAGTACCTCCCCAGCTCCCTGTCCCCTGGGATGACTAGCAAGAGGTAGTGGGGTGCCCTGGATTCCCAGAGGACCACACAGGGGCATCACCTGGCTGCAACATGGAGTTGTGTCGAGATATTCCCTGCAGTCCTGGAGGCTGGGTCCACGGCCATCTCCTGCTCCGAAGCTTAGGTAGCAGACAACAGCTAGGCCAGCAACAGACTGAAACCCAGGGCGAGCCCACTTCCTGTATAGAGGATGAGGGGCAAGGCCCAATGGGAGGTAGAGAGATGGGGGGTGATGAGGTAGCCTGAAACTCCACACACACCTAGCAGCGATAAGATCTCCTCCTACGCCCAGGGGCAGCCACTGAATGTGGTGGCACACACACTCACACAGTCACTGTGGTACAGGGACCTAGCTATGCACAGAACCTGAGGGGGCAGGCCCTTCTTTGCCTACTCCACCCACACTACATCTCACACATGTTACTCTAACACCATTGTCTTCTGGCCTCTCACCCTCTCCTCTCCCTCTCCCTCTCCCTCTTCTCCCTCTGCCTCTGCCTCTCCCTCTCCCTCTCCCTCTCTCTTTCCCTCTCCATCTCCCTCTCTCTCTCATCTCCCTCTCTCTCTCTGTCTGTCTCTGTCTCTGTCTATCCCTCTCTCTCTCACCTCCCTCTCTCTCTCTGTCTATCTTTGTCTCTCTCTATCTCTCTCTCTCTCTCCCTCTCCCTCTCTCTCTTTCTCTCACTCTCTTACCTTCTTCTTTCTCTCTGTCTCACTGTCTCTGTCTCTGTCTCTGTCTCCCTCTCCTCCCTCTCCCTCTCCCTCTCCCTCTCCCTCTCCCTCTCCCTCTCCCTCTGCCTCTTCCTCTCCCTCTCCCTCTTTCTCTCACCTCCCTCTCTCTCTCTGTCTGTCTCTGTCTCTGTCTATCCCTCTCTCTCTCACCTCCCTCTCTCTCTGTCTCTGTCTCTCTCTGTCTATCCCTCTCTCTCTCTCTCTCTCACCTTCCTCTCTCTGTCTGTCTCTGTCTCTCTCTTTCTGTCTATCTCTCTCTCTCCCTCTCCCTCTCTCTCTTTCTCTCACTCTCTTACCTTCCTCTTTCTCGCTCTCTCACTGTCTCTGTCTCTGTCTCTGTCTCCGTCTCCCTCTCCCTCTCCCTCTCTCCTTTCTCTCACTCTCTTACCTTCCTCTTCCTCTCTGTCTCACTGTCTCTGTCTCTGTCTCTGTCTCTCTCTCTCTCTCTCTCTCTCTCACACACACACACATATACGCAAAGGCACACGCATGCACACGCTCTAACACCGAAGCCACCCACAAACACATCTTCCCTCTAGGACCTAGAGTCTAGGTATCCTCTTTGCTGATCCCCATTCTAGCCATCCCCCAGCCCCTGCTACATGCCACCTTTTACCTCAGCCTCTGAGACGTCCTTTACACAGGCTAGCATTCAAAGGTGATTGGTTTTGAAGCTTGACAAGCACTTTGATGGCCACTGGTAGGCTCTTCTATCACTTTCTTCTTTTCAGGGTTGTAAGTTCTAATCCTTCCCCTCTTGGTGAGATGGGGTGGGGCAGGGGGAGTTCAGTTCATGGCTTTTATTTTTAACAACGAAGTCATGAATTTCTCCATAAATGAATGACTATTTATTTACATGTAGTATCACAGGGCCATGGGCCGGAGGGGTTCACTGCCTAGGGACTCCCTGTTTCTGTCTCCCCTTCATCTTAGTTTTAATGCCAGGCTTGGGGAAAATATGACCAGGTTCTGCCTCTTGTGAAAAGAAGGGAAGAATTGTAAGAATTCTGTTCTCTGGACATCACAGCCATCACCATCTTCATCAGAGCAGCTGAAACTGCCACAAGAGAACCTCAAGATTGGACCTGCTGACGTTCATCCCCTCACAAGAAGGAGGGGAAAGTAACATGGATCCCTCACCTGAGGTCCAGCTTCAGCTATGTGTAACTGGACTTAGGGGTACCTTCATGCTAGAGAGTGTAGGTTAGCCAAAGAAGGAATTCCAGTTATGCAGCTATGGGGATACCATCATCCCTGTGACTTCACAGTGACGTAGTTGCTTGGGGATTACCCATGCTGATTTAAGCAACCCCTCACTCCATAAACGTGCACAATAGACTCACTAGCTCCCTGGGCCTGTGGACTTTAGTGGAGCTGTTTCTTGGTCTCTCATCAGAAATCTGGGGATGCCAGAGAGTGAAATCAAAGACCCTAAAAAAAGAGACGAGATGAGCCAGGGAAGGAGGCGTGTGGACTGTCATGCTGGGAAGAGTCCTCCCCCCCCCCCCCCCCCCACTAGCTGGACTCACTGAGCTTCAGTTCACAAACCTGTAAAATGAGATACTATTTTAGGTTCCTTGCAGTGACAAAATTCCCAGGCAAAGCTGCTCCGACTTGTCAACCAGGAAGTAGGGAGACAGGAGAAGGCTGAGGACAGGATACATGTCCAAGGCATGTTCCCAGGGACCATCCTCCTCCAGCTTCCTCCCACCTCCTAACAGCTCATCAAGCTACAGGTCATCCCTGGACCTGTGGCATCCTCATGGCCGCATCCCTATCCTATAGCCATATCAGGGCTCCAGACTTCCTGCACAGAGCTGTCTGGGGACCACCTCATAGACAGACTGGACTAGGGTTTTATCAGTTCCTGCCTGGGCATGTGGTGAGGACTGACACACAGGAAGGTATCCATGGAGACTTGGGATAAAAGCCAGTTCTCCTTGACAAGGTGTGAATGGGTCCCCCAAATGCTCGTGCATTAGAAATCCAACCGCAACCCCCGTCAGGCAGTGGTGGCACACACCTTTAATCCCAGCACTTGGGAGGCAGAGGCAGGCAGAGGCCAGCCTGGTCTACAGAGTGAGTTCCAGGACAGCCAGCGCTACACAGAGAAACCCTGTCTCGGAAAACCAAAAAGAAAAAAAAAAGAAAAAAGAAAAAGAAATCCAACCCCCCAAATTTATATATTGATTGTGAGAGCAAAAACCTCAGAGGCCATTAGGGTGGGGTGAGGTCATGAAGGTGGCTTCCTACAACGGCACTGATATAGAAGAGAGACAGGAGCCAGCATGGCACTCCATCCAGCCATGTGACGCCTTTGACCTGCCCTGATATGGAAGGAAGGCCTTACCACTGCCGCTGTCAATGTTCTAGAAGCTTCACAGCTGTGGGCCTACCAGACTTCAATTCTCTGACATACTGAGTTACAGCCACAGAAAACGGCTAATGACTCTCTCCTGTCCCACCTGCCTCCTCCCCTGGGAGATTCTTCTAGAACAGTAGAAAGTAGGAAACACAACCACAGTGATGGGGAAATTGACAGGCCAGGTTTCCTAAGCATTGAAAAATTCTGGAAGCTTCTTAGGAAGCCGTGATAACCAGCTCTTGGCTTTGCATGCAGACCTTGGACTTAGCTTCTCCACCCAGATAAATGGAATCAGTTAAAAATAATAATAATAAAGCACATGTAAAGTCAAAGGGAGTAATTGTCCCTAGGCAAAGTTAAAAAGCACAGGTCCAGTTGTGAATGACCCAGTGTCATCATAGCTTGGTCTGGGGGGATGGGCCTGACTGGCCTCTCCCTCCTCCTCCATCTTCCCCTCACCCCTTCCTTCAGCCAGAACCTACTAAGAACCTACTAAGCTGCCAGGCCAGGGGCTGGGAGAAGCACAGTCTCTGACCTGTGAGGCATAGTAGGGGCACATAGAGGCATGAGGAGAAAGGTGGGCTTATGCTCCCCACACCCTGCCTGGCATCCTCCCTAGACTCCATTCCCAGCCATCCTTGTGAGGAGGTAGAACCTAGGACCCAGTACAGCCAGTGGGGTGGGAGGTGAATGGCTTAATCTACATCAAGGTCCTAAAGACCCCAGTTTTAATTTATCTGTCTCTGTTTTTCCAGCCACCTTCTATCTCTCTACCTTTCTATCTCTTCTCTATCTCTTTGTCTATCTATCCATCCATCCATCCATCCATCCATCCATTCTTCCATCTACCTCCTGTCCCTCTCTTCCTCGCTGGGATTTCTGGTCTGTAAGGCAAGTGAGGCACAGCCCTCACCTTCACCCTCATCTGCACAGCAGTACAGGCCACTGGACAGAGCAGGGTCCATAGGCCTAGCACCATCCAGTTGCAGGGGAATGTGCCAACTTTCTTCCCATCCCAGAGACCACAAAAAGTTCCTGCCCAGCATCCAGAATAGGCAGCCATGATGGCCTTGCTTCAGCCCCAATCAGGTCATTACACCCCGTTCTCTGGAGAGTTTCCAGAATTCTCATCCCACAGCCTGAGCTTGGAAGCTTATTCTGAAAGCCCACAGGAGCCTCCAGGCTTTTGGGTCTCAAGGAACATCTCACCCCAGCTTCCTCCAGCCTGGGTACTAGTACAGGTTATCAACTGGGCATCAGATTTTGGGATTCTCACGTGTCACAGGCAGGACTCTATGTAGCATTCACAGAGCATCCTAGCAGAAGATAGAGTCCCCTTAGAGCCCTGTCCTGTGGTCCTGAGAAACCAGCATTTCTCCCAAGGCATTGTGAAGAAGAACCTCATAGAAGCTTCTTAGATGTTAGAGGACTGACAGGACCCACCTAGTTACCCCAGGTCGCTTACTGGAGATTGCTGTGCTTGGTTAACCCCCGCCACCATCACCCCTCATTACAAGGCTCTCTTTCCTTGTATCATCCATGTCGTGGTCCCCACAGTCACTGCTCCTGGGCCCTTTATATTCCTCTTTCCTGCATCCTCACAGGGTTCCACTGTGAATAAACTTCCCTGGACCCTCCTCTTTCAGTTTCAAGATTACCCACTACTGCAGCCAGCCCCACCCAAGGACCCCATTTTCACAGGGGCAGTGAGATGCCTGCATTTGAATTTCCTGGCCCCAATGTCCCTTCTTAGCTGTGATTTTCCCCGTTGCCCACCACATCACTGCCCCGTAGGAGACTAAGCCATACTATGCCCGAGAAGCCTCCCCTCCCCTCTGCACCCTGGAATCTAGGTGTGTGGCTCTGTACTGGATAGTTTTATATCAACTCAACAGGAACTGAAGTCATCTGAGAGGAGGGAATCTCCATTGGGAAAATGCTTCTAGAAGATCAGGCTCTAGGCAAGCCAGTAGGACATTTTCATAATTAGTGATTGACAGGGGAGGGCCCAGACCATTGTGGGTGATGCCATCCCTGAGCTGGTGGTCCTGGGTTCTACAAGAAAGCAAGCTGAGCAAGCCATGGGGAGCAAGCCAGTAAGCAGCATCGCTCCATGGCCGCTGCATCAGCTCCTGCAGCTAAGTTCTTGCCCTGTTTGAGTTCCTGCCCTGAAATCCTTCAGTGATGAGCAGCAATAGGGAAGTCTAAGATGAATAAACCCTTTCCTCCCCAACTTGCTTTTTGGTCATGATATTTTGTCACAGGAATAAAAACTCTAACTAAGACAGGCTGCAATACTCCACATCACTTAAGCTTCTGAGAGCTGCCAGGATCCATGCTGCAGTCCCCAGATCTCAGTACCAGCTCCTCCCACAAGCTCCTACCCCCCTGCATCAGTACAGTACCCGCTCCTCCATCTCATTGTCACTGACCTGTTCGAGCCCAGTCCCCACAAGCTGCCTCCACCCCTTTCTACCAGCAGCAGTGGCCCAGCTCAGCATCAACAGGAAAGAAGAAAAGGGCAGCTTAAGGTGAGAGAAGATTTATTTCTCTCACAAACATACGAAGAGGTCCAGAGGTGGCAGTCCAGGCTGACAGGTGGCTTTATAAAGCCAGAATCCACAACCAACTGTCTTCCCCCCCTACCCCAGACATCCTCAACAACCACTCTGCTGCCTCCTCACAGACCAAAAGAGCTATTTGGGTACCATCCACCATATCCTCATTCCTCCAACTAGAAAGCAGAGAAAGAAGCAAAAGGCGTGTCTCTAGCTATTTAGGACCGCTCCCTAAAGACGCCTGGCTATTTCTTTTTTCCTTCGGTATGTGCACGTGTGTGGTAATATGCGTGTGTATACACATGTGATGGAAGTAGACCATGCAAGCATGCAGAAGCCAGAGAAAGAGGTCAGGTTCCCTACTCCATCACTCTGATTTGTTCCCCTGAGGCAGGGTCTCTCAGTGGACCTGGGGCCAAGTCAGCATGCAGTAAGTGATGTCCATATTGGGGATTAAAATAGTGCGTGAAAACACTTCCAACTTTTATGTAGTTTGGGGGGATTAGAACCCAACCCTTCCTGTGTGTGCAGTAAGTGATCTTGCTTGTTTAGTCACCACCCCACCCCAGCCCCCAGAAGAGTCACACTGAACCTGGAGCTCATGAGTTTACTCGACTGTTTAACTGTGAGCCCCTGGGATCCTCCTGTCTTTGCCGGATCTGGGATCAAACTCAAACCTCAGGCTTGCACAGCAAGCATGCTACCCAGTCTGCCCTAACTACTTTAGCTTTGCATTGGCTATCACTAAGTCATGTGACAGTCCAGAAGCAACCAAGAAAGTTCATAGCTATAAATGGAGGGCACCATTCCTGCCTCTGCCACAGTCCATTCTCCACCAACCATTGAAAAGATCCCATTATCTGCTGAGCCACCCTCCCCGCTGGCCTCACCACCCCCTGCTCAGCTCGGATGGCATCACTCATCCAGGGGACACTGTGACCCAGCTAGAGCCCACTCCTTCACTAAGGCTAAGTCCTGCCTTCTGCTATCCTGAAGAAAAGGCCCCACCCCACCCCCCACGGTATCAGCCTCACTGATGGCCCATATTCTAGTCTTCTCGTTGGCCAATAGCCTAACAGGTATCTGACTCCAGGTCTAGTCCCTATAGCACTGAAAGCTTCCCCTCCCAACTGAGAAAGGGTACAGGGTAGGAAGGACCCTCAGAGGGACCCAACTGAGGTAAGGACAAGGAACAATATCTTAGGGGTTTGCTGCTGTGAACAGACACCATGACCAAGGCAACTCTTACATGGACAACATTTAATTGGGGCTGGCTTACAGGTTCAGAGATTCAGTCCACTATCATCAAGGCAGGGGTACGGCAGTGTCCAGGCAGGCATGGTGCAGTAGGAGCTGAGAGTTCATCTAAAGGCTGCTAGGGAGAAGATTGGCTCTCACATGGTTAGGAGGAGGGTCTCATTGCCCACCCCCACAGTGACACACTTTCTCTAACAAGGTCACACTTCCTAATAGTGCCAGTCCCTGGGCCAAGCATATTCAAACCACCACAGTCTTGTGGCTAGTTACTGGGAGCTCAACCAACACCTACTCTTCCTAGGGACCCTCCATCCTCCAATGCCAAAGTTAGAAGGTACCATCTTCTATGCGTGCCTAAAATGGTCCCACTTTTCTGGTAGACAATCTGACGTCTATTGGCATCTCCAGATGTGGCCCAGAAATCATGTCTAACATGCCTCCGACAGAGATCCACATGGGAAATGTGTGGAGACTGATAGTGTGGTCATGATGCCATGAGACCAGAGGAAGTGAAACAAGTATCCACAGGAGTTTGGTACTGAGTAAATGGGAAAGAGCAGGGTGGCTGGAAGGAATAGGAAGTTACCGCTGCTCCCTGACCTGGGGCAATCCAAAGGGGTGTGCATGTGTGTGTGTGTGTGTACATGTATGCATGAATGCACATGCATGCACATGTATGCACCCATGCACATGCTATGAGCTAGAGGATGCTTGCACTGAATGACTCCAAGTGGGAAAGCTAGTCACTGCCTAGGATAAGCTTGAACTATATATATATATATCCACTATGGTCTCCTGGGAAGACAGCTAGGAGCCCTGTTTCATAGGAACACAGCATCTCCTGCTTAAAATAAACTAAAACTAAAACTCCAATATAAAGGGAGGTTTCCTTCGTGTGCGCTCCTATCAACCACGATCTCTGTAACCTTGTCGTACAGCCTTGAGTGTACCTCAAGTACTATGGCCCGAAGGAGTTCTGGGTCACCGCAGAGCTCAGAGAGCAAAGCATTTTGTCCATAATTATAACATAATCAGTGGCAAGGTGACCTAACTCGGGTCTCCTTACCGCCTTGCCAGAATGTGCCCTTAGGGACAGCCGGGAAAGCTGTGCAAAGCCCATTCCCCCGCCCCGCCCCCGTGGGAAACATGTAGGGCAAGATTCTGTTTGTTCTTTTCTCAAATGTTCTGTTTGCTCAGTCTCTCAAATGGGTTTCGCCAAGATCTCTGATCTTTCTCAGAATACAGGCTAGGTGTCACCTCGAGGAAAGGACGTGTGATGTTTGCAGAACACCTGTGAGAAGCACTTTCTAGAAGCCCTGCTTCCCTTCTGTTCTGCGTTAGTGTTTTTATTAAAGAACTGAAAGTCTAAATGTCCATTTGAGAAGGCTTTGCCTAGCTGTCTTCTCGACCTACACGTCTGCTTGGGGGAAGCAGAAATCAGGGTTAGGGATCCACTCCACCCTGGAGTGGTATCCTTCCCCAACCTCGTGAGGCATGGCTCCAGGACCTGGCAACTAGAGACTCCAATGAACAGGGGACCATTTGTGCCCTGAACAGCAAAGATGGTATGTGGGGCAGTGGGCAGGAACAAAGTAGGTCTGGAGCTATAACGCATACAGACAGCAGCTTAATCCTCCCCTGGCCCTGCCTGTGACACCCAATCATGTCTGTCTCAGCACGACAAGAATCTAAATCAGTTTGGACTGAGAGGAGAGAGCAGAATGTCTTCGTAGTTCTGCTCACATGTACAACCATCTATCAAGGGAGCAACCAGATATCAATGGAGTATCTAGATATACTCCCCATAATCACAGGGCTGAGCTGGGCCTATAGGAGGACAGGAACTCTGGGGTGGTACAAAGTCCCCAGAAGACACTGGGCCACTGATGAGGATTCACAGAAAGTAGGGGGTGTGGCACCTCCTGCCTTGGCTGAGCTATGGCCACCTGAAGCTTCCAAGAGTGTTTTCACCCTGGGACCACATAGCAACCAGACAGGAGGCTCTTGCCATTACTACATACATGAAGGGACACAGCAAGAGCCACCCCAGTTGCAGTGTAAACACAGAAGAAACCCAGTGACATCTGGGGGACAAACAGAAATTAGCTATATTGCAACCCCAGCCTCTTGGCCTCCCAATATTAAGGACTCTTCAGGTGTACAGCCAGAAAAAGTGTGACTCCCTTACCGTTGACAGTAGAGCTGTGAGTCCAAGTGCCCTTGTCCCTGGAGGGTGGCAATGGCAGGTTTCCCTGAGGAGGGACTGAAGGAATGACAGCTCAGAACTGAAGGATCCCATTCAAGATGTAAGATTCTTGTTCTAAACAGGGGCAGGGAGCACATGGGCACACGAAAGAATAAACAAAGCCCCAGGCACCACAAGAGGGAGGCAGCCTGGCACAGTAGGCATAGACAGAGTCCCCAACTGCAGCTGGAGGAGATAGGACTGACTTATTTGAGATGGATGGGGGCGGGGGGGGGGAGCTGGAGAATATGGCATGCTGGTGAGGAATACTGGCTCAATACTGCCAGCAAACTCAGAATTTGCAACAACAGCTGAACGTGGGATATTGTAAGTATTTAACTGGGGGCAGGGTGGCTGTTGCAATGTCTCACTCTGTAACTTTAGGCTCATCTTGAACTTGGAGTAATCCTACTGTCTCAGCCTCCCATGTGATGATGGGACTGCAGGTCCATCCACCACTCCAGCTTGAAGATCGGGATTTAAAGGAGCTCGAAATCCTCCCCGCTAAAAGACTAGCCACTGATTCTAACATAACTGCGTAATCAACCGCTGTCAGCTCACCCGACACAGAGAACACACTGCTGGATGTCGCTGCTGTGTCAGGGAGAAGCACATTCTAAGGGAAGGGGGAGATGAAGTGGAAACTTCTGGTTTCTTTGGAAAGTCATTTATGTCAAATGATGTTTTGCTGGGGCACACAGGTGAAAGGATGTCTTGCTAAAAGCAGACATGTGAAAGAATGTTTGTCTGAAGCAGACACAGGTGAAAGGATGTTTGGATATAGCAAACACGTAAAGGATCAGGAATGAAAGAGTATAACTATAACCCCACAGACAGTAGGAGAGGAGCACTGAGCTTTCGTTTGGTTTGTTCCACCTCGCTGTTCTTCACTAACAACATGCATATATTGGTTCGCCTTACATAGCATTGTTGAGCTCAACTTGTGAAGATGCTGCCAATTGAGAGAAGCTCACCCAAGAACTGCTTGCGAGGTTCCCGCAGCAGCTTGCCACTTCGGAGGCCTCAGGCCAGTTGGTGAGCCCTGTGGTTTCTTCAGGATTGCACTATAGCTGCTGGTTCATGTGTGGTGTCTGCCTGCCCAGAGGACTGGTCTGTAGCTGCTGATTCATATTTGGCATTTGCTATGGAACCGAACTGCTGCCAAAGAATATTGAGTTCACCCCCAAAGGACTATTGCTGAACAGGTCCACTTCCCCCATACCCTAAAAACTTTTCCACTACCTCTGCTAGGTGGTGGGCTAGATGAAGAGTTGAACCCTTATTTAAAGTAAGTTGCAAAAAAATACCTACAGGGAGATGACACGGGGCCCTCTAGAGAGGGCCTTTCTTCTCAGCTGCTTTCCCCCAGCATTTATTTTATGACATCCTACTTGCTGTTCCCATGGCAGCTTTCCCGAAGGTGACTCCTGGCTTGGGGATGTCTCATGGGTTGAAGGTGTCTCTTTCTTTAGGAGCCTTGGTCCCCACCCTGATTAGACTTTATTGTCAACTTGACACACCTGGGAAAAGTATGAGCCTCAGCTGCCTCGATCTGTGGCCATATCGTCGAGAAATTAGCTTGACTAATGATGACTGTGGGAAGACGCAGCCCACTGTAGGTCTCATGGCTCTGGGCTATCTAAGGAAGCTACCTCAGCATGAGCTTGGGAGTGAACGGGTAAGCAGCCTTCCTCTATAGTGTCTGCTTTGACTTCTTGCCCTGACTTCCCTCAGTGATAGATTGTGACCTGGAAGTATAAAGCCAAACCAAGCAACTTCGTCCCAAGCTGCTTTTGGTCAAAATGTTCTATTACGGCTACAGGAAGCAAACCAGGCCAGATACCAACCCACAAGCCACAATCCCAGCCTCTCTTCTCTTTTTCACTTCCCAGCATCTCTTGCAGCTGGGTAGAGACCAGGTTTCTCCCTCAGAAAGCACACCCTCCTTGCCCCCTTTAGAGCCAGAATGCTTGAGGCTCCTCTCTCAGGAATTAACACCTCTCCTGTTGGGCAGTCGGCACTCAGTAATGACATGTAAGAGTTGTACCATGGACCCTGCAGAGCTTCCAATTTCCCTGTGGCTGGCTAGCTACCCCAGATCTCCCTCCCTAAACAACATCCTCTCCCCTGGCCTGTCTATATTACTTTCCTTCATTTTTTTTTAAATAAGTCTCTGTCTAGCCTCAGCTGGTCTTGAACTTGCTACGCAACAGAAGATGGTCTCGAACTCAGGATGCTCTTTGTCTCTATCTCTTGAGTGCTAAGATCGGAGGCCTTCACCACCACACTCAGCTTATGCAGTGCTGTAAACAGAACCCAGAACTTTGTGCATTTTAGGCATGCACTTCCCAACTGAGCTACATCCCTGTTTTTTGTTTGTTTGTTTGTTTGTTTTGCAGGACATGGAGAGACAGGAAACAAAATCTCACATATCCCAGGTTGGCCTGATTTCTTGCCTCAGAATACTGGGTTCTAGGATCACAAGTGTGAGCTGCCACACCCGGCGCTGCCTGCTCCTCTTAATGAAGAATGGCTCTTACACCTTTTCACTGTCTTCATCTGGAAGAATCCACACCATAAGTCTAAGACACATCCATGGCCTGTCAGCCCCTGACAAGAGATGTTCTCAAGCAAGAAGAGTATGGCAGGAAGAAGAGATCCTAAGATAGTCATTCCACCATGCACAAGGGTTCACAGTCTCTCCTTACAGTCCTCCTTAAATGCCTTCTTCTGCCTCTTCAGTCAGACTTACCAAAACCCAGCCCAGAGGCTACTGCAAACCTAACTATTCTGTTCTCAAAGAGACCAGTCCTCTGAGTATGGTCATCTGGGGATGCACTGTCAATGCAAATTCACTGGGGCTTGAGAGGTGGCTCAGTGATGAACAATCATGAGGAACAGAGTCTGGACCCTAGTACCTGCTTAGTGAGCTCAGCATCTGTAAGACAGCTGGAAGTCCAGCACAGAGGTATCCGATGCCCTACTCTGACCTCTTCATGTGCACACACATGCACTCTCCAGTGCACACTCAACACAGCCACACAGCTGGGGGGGGAGGAGAGGAGGGAGAGAGGAGAGGGGGAGAGAGGAGAGGAGAGCAGGGAGAGAGGAGAGCAGGGAGAGAGGAGAGGAGAGGAGGGAGAGAGGAGACGAGGGAGACAGGAGACGAGGGAGACAGGAGAGAAGGGAGAGTGAGATAGAGAGATAGTTAGAGATAGAGAAAGAGATAGATAGAGAGAGAGAAGGGAAAGGGGAGAGGAGGGAGATAAGGGATAGAGAGAGATAGAGATAGAATTAGATAGAGATAGAGAAAGAGATAGAGAGAGGAGGGAGGGAGAGGAGGGAGAGAGGAAAGGAGGGAATGAGAAGAGGGAGAGAGGAAAGGGGAAAGAGGAGAGGAGGGAGAGAGGAGATAGAGTTAGAGATAGAGAAAGAGATAGAGAAAGAGAGGAGGGAGGGAGAGGAAGGAGAGAGGAAAGGAGGGAAAGAGAAGAGGAGGGAGAGAGGAGAGGAGTTAGAGAGGAGATAGAGATAGAGAGATAGAGTTAGATAGAGATAGAGAAAGAAAGAGGAGGGAGATTGGAGATAGAGTTTGATAGAGAAAGAGATAGAGAGTTAGAGAGGAGGGAGATGAGGAAGAGGAGAGGAGGGAGAGAGGAAAGGAGGGAAAGAGGAGAGGAGGGAGAGAGGAGAGAGAGGAGATAGAGATAGAGAGATAGAGTTAGAGATAGAAAGAGATAGACAGATAGAGTTGGAGAGATAGAGATATACATACATAAGTACATACACACATAGATAGATGAATAGATGCATAGATAATCAAATCTTTAAAAAAGAGAAATGCAAGCTCACAGGCCCACTGCAGCTTGGATGACTGGTGCTCTTGTCTTGGGGTTCAGTAGCACCTATTTTAACAAGCCCTCCAACAGATTCTGGTGCCGACTAATGTTTAGTCTCTCCTCTGGGAAGTAGCTCCTGCCGCTCCCAGTCTGGCTGCGACACCCTCAGCCTCGTTCTCCAGCACCTCATCCGCATGCCTGCCTGGTGCTTTCTCCTGAACCTCTCCCGTCTCACTTCCCTCCTGCCCCTTCCCGAGCAGCAGCTGAAGTCAGACCTGTCAGGATTTCCAACTTGAATTATGGCTTTCCAACAGTTCTCCATGAACTCTGACCTCAGATCTGTCCCTTGTCGGCTGCTAGGCCAACCTATCTAAAGTACAAGTGGGTGGCCACCCCCTCCTGCTGCTATGGTTTGGGTCCAGAATGTCCCTCTAACGCCCATGGAGAAAAGACTTGGTCTCCACCTTGGTACTTTTGGAAACACGCCCCTGGTGAATACTAAAAAGATCCCTGGACCATTCATCATTCTCTCCAGCTCTTCCTTCCTAGTCATGAGATGAGGAGTCTGGCTTAGCCAAACACTGCCATCAGAAGTGCAGTCATGGGCCCAAAACAGGGTCAGGCTCCATGGACTGACTCAAAACCACGAAGTCATAAAGAGAAGACTTTTCTCTTCATAACTTGACTATCTTGGTATGTGTTCCAGTAACAAATGGCTGACTAATACAGCTGCTTCCAGACAAGCCTAGAATGAATCTATCCTTCAAGGCCTTAAACAAGGAATAAGGAACAAGGGACCATGTAAAGGTGCACAGAACAGAGGTGACAGCTCTCCGGTTGCAGCAGCAAGAAGAGTGACAGGCAAGGACACAGTTTTCTCTTGTCACCTGCCTGCCTCAGTCAGGGCACCTGACCCCCAGGCCCCTCGGCCTCTACCATCCCTGGCGGCCTATGATGTCTCTATCACATAGAGCCAGTTGAGACAAGCAAGATAGGCTGGTAATTAAAATGATCTCTCCAGCCAGACATTAGCACTGATTGTTTTCAGCCAACGCTAAGCTAAGGGCTTAGTGCATGCCACATTATTTAATCTTCTCAACACCCCGTGTACTCGGTGAGAATGCTCCTCATTCCTGGGCACAGAAACTTGCCCATCTCACAATTCCAAAACACTAAAGCTAAGATTCCGACTTAGTCATGTCACAAGGGAGCTCCTCTCTTCTTTTTTTGCATCTCTGTACAATTATTTATTTATTCTGAGAGGGGAGCATGCCATGTGTGTGGTATGTCGCAGCACACATGTGGAAATCAGAGGACAACTTGTGAGAGTTAGTTCTCTCCTTCCAACACGTAGGTCTCTGAAATAAACTCCGGTTGTCTAGCTTGGTGGCAAGCCCTCTTACCCACTGAGCCATTTTGACAGCCCAAGCCTGACACACACTCTCTGCTTCCCTCTCTCCCTTCCTCTTTCTCTCTCTTAATAGTGTTTCGCTGTGTAATCCTGGCTGGTCTGCTGCAACTCATTGTGTAGGCTAGGCTGGTGATGAACTCAGAGATCCATCTGCTTCTGCCTCCTGAATGCTGAGCTCTAATGCGTGCTCCACCAAGCCAGTTTATCAAGCCAGACTCTTAACCCCTGGGTGATGTTTGCCTTACAAGCTTGTTTGTGACTGTGACTGATGGAACCAAGTCATAATGATTTAGTTTAAGGATCTGTGTTAGTCTCGTTATGATTCTAGAACCAGGCAACCAGGCAACACTTTCATAAAACAGGAATAAGTATTCCAGAAAGTTCATTCCCAAACCTGTGGCGTGACATGCAACCAGGCTTCTCCCACCTCAGCTCAGGTTTTGACTCCAGAGTTCCTGAGTGACCATGTGACCAGGCTTCTCCAATCACAGGCCTTGACTTCCTATCTCTGTTTGGAAGTGAGGTGGAGAAGGGAAGGGAAGGGAGCCCCGCCCACCCCCACCCCCCAGGCTGGTTAGGGTGGTTGCTACAGTCTCTCCTTTGCTGTTTCTCTGAGCCCTCAAGCCTGAATCCCAATGCCTTTTAGAGATCCCAGAAACTACATGACTCTCTTTTGCTGATGACAAAAGTTGTGTTGGCTTCCGTAACTTCGCAGCTGAAATTCCTGACGGTGTAGGTGGCTCAGCAAAGCTGAGGGAGCACTCACTAAGTAGAGATTGAAGGACTGTGGTGAGATGAAAAACCAGCATCCTGTGAAGGGGCAGACAGGAGCATGCCCACTTCCAGCTTTCTCTCTCCCGGGGTCTTAGCATCAGGTTGATATCATCACGTGGCACGCCCTGGTGCTCAAAGGTGCCTAAGGTACCAACTTCATTCTGCAGGGCTGGTGATGGGAAGAGAAGGGGCGGGTCCCTGTGCTAAACTGTCTTCTTGTTATAGATAGCCTGTGAGTCCCCTGCACACCCAGGGGGCTAGCTCTCCAGGCGGTTGCTGCTTTGGGCAGCTGGCTAGTAAAGTTCAGGCCACAAACCTCACAGAGGGAGCAGGGGTTGCATTTGGTGGCTGCCTGGTTTCGCTTTCAGGGTGACTGGAAGGCATCCTGAGAGGCCCATCCTACACAGAAGGATGGGGTCCTTTCCTTACAGTCTGTTTACTCAACCTTACTGTCCAGGGTTGGGGGGGACACACTCCTCACCCCATAGCATGCCTCTACTTTAGACTAGGCCACAAGCCAGGGTGCTGAGAGGAGCTAAGGACCATGAGAGCCAAACTGTCTCACTGGCTGACTCCATGTCTCCACATGCCTTATTTCCTCTCTACTCTGCCCAGCATTCAAACCACAAACATGCCCAACTTGACACAGGCAGGCTAGATGAGTAGGCTCCCTCCTGAGATCCTCTCTGCCTTTTCAGCCCCACCCCCTGGCACATGTCAGAGCTGGGTCCTAGCAAGGCCACCAACTCACCAGACCCAGGTCTGTCACCTAACTAGGCCCATGTGAGTCCCACTAGGCCATGTTCCTCAGTTCACTAGGTCTCTCAGTAGGCCCAGGTCAAGCCCACCAGGCCCTGGTCCGTCATAGCTAGGCCCCAGTCCCTTCCCTGGAACAATCACAGTTGTGAAGCCACAGACCACAGGAACAGGTGGTGGTTGATCTGAGTGAAATAGAACAAACCAGAATGATGTGAGTGGCACACAAACTCTGGAGGACAGAGCCCCAACACCTCAGAAGGCAGGCTCTTGAACAGCTGAAGAAGCCCTAAGAGATACACACACACACACACACACACACACACACACACACGCATACACACTGAGTTCCATTTCCTGGCCTAGATCCCAGAGTCACACTGGCTTAGTGTGAATCAGGAATCACCTTCCAGGTAGAGCAGAACAACTTCCTCAATCAGCTCTCCCATAAATCCCAAACTGCAGCCAAGGCTCTGAAAGAGAAAGGCCCAGCCGCTGGTAGAGACCAGAGGCCGGTGAACTATGAGCCGTGCCAACGAAGCCTGGACCCAGGATGCTCTTCCTGCTCGCCCTCCCCCTTACCTTACAGGAGGCCAGCTCAGGTCGGTTAATCCTGAGTCGCTGTCCAGTAACGGCACCCTCTGACTTCCAGAGTCCACCTTGGGCTTTGTGCAACCCTCAAGAGAGGTGGGGCTCGTCTCGGCTACTGAGAGGGACGCTGTGTACTTTGCACCCCACTCCCTGAACCCCCACCTCTTAGGGAAGAGCCAAGCAGGATGAAGACTGTGCAGAAGCTTGCTTCCACTGATCTGTAGGCTTGAATCCAGGAACCCAAGACCTTCATCTCTGGGCCCTTCCAGAGCTCAGGGCTAGACTGAACTGACCTGTTCAGCTCGGGTTGAACAGAAGGAGTTAGCTAGACCCCAGGCTACTTGTGATCTTGTTAGTCGAGTTTGCTGCAGGTAGCTCAGTCATGGTGCTGGGGATGATCCTGGGGGTGAGAAATGATTCCCACGGAGCTCAGTACCATGAAGCAGTATGAACCCAGAAGCCCCGGACCTCCCAGACTCAAGTTTTTCTCCTCCCAGGGACACCTGCCACAAGCCTGGACTGTCACCCATGTCACAGAGAAGCCTATGAAAGGTGACGTAACTCACGTAGATAGTGCTGAAATGTATTCGTACACACGCATTCTAGTATAGGGGGCTCTTTCTACAACCCTAGCTCTTCTATCTTATAAGGGGTCTGGGCTGGAGAGATGACTCAGCCGTTAAAGGCTAGGTTCACAACCAAAAATAAATATAAGGGGTCAGAGACCAAGCTGGGCCTGGCCTATACACCCGAGGGCCAGAGGAGGGGCCGAGGTAAACTGGCCTTAGGTGCTCTGTTTGGGAGGATGTGGCCGAGGCTTCAGGCCTGTGGTTTGAGCCTGGCAGCCTGGCTGAAGCCACCTGCACCTTTCATGCAGGAAGCAGGGGGCGGCAGGTGTAAAGGGGCAAGAGTATGTGGGCGGGGGTGGAGAGGCTGGGAGGTCTATGGTTTGGGCTGCGAGGTTCACCAAGCTAGCGTGGTCACTTGAGGAGGGGCTCTGTGAACCCTCACTGCCCAGGGCCCTCTTCCTGGGTCTCTCTCAGCTCTCTTCTGTCCAATGCCTATCCCACCTCAAGGCCTAGCACGTAGACTCACCCAGGGTCTCAAAACAGTCCCCTCAAAGACACAAGAGAAGCCGTCCTGCTGACCCAAGCAGAGCACTGAGACAGACGTAGGGCAGATGCCCCCACCAGAATGTTCTAGAAGCTGTCACCTCCCCCAGGCAACAACAGCTAACACCTCTTCCATCCTTGAGATTAGCTCCTAACTGTACCAAGCGCTCATGTCTAGAGCATGTCAGAGTCTCAGGCTCCACCCAGACCTACGGGGTCAGAACCCATTACTTAGTGAGACCCAAGTTGATCCATGTATACACAGAAACTCAATCCTTTAGTTCTGACAACAACCTTGCAGATAGCACTTCTCACGCTGCCCCTTGGGTGAGGAAACTTGAGGCAGAGAGAGGCTAAATCACTAGCCTAAAGCCCCAAGTGTCAGGGCTGGCATTAGAACCAGGGCTTTCTGGCTTCAAAACACATAATCTTCTCTTCTGGGCCACTGCACCTTTGGAACGAGAAAGCCTATGGATACTTGAGCCTCTGGATACTGGCCATGTTGGGTCTGGTCAGGCTGCGTAGCCCTGACTTTGCAAAGCTGTCTGTGGGCTTCCCACTGTTTCTCTGGCCCCTGCTTATCAAGCAAGAGTCTGATAGGACAGATTATATGCATTAGTGATCAACTAAACTACCAGTAATGCATCACATTAAAGAAAGAAGGAAATGCACTTCTCCTTGGAGCTGTTGAACAGAGAGCGAATCCAGATTTAAACTCTCTGCTTCAGGCTTCCTGTGACTTCCAAGCCTTCTGTCTCCTGTTGGCTGAGTCTGAATCTATGCCTGCCCGGAGGCTGTCTGGTGAATCTGTCTGTTCCTGTGTGTCTGTTCCTATGTGTCTGTCATGTGCGGCTTGGTCATCTTTGTGTTCTGTCTGTGTGTCTGCTGTATGTCTCACAAAGGACTTTGCTCTGTATTTATTGAACAGTACCGAAAGCATCATGTGGAAAGGGAATGACCCAGACAACAAACACTGCGACAAACATCACTGTGGACCAACTAATATCCATACACAGATGCTTTCGGCCTTTGAGGTAGGCTGTGGAAGGCTCTTTTCAATGTCTCTATTTACTGCTTTTAGCAAATGATATGCATGCATTGTTCTGGGTCAGGGGCATGGAAGAGTATATGACATAAGGTCACAGTTACATATTAGCTTAGGTTACATGGATGTCCAAGTTGATTACATGGAAATCCAAGGCAAGTAAGGTTGGCTGCCTCTTAGTTCTCTTAGAGGCAGGTTAAACACACACACACACACACACACATACACACACACAGTAGGCTAGCAGTCCTAAGTAGTCTCAAGGTGTATAATTAACCCTGGCTATGAGGTCTAGCAAAAGTTCCAGTCTCTTAGTATGTAAGAGATATTTTCATAATACTGCACTGTCATTTGAATTTTGCTTCTCCTGGGCACTAAAGGAAAAGCTACCTTCAGTCAATGGCAAACCATTCATTAAGCTCCTGATCTGAGAGTAAAGGGTCGCAGGAGGCCACCACACCATCCAGGAGTCCTGAATCCATTTGTAGGGAGAGACAACAGATATATCATCAAATGGCTAGCTACCGTTGGACTTTGTATGTCCCTGAAGGAGGAGGCCTGGCTCAGAGTGTGTCAGGGAGACCAGCCTCGGCTGGAAAGGAGACAGAAAGGGGCAGAGCAACACAGCTGGCAAGCCTGGCTGGCTGAAGCTGACGCCTAGAGCTTCCTTCTTTCCCAAGTCCAGCCCTGATCCAGCCCCCATCTTCCCCAGAGGGACCATGCTGCTGTGAGAAGTTCATGGTGTGTGTGTGTGTGTGTGTGTGTGTGTGTGTGTGTGCGCGCGCGCGCGCTCTTTGCAGCATCTGTGTACAGAAGTTCAGAAGGCTGAGGCACTCTTTCCAGCAGGACTCGCCTGCATATACCCAGCCTGCGGAGGACCTCTGTGGACAGCAGAGGGTCCCCCACACTCTCAGATTTCTTGTAACACTTCCATAGCTGCTGAGGGACCCTTCTCTGTACCGAATTGGAAGGGTCTCTTGACTACTCGACTGCTCCTGCTAGGAAGAAGGCTACAGTTATCACACACACATGCACAACAGTGTGTCCCGGGCACGTGCAGTGAACCTGGTGTGGTCTAGCAGAACCTGTGCTTCCTGCCTGGGCAGTGAGGCTAATGCATGCTCTCTACATTCTTCTGTCCCTTCTTACCCCAAATGCCCACCTGTAACACTTCTGCCTGAGGACTTTGTACATTTAAGGTAATCTAACTCCTTTAAGAGAAGCTGGGATAAAACACACAGGCTGATACCAGCAGTTGCCACCAGAGGGCAGTGTGGGCCCCATGCTGGTTTCCAGGCAGTACCAATCAGCAAGAAGTGACCAGAACACAAAAACCCAGCCTGTGGAGAACCTAAATAGGCCTGGGCTCAGAGAAGGCAGCCATCATTCTTAGTTCACACAGCAGGGCAGGATGTGAACTCTGACCTTCCAAACACTCTGTCCATGGAGCCTTCCCATCTACATCTGGCATCCATCTCCACCCAGCCCAGAGTCCTTCCAACCTTATTAACACCAACAGTTTCCTGCTTGGTTTCACTTGCCTTTTACTCCAGCACCTAGTCCATCCGGTGCTAGTAGGCGGATCTGTTTGGTGTGTTCTTGGATGTTGTGCCTCGAATTCACAGGTAAGGTCTATGGGTCCCACATCTTTTCAAGTGCCTAGAGCCAGGAGTGGCTCAGGGTAGGAGCTCCAGCTATCCCTGCTGAAAGGGAGAAAGGAAGGAAGGAGAGAAGGAATGAAGGGAGAGAGGAAGGAAAGAAGGAAGGAAGATAAAAGGAAAGAAGGAAGGAAGGAGGAAGGAAGATAAAAAGAAAGAGGAAAGATAGGTAAATGGACAGATGGAAAGATGGGTGGGCAGGCAGATGGACAGATAGATGGACAGACTAGACAGATGGATGGATGAATGGACAGATGAACAGATGATCTGACTACAAGCTGAAGAGGCATCTATTGATCCTTCCCTTATCCCAGGAAGAATCTGCTGGTCTGCCAGGCATCTCCACATGGAGTCTGGTGGAACAACCAGGGTGTGAGGGACTTGCATGCTAACCAATGAATTCTCTTAGCACTGAAAGAAAACATATGGAAGTTATAATGAAGACAGCATTGGTGTAGTGTCTCTTGGCCTAGATTTTTGTGGCAGCCCTGGTAGAAAGAAATATTAAATCCATATGACTTGATTCTAAACTTCTCAAGACTTTAAATAAGCTAAATTGACAGGAAAAAATCATTTTGGGGGGGCACATACAATTTTTTACTTAGAAAATGTGGTCACCACAAGTGAAGGTGACCTGGATCCTGCCTAGTTCAAAATGTATGCAAAAGCCAAACAACTATACCAGAGCCTGGCTGAGCCAAGGCAAACAGACCAAGCTTCTGGAGGAAGTGACCCCAGCGACCCTGGTGACCCCTGTCACCCTGGTGACCCCTGGTGACCCCAGTGAGTGTCCTCAGTTCCTTGATTCAGGCAAAGGCCTCGACCCCAACTTTGACACCTCCTAGCTGTGTGATCTTTGTGGACTGCGGTGCCTCTTCTGAGCCTCAGTTTCCATATCTGAAACCTGGGAACAATGAAAACCCATGGGTATCTTGTGCAGAGATGGAGCAGCCCTGCCCTTGAAGCTCGGCACACAGAAGGCGTGTCGTGAGCAGGAACATCCCCAGGGCAGTGCTGCTGCTTGGCCTTTCCGCCTAAGATGAAGCAAGCACTGTGGGAAATGTCCCCATAGTCTCCTGTGCTAACTGCTCTCTCCCTAGTTGGTTCCAAGGAACGGTAGGAGGCAAGGCAGCTGGAGGGAGGAAGACACTGGAAGCATGTCCTTGGGGCTGTGTCTTGTTCTGGCCCTCCTGTCTGTCTGTCTGTCTTGTCTCTGTCTGTCTCACTCCTCTCCCCTTCTCCTCCATGAGGTAAAGAAGCTCAGCCACACACTCCTGAGGCCACGACGTCTTGCTTCAGTGCATGGAGCCAAACAACCAAGATGGATCCCTCCATTCCCACAAAAAACTTGTTCCACCAGGTATGTTTTGTCAGAGCGATGAACAATTAACGGTAGTAACGAAGGTTGGTACTGGAGAGAGAGGATGCTGTGACCAACCTTGACCATGTGGCTCTGGAGCCTCTGGAACCGCCTTACAGGAAGAGATGGGAACAGTTTGAGGATTTGAACTGAAGAGTCTAGAGCCACTGGAAGCAGAGTGTGGCACGGAGTCCTGACAGGAGCACAGAGTGCAGGCAGGAGCCTGGAACTGGAGCAACGGCCATCTGTCTGTCCGTGCTGTCTATGACGTGAGCTCTCTTGGGAACTGGACTTGAAGCTGTTCACATTATAGTGAGAAAGAACTCGTCTGCATTTTCACCGTGGCCTGAGTCCTGAGGCGGAGCTGAATTCAAAAGCAGCAGGCTGGTTAATTTGGTGGGGGGAATTCAAGACACTTGGCATTGGTACAGATTTCTGATGGCTGGTTTTAACCAGGTTTACAGTAACAGCCGGGGTCAAAGTGCATGCTGGAAAGATTTTAAAAGCATACCTAGTCTGGTCCCAAAAGGGAGGCATGTAAAGTTCAGACAAGGAAGAGGTGCTGGTTAAGATTAGAGCCATTCAAAAGAAAACACGTTTTAGAGTTTTTAAAAATAACAACAATTTACTTTTTGAAATTGTTCATATAATTATTTTTTCTGATCTTCCTTTCTCCTCTCCAAGCCCTCCTGTGCATAACACACCTTGTGCTCGCTCAGATTCATGGCCTTTTTTTAATTGTTGCTACACACACACACACACACACACACATACACGCACCCACTCGCACGCTCACATTCCCAAGTACACAAATATGATCCTCGTAGGCTGTGTAGTGTAGCCTGTCTGTTTAGGATCTCAGGCTGACCACTTGGTGTTGGGTAAACAGTTATGGTCTCTTGCCCATAATCCTTTGACTGGGGTTCAGACCCCCACAAGCCCTTTCTTTTCCAAGTTAGCATGTTCACTGGTGTGTTCCTTGTTCAGATCATGCTTGAGCAGCCATGTTGATGAGATTTTATGGGCGTGGCTCCTCTGAGGGGCCACATCTGAGCCCCCTTGACTTTCAAGGGGTGGCTGCTGATGTGAATGAAGTCTTCCAGCCCACCCACCTCCAGCCCATACCCTCCGCCAAAGCACCCCACCCTACCCCCACTGCAGGCTGGACCACACCCTCTGCTCCTCTGCATAAGAAGTCTTTCCAGCCTTCAGTACTGGTCTCCTTGAAGAAGAAGTGACCACAGTGACTGACACACCTACCACACATCCAAGGAAGTCCTGAATGGTCCGGAAGCTCCTTCCTGTTGGTCAGAAGGATGTTGGACAACATGGGGGCTGGATGGCTTTTGCCAGTTTTTCTTTATTGTTACACAAAGAGGCACGCATTCCTAAACATGCGGACTAATCTGCTTAGCCCATATACTGTAGCCTGTACCTGTATAATCGCAAAGGCTGGGTTGGACTACACACACATCCTCTGGCTTCCCTCCTCAATGCCAGGACACCTCCTGGGCCATTCTGCAAGGATTTACTAACGTTAAGCAAAAACAGGTTCCACCTCAAAGAGAAGAAGAGAGAGTATATTCTGGACCGAGTATGAGTGGTTGGTTCTAGCCCCAGAACACTGAGTCACTTTGCCCCAACTGACATGTTCCATGTAGGTACCCTTATAAGTCACAGAACAAAGGAAAGTCCTAAATCAAGGCCCTTAGAACACATCTTGATTGTGGGTATAGGGCTGCGGGCTACAGCCGAGGGTGTGGGGGTGGCCATTGAACTGTAGGCTTTAAGAGTCATCAGATGGCATTTTCAACTTTGAGGCCAGTGCAAGTCAGTGCTCTTTTAAAGTTCATACATTCTAAGCTTTGCCTGATAGGTACAAGGACGTTAGATTAGACACAAAGGTGTCTGATAAGTCGAGTGGGAGAGTGCTCACCTAGGGGTCTAATTTCATTTCTGTGGTTGTGATAAAACACCCCAACAAAAGGAAACTGAGAGGAGAAAAGGGTTTGTTTATTGAGCTTACAATCCCTGGCTGTGAAGGACTGGCGGGAGAGAGCAGCTCTCTTCCAAGGTGACAGGGGTTAAAGGCATCCACTGAGCACCGGGGTCAAAGCATCCACTGAGGCTCTGTCCAGGGTTTGTTTATTAAACTTATAATTTCCAGGTTATAGTCTGTCATCACCAGGAACATCAAGGCTGGAACCCACTGCTGCTTCCCATCGTAGCTACACAGCCAAGAGCAAAGAGAAATGGACAGCCAGTGCTGCCTGTGCTTGTATTGCTTGCTTATGCTGGGCTCACTTTCTTCACCCTTATAGGGTTCAGGCCTCAGCTCATGAGATGGTGCTGTCCACATTTAGGGTGGCCCTTCCTTCAGTTAACAAGACAGCCCCCACCCCCACCCCCAGAGATACACCCACGGGGAAACTTGATCTAAACAAATCCTGCACTGAGGCTCTTTCTCAAGTGATTCTTGGCTGTTGTCAAGTTGGCAGTTAAAACTAGCATGCGTGAGGTCCTGAGTTTGATTCCCAGCTCCATGAAAGAAAATGAGGAAGAAAGGGAAAGAGAGGGGCAGGGGGGGAAGCAAGGGGGCCATTGGCCAAACAGACACGTGCTGTGGCAAGTTTGGCGTGTGGTCTGGTACAGATGAGGTAAGAGGGAGAGACGCCAGATGTGAGGTCTGAGGGATGCCAGGAGAAGGCCAAGGCCACAGAGGAAGAAAGAAGAGTGTCTGATGAATGGGAAGCACGTGTCTGAAGAAGCTAGTCAGAGTGGGCTCAGTGGGATGATGTGGGGAACATGGGAAGGAGGGGGGACCCTGGCAGAATAGGAGAAAATGAAGATGTGGAGTGCTCCTCTGAATGTGTGAACCCCTTTCTCGCTCTCTGAACAGTCCTCTGTCTCCCAGCCCATCCTGTCACCCACACTAGTCTGGAGCCCCAGAAAGGGGCCCCTCAAAAGCATTTACAGGATTCTTAGACTAGTCATACAGACGGGATGGTACTTGGACCTGTTTCCTACCCTTCCTTCAAAAAGAAAAATTCCTAAGTATCCCTCAAGACCCAAAAATCTAGGAGAGGATTGGCTCCCCTCATCTTTGGGCTACTCTTGTACCTCATACAAACTTATTTTACTGTCCCAGCACCTTCCCCTGGACCTGAAGCTCCCAATGGGGTCTGGCCTGCCTCGGGTATTTTTGGAATACCCAGCATCTCTTCTGGGAGATCCCTGGCTAATGGTAGCAGAGAAGAACTGACCTGTTGTCCTGATGCCCCTGTCAAGCAGCATTACATTTGTGGGGAGGGTGGACCACAGTGTATTAGTGAAGGTTATCCCAGCTGTGAGTGAAAGCAGGTAACTCCTCTTAGCTCAAGGGGAGAAAAAACAAAGTCTTGTTGGAAATGGGGCTTAGAGGAGAGCCCCCTGGCCTTTGCACAAGCAGCAACCCCCACCCTCCCTTCCTGCCCACAGGTCTGTCAGTCCTTGCGCTCAGCCTACCGAGTGTCCAAGCAGAATTCCAGCTGGCCTTTTAGCCACGAGGCCTCCTTTAGAACTGGCAGCCTTACCCCGACCCCTGGTAGTCACCTCATCCAGATGGCCTCTGAGGAAAGATAAATCAGATCCTGGATGCATGGCTGAGAGGCCTGTGGAGAGGCCCAGCCTGTGTGCCTCTTCCCGGTGGCTTAGAATTCCTCTAACACTGCCCAGCAATAGATGAGTGAGTGCCCAGAGGCTGCTGCAGTTCAAAGGAAGAAGGGCTCCTCTCAGGGAGTATGGCTGCAGAGGACTTAGGTCCATCATGGTGAGGACATGATGAAGGGCCTCGTGTGGTGGGGACAGGAGTGTGTGGAAGAGGCTGCTCACATCGCAGAGAAACAGCAGAGAACATGACCAGAAACACAGGTCATAAGGACCTTCAAAGGCCCATCCTTAGTGGCCCACTTCTGCCAGCTCAGCCCCTCTCCTGGAGGTCCCACAGCCTCAAAGAATAGTACCATCCTGTAGGGAACTAGCTTGTAAAACTTGAGCCATGGGGGTTGGCTCAGATTCAAACCCCAACAGCTGCCAGTCATATTTCTCCTGTCCCCTCCCCAAAGAGTCCTTCCTACTCCCCACTCCCTGTCTTGACCCCGAATGCCCTGGAAGTAATCTGCTGTCTCCCTTACCTGTCTGCCAGCCCTCCACACAAGCTTCTACCTTTATCCCTTGTCTGCCCATGAAGGCTGCTGCAGGGACCTACAGCTCCCCGCTGCAGACCAGAGGCAGAGACAGAGTTTTGCACACTACTGGGCCCTGTGATATCACAGTGGGACGCTCTGCCAGGTGTAGACTGTGGCTGCACACTCAGTAGGCAGCAGGGAGGGAAGAGAGCAGTCTGTGGCTTCATGGTGGCTTCCTCTCTAAAATTACTATCGTGCTGCATGTGCTGGGGAATAAAGTGCCACAGAGGGTGTCCCAGGCTCTTCACTTGATTTTAACACCTGCAGTTCCCGGATACATCCTATTGTACAGATGGAGAAACTGAGGCACAAGAGAGCTCAGGAAATGCTATCAAGTGCTCAGACTTAAATGGAGGCAGAGCCTGAACAACACCATCTTGACCAGAGAGGTGTGAGTGTGTGTGTATGTGTGTGTATGTGTGAGTGTGTGTATGTGTATGTGTGTGAGAGTGTATGAGAGCGTATGTGAGTGTGTGTGTGTGTGTGTGTGTGTGTGAGAGCGTATGTGTGTGTGTGTGTGTGTGTGTGTGTGTTGGTGGGGGCGGGGGGGAACGACTAACTGCACTGCTGGGAAAGGTCAGGCACCGAAGCTGGGGCATTGCACTATTTAAAGCTAAACTCGGATAGCATAGCGTCTCTCAGGTCTCCACCCTTTGGTGAGACTGATTTTGTTGGGAATGAGCACCCTATTCCCTTGGGGCTCAGGAGTAAATCCTGTCTATAATCCTAGTCTCTTTCACTGAGGGTGGGTTAGGTCACGTGACCAGTCCTGGCCAATGAGAATTGAAGAGCTGCTGCTGGCTCAACTTTCACCTCTCCTTTCCCTGGCACAAAAGTTGTCATGAGAGACACACAGGGGATGTTGCCTGACCCTTGGTGTGGCCATGGAACTGCCCTGTCCCTCAGCTCAAGGTTATTTTTGTTTTCTCTGCTTTGTTCAGGGCTTGCTGTACCCCAACAAACACAGGGGTTCACAGCAAAGAGCAGAGGAAAGGGAGGCCTTCACTTATGCTGAGATTTTAATTCAAGCTGGGCCCAAGGCTTAGAAGGAAAGACACGATGAGCACCCTCACAATGTCCCCTTCCCCGACATACAACACACACGTACAACACACACACACACACCAGTGAGCTCTAAAAGCCCTGAGGTGGGGCAGAGGGACGCAGGGCAGGGGACGTACTCCTGCCAAAGTGATCCTGTCCTCTCTGCTCAGGTTGAGCCTGGTGGGGGTTCACAGAGAACACAAACATGCATGCATATGCACACACACACACACACACACACACACACACACACACACGCACATACACGTACACATGCATGCACACATGCATGCACGCATGCACGCACCTTGCCTCGGAGCCTCAGGGGCAGTATCCCTCTTCCTGATCAAGGCCCTCAAGGAGGAGGCAGCTGGAACATAGGAAAGTTATAGCAGCACAGTGTCTCAGGTGGCTCCAACCGCCTTCCAAGAATAGGTGTATATACGGGGAAGACCTAGGTGGCCCAGAAGCCATGCACAGCTGTATGGTAGGTGGGGAAGGGGGCTGGTGACTGCAGCCTGGAGCGGATATTTGTAGGACACTGAGCAATGTAAGGACAGTCCTAGCTGGTGACATTGGGACACCAAGGCACTAGGCTGCTGCTTGAGGGGCCAGGGAGAGGCAGTGGGGAAGACAGTTTAGCAACATAAATGACACCGCCATGTTCCTCCATTTCAGCGATAAAAGCTGTCCGGAAAGTGAAGGTTAGTCAGAGGAAACCAGCCTTGTTCCGTCTATGTGAGAATCTGTGCCGTCAGTTCTTTCCTCTGGACTGGTGATTAGCAGTCCTTGGGCGAAGGTCAGCCACCTGCAGGCACATGGGGACTGCATCTGTCCTGCCTGAGGATCAGGAGCTTCCTCCGTGTGACTGTGGTCTTCACCTAAGGCCTTCCTGCCTCCCTGTCCAGCCCTGTGAACTCTTGACTCGTGTCCTGGAAATCCCTCTTTCCTCTCTGGCTCCCTCTGTGTGCCCCACCCATAATGTCCTTGCCATCTGCTTCTGTTCCTGGTGAGTGTCTCCGGCTCTCCCTGCCACCCCCCCCCCCCCCCCCCCCCCCCCCCCGTAGCTGTACACGTGGCAGCGCGGGCCCCACAGTGGGGATAAATACAGCGAAGTCAGTCATCCAACAGGCATATGCTCTTCAGCCAGAGCGGCGTTGCCCCTCCCCCAAATACACAGACACAAACACACACATAGACACACACATAGACATACACAGAAAGACACACACAAATAGACACACACAAAGAGACACACACAAGTGCACACACATACACACAAGCATGCACACACACACTATTGTATGAGCACTATGGGAGTGAAGCCAAGGCCCACACAGTGAGAAGAAACAGCTCAGGGCCCATGACAGGAAACGCTGAGCCAAGTGAACCAAGTAGATCCGAAGGAGAAGTGGTCCCTCTCCCAGTTCCCCAACCTGGCTGCAGAGCTCACAGGAGCTGGGACCCAAGCTCACCATTTCTCTCAAACTACTCAAGCCTACTTTGCATTTTTTGGAACAACTATTCCTCATGCTGGGATTCTGCACCACCGTGAGCCCTCGTAAGTACTGAAACAGATTTTGCTGCCATTCCAATGTGTGCTGTGAGAAAGTCCTCAGGGGGGAAAGAAAGAAGATTTGGAGTCAGATGTTAGAAAGACAATATGAAGAAGAAGAAGAAGGAAAAAAAAAATCCAGGCAGCACGCCTTTAATCCCAGCACTTGGGAGGCAGAGGCAGGCAGATTTCTGAGTTTGAGGCCGCCTGGTCTACAGAGTGAGTTCCAGGACAGCCAGAGCTACACAGAAAAACCCTGTCTCAAAAGAGAGAGAGAGAGAGAGAGAGAGAGGAAGGAAGGAAGGAAGGAAGGAAGGAAGGAAGGAAAAAAGGAAGGAAGGAAGGAAGGAAAATAGGTGGTATTGGGTCCAAAAAGGTTAAATTACCCAGTATCCTCCATCTCTCCAGCTAAACAAGAGACTGCCTTGCGCAAAGGCAGAACTGAAAGCCACCAGGTCTCTTGACATGTCTTTAGGAATGGAGAAGCCTGGCGGGCAGGGTCTTTGTCTTGGCTAGGCCGGCACCAGCCTGTTTTCCACTCTCTGCATCCAAATCTCCCACCTCCTTCAAAAGTCCAGTGAGAACTTGCTGTCCTCACGGTGTGTGGCATCCTCCCAATGCCCGGGGATCGTGTCCACCCTGGACCACAGTACAGGCTTCCTCCCTCTGGTCTGGATCTGACTGCACCACCCGGCTCCAGTGAGCTGCCTCTAAAAGGCCTCGGCCCAAGGTCAACCCCAGGCTAAGCTTCACACGTGCTACCTCTCCTGTGTCTGGGTCCGTTCCATTTACTTTTTCTCTGTCTCTCTCTGCTTTCAGTTTATCTCACTGAGACAGTATCTAATAACCCTGACTAGCCTTGAACACTAGATAGGCCGGGCTAGCCTTCAACCACAGAGATTCCCCTGCCTTTGCTGAGCACCGGGGTTAAAGGCATAAGCCACCATGCCCAGCTCTCTCCACTTTACAGAGATCTTCTCTCTGCAACCCTGCCTTGGTTGCCTCAAATTTTATGAAGCCTCTGCCCAAGCCCCACCATGCCTTGCCTGTTTGGAAAGTCCCTGTCACCAAGATCTAGGGTTCCTATACCCACTGGGACTATGCCACTGAGTCAGAACACCGAGTGTGAACACTGTCCGAGGCTATCTCATGGCCGCCTCTGAACTGAGGCTGGTAGGAAGTGCGGAAGGTAGTGAGACAGGCGGGTGAGGCGGGTGCTGGTCTCAATACTCTGAACTCGCACTGCCTGGAAATGCCTGTGGCTTTGGTGTGGACATTAGTGTGCAAATTCTGCAGGTGCCTGGCACAAAGTTTCCAGAGCAGTCAACCAACTGATCACAAATTCCACCAACATGCTACACAGAAGACCTGGGCCTTCTTCATGTTACAGCATATTTAACAAGCAAGAGCATACTGTGAGGCCACTGTATGGGTACAAATGGGTCACCTCTCTCCAGGGCCCTCAATGGGCCCCAAGGACAGAGACTCCACTCTACCACTGAAGGGGCTTGGATCCCAAGCAGGTGCAAAAGGTATGTTCTTTGCAGTATTCGTCTTCCGCTTGGAACACAGAGAGCGACCAACTGTTGATGGCTACACAGAGCAGGGCACAAACTCCTGCTCCCCTATGCACAGCAGCAGGCAGAGAGTGGAGGCAGGGGTCCATTTAACCACACAGGCAAGGGACTGTGCTGGTCAATATGGCCACCACCAACAGACCATCCTCCAGGAGTCATGATGAGTATTTTATGAGACAGAGGTACGGGACTCTGCGATCCCTCGAACAAGTGAGATGTTGTGGTATGTGGTGAATATTGTCAACTTGGCAGAATCTAGAATCACCTGAGACAATTGTCTGGGCATGCCTATGAAGTTGTTCCTAGGCTAGGTCAGTGAAGGTGGGGGGTGCCATTCTGTGGTCAGGGTCCAGGTTGGAATAAAAGGGAGAGAGAAAACAAGCTGACCACCTACTTTCATCTCTCTGCCTCCTGACTGCAGATACGATGGGACCCGTGCCTGACAACCCAGCTGTCATGTCTCCACGCCACGGTAGATGTACCCTCAAGCCAGAACGAACCCTTTCTGCCTTGAGTTGCTTTTGTCACAGTAACAAGACAGTAGCTAATACAGTTGGCGGGGCACTTTGGAAGAACCAGCTGGAACACGAGTTTCTGGAATTTTTCTGAGGAAAATCACCACTGTGCTTCTGCTGCACAAAGATACGCCTGCTGGGCAACATGCTATCTAATTCTGAAGCCTCCACGCCCCCCTCTGCTGTGAGGCAAACCATTGCCAGCTCCACTTTGCAGGCAGTGAACTTAAGGCTCAGAGAGAGACGTGAGGATTTGCCCAGATAGATCTTAGCTGACTCTCAGCGAGACTCCGGGACTCTGGCTGTGAAGGACTGGCGGGAGAAAGCAGCTCTCTTCCAAGGCAGGAGACGGCCATAGGGCAAAAAGTACAAGGCTTAACTGCCAAGAGAATCCAGTATCTTTATTCACACTGACCAAGCAGGCAAGAACAGTCAGGCTGAGGGTGGTTTTGTAGAACCAGCCTTCACAGCACATGGCAGGCCTTGCCTCTATCACCCTGCCGTGGCTCCCTTGGCTGTAAGCACCAGAGATGCCCTCCCAGGGCCAGCCAGCCCTGCCCTGGATCTGCAGAAGCACCAATGGACGGAGGCCACCTTCCCCTGAGAAGCTTGGACAGGCTATAGTAGAAGAAGGGAAGGTTGGAGGGCCACCAGGCCACACACCCTGGGAAAGGCATGGGGGTGGGGGATTCTTGGTGTCCCTTGCTTTTCTACAACTTCCCCCCAGGGCCTGTCTTGGAAGCATGGCTCAGAGAAGGCCCCCAGGTAACCTGAATGTCACTGGCTTCAGTCCCTAGACCTGCTTTGGGCTGAAACCTGCCACCTTCATCCTGCCTGATTTGCCCATGATGTCTGCAAGGGCAATACAGGCAGGAGAAGCTGTGAACTGGGAGCCACCTCTATGGTCACAGGGGCTTAAGCACCTTCATCAACCCAGTGTGAGCCTGGGCCTTGGAGGAGCCAGGAGGACCAGAGAGCACTAGTGCATGGTCTGACCATGGCTAAAGTCCTGGACAATGGGGAAAGAAGGAGGGCAGGGGGAGTCTTCAAAGGCCAGGGAAGAGAACAGGCTCCAGTTCCCAGGCGGCCCTTCATCCCAGATGTGTCTAAACTCCTGGGTTTCCTCCCAGCCAAGACTATACCTATATGTGCTTTAATGCTGGGCACTGGGTAAGAATGTGGAGAATGGGAAAGGGACATCATTCCCATCTCCAGGAACCTGTGGCACCATGGAAGCAGTGGAGAAGGGACCACAGTGCCCTCGGACCCAGTCTAGAGGAGCATGTGCTCAAGTCTTAGTGCCCACTTGTGGGCTTTCCTAAGGCCTGAGACCAAGTGAGCGTTCAGCATTAGATGAATGCACAAATGAACAGTGGCCGGAAAGGGGGAGGAGGGGAAGGTCAGATGTGGGGAAGGTCCAAGGGGAGGAGGAAGCCAGAGGATCCGGAAAGAATGCTAGAGTTTGGGGAGGGGGTGCAATTCAAGAGTGTTCTTGAAGGCCCTAAGAATGCTGGGAACGTTCTAGTGAGCACAATCCTCAAGTATGATCCTCAGACCAGTGACATCAACGTCATGGAGGAAATCGGTAGAAATGCAGAATCCCGGGTCTACCTCAAATGCGAAGCCAGAATCTACCAGATAATAAAGACCCCGGGGAAAAACAGCATGGTAGAATGTCAGGAGAGCCACTCTAGAGGCTGGCAAAGTGGAATATGTAAACCCAAAAAGTATCAGAAAATGAAGCCAAGAGGGGAGGGGATGAAGACAGACTGCAGGTAATGGTAGAGACCAGGAAGGAAGAGCAGCAGACCCAGGCCTGGGACCTACGGGACCTGCCCTAGCCACCAGCTGCCCAGCTGCGAAGGTGGCTGGGGAAGCTCAGTCGTCCTCTGCCTTGATCAAGTGGCCACTGAAGGTGATGTACGTGTCCACATCATCACTGTAGATGCCATTCTCCCGCTCCCGCTTGAAGAGCCGCACCCACACGTGGTCACCCCGCACCAGCGGCAGCATCACACTCTGGCTCTGCATGATGCTGCGTTCGCTGGGCTGTGCGTACAGAATCACCACCGCCTGCTCATTGTGGACGATGTGCACGTAGGTCTCCTTGTAATTCCAGCTGTGCACATTGAGGCTGAAGAAGTAGAGGCCACGCAGGGGGGCCACAAAGCGGCCGGTGGCCATGTCGAAGTGGCCATCCGTATTCACGAAGACCCTGTCGAACAGCAGTGAGAGGAAGTTCTCGGTGCTGTGCAAGCCAGTCTTGCGGCCCACAGAGAAGGCCGAGTAATGCGTCTGGCACGAGCTGCCAGGGCTACCTGCCTGCCCCTTGTCACCTTTGACACCCTGAGAGCCACGGTCCCCTCGGGTACCATTCTTGCCTGGCTTCCCTGGTGTTCCTGAAGGACCTCTGTCCCCTTTGTCACCTGTGAGGACATGAAGGGGAGAAGTCAGGACAGGTATCCATCCCTGTACTAAGCACTCCTTTTTGGAAGCATCTGCCCTTGCCGGGGTCTAGAAAAGGAGCTGGTGTTCATTAAGGACCTAACTGCACGCTGGGCATTACCACCCTAAACATCCCTCTGCAGAAGTGAGACTAAGGCCATTTCTGAAACCTAAAGTGTGTCCTATCCAGCTCGGCCTGGGTCCCACCTAGGCCAGCCAGGAGGTGGGGTGAGGTAAGACATAGTTTGCACTTCTGGTTAGAGAAGAAAACTGCCTTTGGATCTTGGGTCTTAGAGTGTACCTTAAAAGGGCAATGCCCGCTTAAAGGTTACATGTGAGTCCTTCCTTGGCAAGAAGAGGGCAGGACACCTACTCAGGATGGCCAGCCCATCTCCACCCTCCCTGGAATTGGTGATCTCCGACCTAGTCACTTTCCCAGCCCTGGCTGCAAGCTGAATTTGAGCATAGATATGACACTGCCCCCCTCCCATCCCCAAAAACCACGCCTAGTGTGTACTGAATCGACCTGACTGCACAAATTTCCCTGATGAGGCATATACTTCCTCAGGTCTCCTTGACCATAGCGATAAGGTCTGTGGACGGTAGAGAGAAAATGGGGGACACAGGTCTTTGAAGACAGACCAAACAAAACCAGGGGTGAGCATGTCCACGGCTGTAGGCTGGCTCCACAGGTGCCATTCCTGGGAGAAGCACCTCACTGGGCACAGAGCACTTGAGCACCTGCTCTGCCCAGCCTATGGCCGCTGTGGTAATGGGCTGCTTTCCTTCTACACACAAGCTAGCAGGAGGTTTAGAAAGAGGCCATCCTGACCCACAAGGCATGGCGCTTAGACCATGTGCTACAAGAGAACCATCCACTTTTGACAGACAATCCAGAGCAACACAGACTATGAGGTGGACAGCATCCAGGCCCCGGGCCCTTCCACCGCCAGAAGCTAAGCTGCCTGAAGTTGCACGGAGTGAGGCTATGAAATATCTTCACCCAGACAATTAGAATGTGCAGGAGTCTCAGGGGCTGGCTGGCTATCAGAGAGGGGTGCCCAGCTCTGTCTCTGACACCAAGGCGACCCCGGGAGAGCCTCTCTTCCACTGGATGCTAAGTCATGTCCTCACATTGGGTGGGGACATGGTGAACAAAGATGGAACAAGGATGTCAGTGGTGTGGCCATGGCGGTTATGGGTCCCCTCACCATATTAGTCCCAGTAGTGGGACTAATTCTGTCACATACGATGCTTATATATCAAGGACCCAGCCATCCTGATCTCCAGCCATTGAGCTCCCCCGAGACTCTCCACTTCAACCTCTGTCCCTGTGTGCACCATATGAAATCTATGGGGCCAGGTCCTTTCTCTGATTCCACGGAGAGAAACCTGCATATTGATGGTGGCTGGTGACCCTGTGGGCCCATGTCTTTCTCCCCATGACATTTCTTTTCGCACCCCTGCTGGGAAGCCCCTTACCCTGTGAACATGAGCTTGTACTTCACCTTCCCAGGAGCGCTGTGTACCTGCCGTGCTCACTGTGTTGACTGTGCCCCACACTTTACCCCAACACCCTCTGCCCACAGTTTGGATCCCAGAGCCTTCCCATCACCTGCTCCATTAACCTGGGGAATCTGTTTGCTGCACATCATCTATTCTTTAGCTCCTTATACACTCTGTCTACAGAAAGCAGACAGGGCCTAGGCAAGATCTGCCCTGCTTTCTTTTGTCCCTCTGTCCTTCCCTCCCTCCCTTCCTTCTTCCCTCCCTCCCTCCCCCCTCCCAATTCTTCCCACGTCCTGCTCAGTGTGTGGGAACTCACCCTTCAGGATGGTAATGTTGATGTATGGTCTGACCTCAGGCAGGACATAAGGGGAAACAGGGGCATGGACCGTGTCATCAGAGAACATCGGGTCCTCGGGGTCACAGCATCGTCGACAGCCTTTGGGGAGGTGGGAAGCCACAGATTCCCCAAAGATAGGCTCCTCTGTGGGGACCCCAAAGACAAGAGGAAGCAGGAATACTGCCCAGAGAGACCCCGGGCTGGCTGTCCCCATGAAGCCCTGGAAGGAGAGGCAGATACATTTGTCTTAGCACCCACAGATAACACTGTCCTGTAGCCATGGCAGACCTCATGTCACTAGGGGAGCAGAGAAGGACCTCTGGCAACAGACAAGCCTGGGGCCACCTGGGAAGCAAGCCTGGGAGGAGGGCATTAGACTGGCCATCGAGCCTCCTGGTGTCTGTCTACTGTGGCCACTGTCACACAGCCTGGGGAGGAGGAAGGCCCCGTGGAGACCCCCAGATGGCACAAACCAGGCTCCCGGACCTTCACTGGGGCACCAAGGAAGATGTCAGACATCCACATGGCTAACCAAGGAGATGGAGACTGTCTCTTTGGCCCTCTCATCTCTAACGGCTGTTTGCTGACCTCAGCTCCCACCACCACTTGCAAGCACCATAGGAGGAGGCAGGAGCTAGGGTCCCTGAGACCAAGGCATTGCAGATCCTGCGGGCCACTTCTGCACAGAAGCAGAAGGTCTCCCTCTTGAAGAACAGGTCAGAGATGCCCCCTTTGGAACAACATAAGGCTTATTAGCAGGGCTCACCCCTCGGGCACCTTTGTGCAGTCAACAGCCCACTCTTGCCCAGAAGCCAAGTGATTCGAAGGCAGTTGTGTCAATCATGACAGGCCCACCAATCGGCCACTGAGGGGGTGAATTGAAATGAAGGGGGTGAACAAAAAGCACCTGGACATTGAAAGGGATCAGAAACGGTAATGTTCCATCCTGAGCCTTGAACATGAAGAGGTCTAGAGTTTCCAGAGTGAGGCAGGAAGTAGGCCGGACACCAGAGGAGCCTGGACTGGTGGGCCGGAAGCCTGCAGTGGGCCTTTGAGGTGGTGACAGGCTCTGGGGCTGGCGCCACCCGATTATCACAGATCAGAAACTGCTATTGAAACCAGACTGGTTTTTACACCTCTGGCGTCTCTTTGTTTATTTCCTTTTTGCTCCTCTTAACATTTAGTACAAATTCAAAAATATTTTTCTGTGGTTAATACAGGCTGAGAAGGCAAAAATGATTTCTTCTTGAAAGGCTAGGAAGAGATACTATGTGTTAAAGGGACAGGGGCTCTGGGCCTTCTCTCTAGGGACCAGGATGACCACAGGACTGTCTTCATAGACACCCCCTTTCTGGAGTGATCCTGTCCATTCTGCTGGGCCTGCTGGTTCTGCTCCACAGGCAGGGGAAACCCTCAGAGACCAACTTCACCCCTATTCTCAGCTACAGGTCGCAGCAACCTCTTCCCCAACCTCTGCCCCTACCCCCAACACTTTATTCTGGCCCTAGATGTGCCTACCCTGTGGGGGAAATCCGAATAACTCACAAACACGTGACCTGGTGGTCATGTGACCTGCTGATTGCAGCTTAGCCCCTCTTTCATTCACACAAGATGCCAACAACATGTCTTCCTCGCCGGGCAATATGGGCGACTCACACTCTGGGAAACTGCCTAAGCTTGTCAAAGACTTCAAAGTGCCCATTCCTCCCTCTTCCTGTACAGACCTCACTGTAAAGCCTATGGCTTGAAAGGCAAAGAACTTCCCCTGGAGAGTCATCGTGGTTTGGAGACATTTTTAGTTTCCTATGGGTCTGGTCCCTTTGGGAGTCAGATGCTCAGAGACACAGAACTGGAGCTCAGGGGCAGGAAGCAGGAAGCAGGGCCCTCTCTCTAGAAATACTAACTGCAGCTGGGATCCCTGACTGGGTCTGGGACGGGGAGCTAGGCAGGACTAAGTGAGGGGGAATCACACCAACCATAGACGGATCTTGCTGGTCCCCCACCACCTCACCTAAGAATCCAGAGCCTCTTGGCGGATGGCTGGGCTATCATTCTTATCATCCAGATGGGCGGAGCTGGGCTTAGTGGCTGGGGGGTGGGGGGATGAGGAAGTCCCAGCGGGGGCAGGTAAACACCAGAAGCAGTGCAGGGTGGCAGAGAAGAGATCTTCCAATGAGCTGGCTAGGCCTGAGGGAAAGAGCTATGTGCTTGCCAGAAGGAGAGGAACCGAGGAATCTCAG
This sequence comes from Mastomys coucha, assembly GCF_008632895.1. Lineage (NCBI taxonomy): Eukaryota > Metazoa > Chordata > Mammalia > Rodentia > Muridae > Mastomys > Mastomys coucha. The sequence goes on from NW_022196893.1 coordinate 9,199,673, forward strand.
ACAATGACCCCAACCCCCATCCCAGACAGAAGAAGAGAGGCCACCAGCCACTCACCCTCATCCTGCAGCCTCAGGCTCAACTCACAGACCCCGGACGGCCTCTGGCTCCTTGGCCCATGTCTGTGATGATAACTTGTTGCAGGCCCGACCCCTAGGCCTACGACTGAGCTAGGAGGGCGGAGGGATGGAGGGAGGGAGGGACGAGGGAGCACGCTGAGCTGGCTTCCCAGTCCCCTCCTCCTGCTCCCGCCCCTCTAGCCTGGGGCTCTGCCTCGGAGATACTGGAAGACTCGGATCTTTAACATCTTTGAGCATCTGTGGCCCAGGCCCAGCTATGGGAACCTGTTTGAGTCAAATGCCCCGAGAGTTAAACAGGATAAGCATCAAGAGCTTAGAGATACTCGACCTGGGAATTGGAGGCTGCAAGAGAGGGGGCAGGGCTCTGCATTACTCTGGAAAAGTGAAGCAGCAGCGCTAGGAACTCTGCAGCCTGGATCTGGTCTGAGCCCAAGAGCCATCTGCCAAGAGCTACAGAGACAGAGAGAGTGACATGAGGGCACTGGTACTCATCCCCACAGGCATAAATCCTGCTCCTAAAACCCAGCAACATGGCCAAGCATTGCCTCTCCTACCCAAGGTCATCTAGGATTCAGCCCCTACCACATTCGTGCTGGACCAAGGATGGCGTATTCTCTCTTCCCCCACCTGGAATCCTGCCTCCATTGAATCTCCTAAAGCCAGCTCCCTCACAGAAGTAACCCCAAGACAGTCATGGAGGAGCTGGGGGAGGCAGCCTGTGTGCCCTGGGCCTAAGCAGAGCCCTGCCTCAGTTTCTTCCTGAACAAACTTGGGAACGTTTAGCAAAGACCACCACCCTGGCTCCTAGTTCTGGTTTCCTGGGGGGTCAGAAACCCTGTGCAGTTCCTGTCAAATGTCCCTCACCCTTGAAGACCTGTTATTTCAGTTTTGCCGAATACCTCCTTGCCTGAGCTAGGCTTCACCTCTCTGGGGACCTGGGTCCTCAAAGGTATTTAGATTTATTATTCCCACCCCCACCCCCAGCCTCTCTCCAGCTTAGCAGCTAGAAGGTCTTGGCAGTGGTGTTGCTCTCCATTCTACTGCTTATGGGATAGATTTAGGTCTAGGACTTCAATAAAAAATAAAAAAAGTATACCAGCCCTAATCCTTAGGGTCCTTGACAGGACTGCCTCTGGGCTCAGGCTTCCTGGACATTTAGGCAAACAATCCAACAGCAATATCAGGCCTGGAATGGGCCTCAGAGATGATCTAATTCCATCCCTTAATCAGGGACATTGTGGCCCAGCGAGATCAAGCCTTTGGTACAAGGTCACATAGCAGAGTGAAATCCAAGCTGGGAGGACGCCAGATTCTTCCAGTCTGGTGCTGCCTCCCAAAATGACTTGGAGTCCTCAGGTCCAGTCAGAAATACTGGGGCTGGAGGAGCAGAAGAAAGCAGATGGGGGACGATAGCCATAGAGGGGTCACCACTAGGCCCACACTGGTGGCTCTGTGTGACCCTATCTGAGCAGCATTCCTGAGGCGCAGAGCCAGGCCTACAGAGAGGCTACCCGCCCGCTTCAAGCTGCAGCCACCAGAGCAAAGGGTTGAGTTAGCAGCCCCGGGGGTGGGGACAGCACCAGGCAGTCTCAAATCTCTGGTGGAAGGAGCGGGGAAGGTGGATGAAAGAAAAGATGGATGGACCAGGGAGAAGCAGGCAAAGGCAACAGTTGTGCAGAAGGCTGTGTGTGTGTAGCACTGCACACGCCATTACACTCCGCACCCCACTATACAGGGCCAAGACCGCTCATTCCACTCTAACAAACCAGGAGGCTCCCAGCCACTGACCTCGGGCACGAGGCCGTCCCAGTCACGTCAGGTAGATTTGAGACATGGAGTCCAGTCCTGGAGTATCAGACAGATTATGGCTCTGTTCCATGTCCTCTTTCTAGCTTCATGACATTGGGTAAGTTTCCTTAATTTCCCGAGTCTTTGGGGGGGGAAGCAAGGGCAGGGCTGATACAAGGTTTCTCTGTGTAGTCCTGGCTGCCTTGGAACTCATTCTCTAGACCAGGCTGGCCTCTGCTTCTCCAGTGCTGGGATTAAAGGTAAACACTGTCACTGCCTGACATTTCTCTGGGTCTTAATGGCCCTGGACCAGAGGATCTTGACGAGTCGGGGATTGTATGAGTGTCTGGGAACAGCCAACCAAATAGTACCTTGCTACTTTGGCTAAGTCCTATATGCTGAGGTGTGCACCCACTTTTCTCCGCACACCCACCAGGAGGTACCCTAAGACCCACGAAACCTTCTATACTCTTTCAAAGCCTCTGCCAGCAAATGTATACCGGGACACAAAAAGCCAGAACCAGGTCTAAGGCCAGAGTCCCACAATGTTTCTCCCAGGAGGCAGGACAATGACTCGCTGCCGCCAGAAGTGAGCCCTGTGTAAATTGTAAATGGTAAATCACAGTTGGGAGTTCAAGGTCATTACCGAGTGAAGGTCTGAACAGACAGGTAGAAGGGCGCCATCTCCTGGAGGGAGCCAGTGCACGGCCCGCCACCCAGCACCGGAACCTCGGCAGGAAGCCCAAGCCTGGCTGGAGAGTGGAGTTTATCCCTCCAAACCTCAGCACCCCAGAAAGTGGACAGGGTTCCGGGGCCCACACGGTAGAAACCTAGTAAGGAGAGGAGCCGAGCCTATCCGAAAAGCGCTCTAGAGTCTAGTCCAGCCGAGCAAAGCCGAACAGAGTTGAAATCCAGCCAGTAAAGCCGAGAATAGCCGAACAGAGACGATTTTTTTCCGAGCCTAAACGAACAGAGTCGGGTTCAACCGGGTAGTTCCGATTATGGCCGAATAAAGCCGAATCCGAGCGAAGAGGAGGAGCTGGTGCTCTGCGGTCCAGAGGCGCTCCCTGGCGGACAGAGAAAGCACTGGGCTGACCCGAGCGGGAGTCATTGTGTCACCTTGTAAGATGGGGTTTGTGAGGTGCACTTTAGGAATGAGAAAACCAGAAAACCGAGGCTCCACCAGGGCCCTAGGCTGCCTCACGGGCACCCTGAGCTAGGAAGTGAATGATCTGGGGTTCCCCTCACTGCGTGTGGCCAAGAGCACCCATGCCACTGCCCACATGTAAGCCAGGTTGTATTTGTCTGTTTATTACAACCAGAGCCTACAGAGACCTCCCTTGTAGAGAGTGGACAGAGCTCAAACACAACCATAGCCTCACAGATGGAGAAACCGAGCATGCTCTGCAAGTGTTGACCGAGGGCGGTGGGGCGACAGTTCTCATGAGCAAATATTGACACATTTCCTTGCCATTAAAGCAGAAAGTCCGACTGAAAGAGGACTTTCTGTCCCTTCTCTGCAAAGCTTTGAAAACCTCCTGCCCCCACCCCAGGCCTCAGTCTCCTCACCTGAAACGGGATGGTAACAAAAGATGTGGCCAGGATCCCAGGTCTCTGGGTCCCTATGGGGCATGAGGCATGGCTGGGCACTCCTTGGAGCCAGTGAGAAAGAGAAACTGTCTGTACATATATATGTACATACTCCGGATTCACCCCCACTGTCCAATGCCCTGGAGTGCCTGTCCAGGGCCGCAGGGCTTGGGACATGAGGCCTCCAGGAAGCAACTGAGGCCGTGTGGTCTGACTATCCTGTCTGCTGTATACACTTCCAGGGGCATTGTGTGCCATGAAGGAGATGACACTGGTCGTCTTAGAGCACCCCCCCCCCAGCATCACCCTATCCACCTAACACTGAGGAGGCTGAGGCAGGAGGATGGCCCTGATCCAGGGCTGGGAAAGTAATGTTCTTAGTCTTCTTTCTGGTCCTGACATTGGGCAACGACTGTACATCCCCAGACCACCCAGAAGGTCTTGCACGTCTGTGCTGTGGACACACTTCTACACTTCTGAAAATGCTTGTGCAGTACCTATGGACAGCAGGCACTGGCCCAAGATCTGCCAAAGTTAGCTCATCTAACAACCTAAGCACTTCCGTAGCCAGGTGAAGAAGAAGCTGAGGCAAGCAGAGGTTGATCTATGGACTCGGTCAGGTGGTTAGTAAACGGATGGGCTGGGACTTAACCACAGGTACTCTGAGTCCATAGTGTCTACACAGTGACACTTTTTGCTGTCCCTTCCTTGGCTCCTAGACAAGCCTCTGGGCTCAGTCTTTGGCAGTTAACAGCACCCATTCACCATGTGTTGCATGATGGCTGAACAGGTTGGTTGGACAGATCTTGGGACCCAAGACGGAGGAGCCACTAACACCCTATGGTAAGTGGGCAGTGGGCTGGAGGGGAGACACAGCTGGAGCTTCAGAAACAAAGATTATTGTGTTGCCAGGAGCAGTGGTTCATGCCTGTAGTCCAGGCACCTGGGAAGCTGGCATGCGATAGTCTTTGAGGTCCAGGCCAGCATGGTCTTACAGAGTGAGGCTTTGTCATGAAAAAGAAAAGAAAGGCTGAAGAGATAGGTGGCTTAGTTGGTAAAGTGCCTACCTGCCTGCCTGCCTTGCAAGTATAAGGACCTGAGTTCAGATCCACAGTAACCTACATTAAAAAGCAGCTCAGGGTCACACGCATCTCTAGCCCTGGCACTGGGTTTGGTAAGAGATCCTGTCTAAAAGATAAACCAATAAAGATTGGAGAAGACACTGAACACAGGCCTACATACATGCATGTCTCAGCACACATGTATACACACTCACACAGACACACACACACACCACACATACAGACACACACACAAACACGCACATACCACATACAAAGACATAGACACACGCTGACACACAGACATACACTGACACACATACAAACACACAAAGACACACACGGAGACACAGACACACACAGACACTGACATACACACCACACACAGAGATACACACACCACACACACAGACACACACATACCACACACAGAGACGCTGACATATACACCACACACACAGGCACACATACCACACACACTGATAACACAGACACAGGCATAGACAGACACACACAGAGACACCCACCACACACGGACACACACCCAAGCATGCATGTGAGTTTATTGTGACCGTGCTGGAGTCCAAAATCCAGGAGCAAGGCGTCACCCTTGCAGCTTTCTGAGTAGTGTGTCTGTTCTAACCCTCCATCTGTCATTTGGGAGGTGGCTGGCACTCTCCGCACCCCTGGGCTTAGAGGGAGAACCATCTTTTTTGGGGGGTGGGGGGAATGCTGGGTTTTTAAGTCAGGGTCTCACTATATAGTACAAAGTACAAAGAGACACAGCTGGAGCTTCAGAAACAAAGATTATTGTGTTGCCAGGAGCAGTGGTTCGTGCCTGTAGTCCAGGCACCTGGGAAGCTGACATACGATAGTCTTTGAGGTCCAGGCCAGCCTGGTCTACAGAGTGAGACTTTGAACTACAGGTAGTCCTGGAATCACAGGTGTGTGCCACCCCACCACCTTGACCTTTACCTCTATGTTGCTCTTGTTTGTATCTGTCCAAATCTCTCTCCCTGGGGACACACACTGTAGTGAACCCACCGTACTTGAGTGTGACTTCCTTCTCTACTTACATCTGCAATGACCTTGTTCCCAAAAGAAAGAAAAATAGGTTAAGATTTCATACAGGAACTGGGGAGGAACACAACCCAGCCCCTAACAGGAGCTAGCTCTCCAGGACACCGTGACTTTTCAGCCTGTGCCTCAGCGTGGGGCTTCAGCCTCCCATCACCTGGCTGCATTGTCTAAATGTAGCACATCAACACACACCAACCCTGGTACCCTCCGGCTCCAGCACCTGCTTCTTGTGTACACCCACTAAGCTCTCCCAGCACATGTATATACTCATCTTTCCCACTTTGTCCAAAAAGGAGCAATGCACAAGTGGCTACCTGGGAACGTCCAGATGCAGGAGCCATACCCTGACATACCCAGTCACCTTGTCTTCAGGACAACCCAGTATGGAGGAGGGTGCTGACACACAGCTAGCTAGCCCTCAAAAAAGTCTCTGCTAGCTAAGTGAACTATGCCCCAGAGAAGTGAAAAATGTCACACAGTAGGTTCACAGAAAAATGGAGTCTAATGCCTGGGGCACCTAACTTTGGGTCTCATTATATATTTAAGATTTTATTTATGTGTGTGTGTGTGTGTGTGTGTGTGTGTGCGCGCGCACACACACACACACACACACACACATGTGCTATGACATACATGTGGAGGTCTTAGGACAACTTGGAGTCAGTTCCCTCCCAGGACCCTTGGAGGCCAGAAGTGGGTATCCATCCCTAGACTGGTCACAGGTATGTAAACTGCTGTTCTTAACCTCTGAGCCATCTCTCCAACCCTTCTCATGACTTTCAGAGATGCATTCCTCTCACAGCTTTACAGTGGACTCCCAAAGGGCCTGAGGGTTGTGAGTCACAGAAAGTCCCCCGAGGCTCTGCCAGGACCACCCCTTGCTCACCTCCAGGACCACCCCTTGCTCACCTCCAGGACCACCCCTTGCTCGCCTCCAGGACCACCCCTTGCTCACCTCCAGGACCACCCCTTGCTCACCTCCAGGACCACCCCTTGCTCACCTCCAGGACAGCTTGGGATCTACTACTCAAGACTTTTCTACATGGGGTTCCGTGGAGCCCAGTTGTCAACTCCCTTTGGGACAATGGCCCACATTGTCTTCAGATAAAGAGGATCCCAGCAATCCTTAGCCTTGTCCTCCCCAGCCTCAGACCCCGGAGGCTCCCAGATCTTCTCCAGTCATGCTGTTACTGATGCGCAAAGTCCTGATCCACAAGCTTGTGGCCATGGGCTGTTGCCTGGCAACCGCCCCTGAGCGACAAGATCAAGGTAAATCAGCAGCTTCCATTGCTAAAGAGAACTGAGGCAGGCTTGGCCGGCACTGCCTTTCTGTCTCTGCTCAGGACTAGATTGTAGATTAGAGTCACCAAAACAAGCTCCTCCAGTTCCCCTGCCTACCCAGCACACCCTTACTTATTTCCAATCCCAGCTCCCAAGCAGGCTCCTCACAGCATGACTCTGACCCCAATGGCCTTTCAAGTATTCATCCCAGAGACTCACAGGAAGGGCCAGAGCTGCGCTGCTGGGCCCGGGAGACACAGCTGTATCATCCCTGCCCCGCAAGGTCAAGGTTTTCAGATACATGCGGACACACGCACATGCACTGCAGGGTGCCCCAGCATTGGCTTCCAGCGTTTCTAAGTTCAGAATGGTGGGAGCAGAAGAGAAACCCAGCCCATGTGGACACTGCCAGATAGCACAGTCAGTCGCTGGCCCACCTGAGGCTGCATGCACCTGCCTCATAGAATACTTTGGACATGTGTTTATGGCATGAGAAACTTCTACACAACATACACTGAACAAAGTTACACACACACACACACACACACACACACACACACACCTGTATGACTGTATCTAGATACAGTAGCTACAGGAAGCATACGCACTCAGCCTACTGCTGCTGTCTGGCCCTTCCTCCCACGACCCGCCCCTCCCACTACAGACCATTGGCCAGATTATATTGTCCATCCACGACCCGCCCCTCCCACTACACACCATTGGCCAGATTACATTGTCCATCATGCTGCCTCACCTTTGGCTGTCTAGAAAGGCAGCAGCTACCCAGTCATTCCCATGGCCTTGTCTCTGGTGACTTAGTTATAGCCAATTATCTTCCTGCTTTGAGATTGGCTGTTTAGAGAATAGCAAGAAGACGTATTGTTTTGGGGTGCAAATCTCCGAGGCTATAGGTTCAGACTTTCAAGCACATCTGTGTAACCCTTGAAGGACTAGGATGTTATGGAGAAAGGAACCGCCCAACTGCACACTCAGCCGCTGGACATACAGAGAAGGTGATCTCGGTCACTATCTTTATTGACAGGAGCTTGGGTCAGAAGCAGCGAAGAATTTCTCAACTGGCCACCCTCCTCCCTTTGCAAGACACAGCTCGCCTGCCCCATCCAGGAAGGCTGGCTGCTCTCCTCCTGACCCAGTTCCTTCTCAGAGGAACCCCTGGGCTGGGCCTCAGGCCCCACACATGTCTACATTTGTAAACTTCCTCCTTCTGGGGTGGCTTGTATTCTTCCTGGCCCTGCCTTCTGACCTCCTGCACCCCATTCCTCATGAATACCTTCACCTCCAGTAGCTGACACAGAAGTCACCCACTGAAGGGGCAGGGTGTGGGCTGAGCCTGAGGTAGGGGCACTGCCACTTTGTATCCTTACAAAGCCCCATTGTGGTGAGCAGTAGCCCACCCGGTATGACTCAGTTCCTGGATCTCAGCAGACTGGTGAACTGAGGAACCCCACTCTCGTTATGATGAGGATACTGAGGTGCAGAGACAGAGGGTGTGGCCAAGCGGCTTGAGGTGAATAGAAGATCCAGCTTTCTCAATTTCTGGATGTGTGGGCTACCTGAGAACCCTGCCTCTGCAGGGGAGGGCAGGGGTTTGGGCAGAAGCTCCAACCTCTCTAGGGGCAGCATTGCTGGGACCAGAAGAGCCATCTCCTGGAAGGGGAGGAGGAAGTCCTGACCCAGCTGGGACAGTAGCTACTCCCCCACGACAGCCCTTTATAGTCTCTACATCAGCTGGAGCCCTGGGAATACAGAAGATGGAGGTCTAACCCACACGAGGGCCTTACCATCCCTCCCTAATGTCCTGAGGAGCCAAGCCCATTCCCGGGACTCCATCATGACCTGTGCCCCTCTCACCAGCCCCACGCACCCTCCAGGGGATCCTGGCCACGTGCCTTCCTTCCACGATCCTTCCACGTGAAGGATCCTCTTCAGATCCTTCCTGAAACCATCAGTGCTGCAACTGAGCTCAGCCCAAAGGGGGGAAGGTTGGCTCAAGATCACCCCAAAGTCCTGTTCTCTCCTCCCTCCTCTCACATCCCTCTCCTCATCCTGTCTCAGCTCCTTCTTTCTCCCTCTCCTTGCCTCAGGCTGCTGCAGAGTCTGCCCTGGGGACCAGGCAGCTGACCTGAATAGTCTGAACAGGGTGAGTCAGTCCTCTGGTGGCCTGGGCCTGTGTGGTGTGCAGTTGTCCCCCCAGAGAAGGAATACAAAATTAGAAGACCAGTCCGATGTAGGCCCCAGAGGGGCCCAAGCAGCAAGAACCCCTGAAACTTGGCTTCATCTGCCTTCTGGAAAATTCTTCCCCTCGTGTCCAGGAGCACAGAAGGCCCAATGCTCAGACGCTGGGGTAAGGGTCTGAAGGACACTGGACTGTCCTGTAGAAGAGGTAGGAGGCTTGGGCATGAACAGAGTGGCCAAGGCCACACAGCAGCATGGGGAGGGCTCACCTGGATCCTAAGCTGTGGCGTCCCACTGAACCAACTAATACTTCTTTCAGGCTTCAGCCAAGCAAGCCCCAGCTCGCCCACATCTCTGATTCCCCAAGCCCTGGTGTATCTCCTTGAGGCCCAAGATAATCTTGTTTCTTGGTCAGACTGTCCAAATTCCTTTCACTTGGCCCCTGATCAGGAGATTGATCCCAGAAAGGATTCCAGACCCCTCTTCTGACAGGACCCATCCAGGCTCATTTTACCCATCCCTGAGTCAAAAGAAGAAAACAAGGCCCAGAGAGGGCAAGTGACGGCCAAAGGGCACACAGCAAGTCCTGGCCCAGTGGGACAGAGCCCAGGCCTATGGACATTCCATCAGTGGATCCTAGTACCACAGCGGTCCAGAGAGGACCAGGAGAGCCATGGAAATATGATCACTCTCGCTGCTGCTTGCTCTGATCGCTGCACTTGGCTGGTATTCGTGCCCCTAGGTCAAGCACAGCTCTTTTCTGAACCATGCTGTCTCTTTGACGGTCCTTACAGATGGCTCAGCGTGCTGGCCTTGTCCCCAGCTGTGGCCTCCTGGGGCAGTAGCTGCCGCTCCTTAGCGGTCCCTGGGCAGGGCCGTTGCTGTTGTCCACTAGTGCCGGGCTGTGAGATCTGACTGACCCTCCCATTCATCTCCTGCCCTCTCTGCATCCTCCGCTCCTCTTCTTCCCTTCTCTCTTCTTCCTCTTCATCCTCCTCCTCCTCAGTCTTCTCTGGAGGACCCGACCCTGGCTCCTGGCTTCGTACACGACGCGATGGTCTTAGCAGGATCCTGCGAAAGCCCTGCTTGAAACGGTAGGAGAGGAAGCCATAAAGGATGGGGTTTGCGCAGCTGTTGGCGTAGGGCAGCGCCACCACCAGGAAGTAGAGGCCAAAGAAGGCGGGCTCCTCCGGCAGCGGGCACACCACATTAACGATGTTGAGCAGGTAAAAGGGCATCCAGCAGAGGACGAAGAGTGCCACCACGGCCACCACCATGCGGGTGACCCTGCGCTCAGAGCGCCGCCGCCGCTGGCATGCGGGGGCCTGTACCCACTGGCACGAGGGCGCACGCACCCGCCGTGTGGTCGACCGCACCTTCACCACAATGAGCAGGTAGCACAAGCAGATGACCAGCAGGGGCCCAAAAAAGCCCAGCGCGGCCGTGTAGATGATGAAGGCCGTTCGCCAGGCAGCCGCTGGCTCGGGCCACTGCATGTGGCACGTGCTCATGCCCCGGGGCACTCCGGAGAACACGACCACAGGCAACACCACCACAGCCGAAGCCACCCAGACGGCTGCGCTGACCGTGCGAGCCACAGGTGCCGTGCGCCAGCGGGCCGAGCGTGTGGGGTGCACCACTGCGAGGTAGCGGTCCACACTCATGACCGTGAGGCAGAAGATGCTGGTGAACTGGTTGATGCCATCCACGGCCATGACCAGTCGGCACATGAGAGATCCGAAGGGCCAATAGGACAGGGCGTTCTGAGCAGCCAGGAAGGGTAGCCCTAGCATGAAGAGCTCGTCAGCCAGAGCCAGGTTGAGGATATAGACACTGGTCACGGATGGGCTGGACGTGTGTCGCAGTACCACGTAGATCACCAGCGAGTTGCCCAGCAGACCCACCACGCACACCACCAGGTACACCAGAGAGATCAAGATACCACTGACAGCCAGGCCTGCCAGGCTAGCATCAGCAGATGCATTCCCCAGGGTGGTGTCCGGGGGCCAGGTTGAGGATGTGTTCCCAGGGTCCAAGGTTGTAGGCACCGATGAAGGATAGGTAACAGTGGCCATGGCTGAGATGAGGGTCAGTCAGCAGTCAACCAGCCCTAACCTACAGGAGGGAGAACACAGCTTAGTTGTGACAGAACAGCTTCCAATGTCCCACCTTGAACACCACCACCACTTTGAACTTAGAGACAGACCTACTATGTGCCAACTCAGAGAGCCCCATGAGCATCTTGTGTTCTCTGCACAGCCCAGTAAGGTAAGGGGTGCTATTCCTAGTTCTCAGGTGAGACCCCCAACACCCCTCCCCAAACTCCAGGTAAACGTTGATATAGTTGTGTCTTTTGTAGCATAGCCCAGAACTTTCCTCAGGCTTCCAATTCCAAACAGAATGGCAGTGAGCTGTCTCCTCTCCTGGGAGTCAGAGCCCGTGACACCTCCCTAACCCTGGCCATCCCATGGGGTCCCCTATCTACAGCCCCTCTTGGAGGGATGAGTATGAATGTGAGGGTGGGTGCCTGGACCCCTTCTCCTCCGGAACAGAAGTGATGAGAAATCTGCATCTCTGAGGTGCAGGGCTGGGTGCAGGACCTTGCAGCCCAGTGCTAGGCTGAGCAGGAGGATGCAGCAGGAGCACCCATTTGTTAGCACTTGGTGAGGTCCTGTGTGCCTGGAACTAGGGGACCCTGTTGGCCTCCCCCGCTGGACTCCAACACTCCTGAGTCACCACAGATCGGCCAGTGCTGGACCATTGCCACTGCCCCCACCTCTCTCTCACTCAGTCACACCGTTCACCAGTGAGTGAGGCATCAAATGAGTCAGAAGAGGCCAGAGTGGGCAGGCTTGTGAAGGTGTGGGCTGCATCCTGGGGACCCAGAGGAATGGAAACCCTCTGGCCTCCTCAGCCTCCTCAGCAGGTTACTGCACCTAGAACCACCTGGGCACAAGGCTAAGAGCAGCCCATCCCATGGGCCTGACCCTCTGCCCCATCTCTTTCCCAGCCAATAAACCGCTCTGCTCATCCCACCCAGGGTCCCTTGGATCCTGGATCCTGAGTGCATCTAACTCTCCACTGCAGAGTGGGGTGAAGGGGAGGTGTCCAGATGAAGCAGCTGCCCTTCTTCCTTCTGTGCTGTCCCAGTCTGCGTCCCACTCTGCGTCTGGCCCCCTCCCCTAGACTCTGAGAATGCTTTGTTTCCCAGTGGGACTCCTGGGAAGGGGGAAGCACCTAGCTCCCAGTATGTTCCCGAAGAGGAGCATATGTGACAGCTCTGAGTGCCAGGCTGGCGATGCCAAGGATGGCAATGGACCCCTGGCAGAGTGCCAAGGCTTCCTCCCGCTACCCTCCAGATTAGCCAGGCTTCTGGCAGCCGCCAAGCTCCCGGCTCAGTGAGCCCCCAAGTGTTCCTTACCCCGCTGCATCCTCACAGAGATGGCTGCTCCTTGTTGAACCCCGACCCCAGAAGACTTCAGGAAAAGCTGGCGTCTCAGAACTGACACCCCTGTGCCTACAGTGTGAAGCCTTCTACTGTCCTCACCAACTGGCCAGGAACTAAGAGGAGTCTCACAAACTAGGCCATAGACAGGAAGATGCACTTATAAGATAAAGAACCTGTGACCCATCATCCCATTTTACAGACTGCCAGACTGAGGCCAGGCTAGGGCCATCCTCTAACTCCGCTGGCCTAGGCAAAACTTGTCTTGCTGTTTGTGCTCTTGCACTCTGTCTGGACCATGGGCCCAAAGCCACAGTCCCACAAGGGCCTCGAAATGGGCATTTCAATAGCTGGAACACAGCCATTAATCTCAGAGTCGGGTTTTCAGGCCTCCTGACTTTGAATCAGGGAATACTGTACTCCGGACAGCTGGAGTTGAACCCTCTCAGGTGAGGAACTTTGGGATCTAAGGCATTACGGTTCTGCTCCTGGGGTGGGGGTGGGACACCCTACGTCACCTGGCCACTCGACCCACTTGCTTTACACAGTGCCTGCTTTATAGCTTTCCCATAGGGTGGCCAATCACAGGCGCCCAGGACTGCAGGAGAAGGGAGAGCTGAGAGCCAGGCAAACCTCATTTTCCAGCTTGAGGCACAGATGCCTCAGGGAAGCCCAGGGTGTGCTCCAAGGATGCTCCCTCCAGACCCACACAAGCACATGCAAAATGCATGTATACACACACACACTCCCTCTCCCTCTCCCCCTCCCTCCCTCCCTCCCTCTCCCTCTCCCTCTCCCT